>NC_136498.1:22607727-22692727 GCF_053919585.1 Euprymna scolopes
TTATGATTAATGTATATTATATATAAACGTCATATGCGTGTTTTTAACATGCTGTACTATATGCATACGTATTTGTTCGTGTTATACATACATACATACGTATGTATATAATCAGTAAATATTATGTTTAAAAGCCAACATATTTTGTAAACTTGGAGTCAACCAAATAAAAAATCTCCATACAACCAAGACAGGAAATAGAGCTTGTTATAGAAGAAAAGAAAATATTTTGCATGAATTTATTGTTCCACAGAATACTCAAATATAATATACGTATATTCAATATATCTTTTGATTATCCTGTCGAACAGTAAATTCATGTAAAATATAGTTTTACAGCCTTAAATTATATATATATATATATATATATATATATATATATATATATATATAAAATGAATGACTACGTTGTAATAGTGTAAATAAATAATTTAGAGCTTGTTGTATTCAGTGTAGAAACTAGATCAAAAGGTAAGCATTAAAAATTTCGAATATAAGAAAGTAAAATCATAAAATCATGGCTTATTTTAATGCGTTCTCCATTCTGGAGATAAACAATGGTAAATCTACGAATGACAGAAATTCTAGTAATATAGCGTGTTATGTTTAAACAGATAAAGACGAATGTTTATTAACTTATGTTTCTTACAACGTGGACATCCATACATCTCACTTCTTAAAGAAACAAACGGCCAATGATGTTTTCATGGCAGTAATTTTATCAGTATTTCATGTTACGAAGGGCGTTCCCAAAGTAATGTCTCCTTTTTTCCGCCCGAATGGATCGGAGCGGATTGCAAATTTCTGACAGATGTCATTACCTGTCATAGAGTTTCATTAGAGAAACTCATTGTTCACATGTCTTTATTGAATAGGAATTAGCAAAATGCGGGATCGGATTTTGCATGCAGAAGTATTTGATGAAACAACAAGTAAGTCAAAGATCTTACTTAAAAACAAAAAAAGTGAAGCAGAGGGAATATGGTGAAGAAAAAGGTGATTACACATGAATGGATAGTCTGGTGGAAGATAAAAACTCCAGTATCCCGCATTTTGCTAATTCCTACCTTCTGATGAGAAGGAAAGTATTTCTTCGTAACTCCGCGGATTAAGGACTATCCATTTATCTAGTGTTTCTTTTTGAGATTAAATATGTTTTTAACATATTTTATTAACTGTTTGCTCATATATATATATATATATATATATATATATATATATATATATTTGCTTAAAAAATTTGTCTACCTAACTCCTCTGTCAGTTTTTGGTCTACAGATATGAAACTTAATATATAGGGTATTCGAACCCATGCAAAACTTTACTTCTGCTTTTAGCCGGGGAAAATCGGTGCAAAAGAGTGAACATTAAAAATAAAATAAATGTGAAGGTTGAATAACAGCATTACGAATATGCGTGCGTAATGTAATAGCTATTGGTTCATGTTTTAACTTTTAGCCTTACAGCAAACATGTTTTCATAGTCCAGGCATTAAGGTCAAAGGAAAAGTAGTGGCGCACGAGTCATTGTATTTAAACCATTAACTAAATATTGGGTCCAATATAATATAATAATAAATACGAAATCTGTATTAATCAAAATATCACACTTAAGCGTATTTTGCGACCGCGTAGCTTGCTAGTTATATATATATATATATATATATATATATATATATATATATAATACTACCAATAATATATATATATATATATATAATACTACCAATAATATATATATATATTATTGGTAGTATTATATATATATATATATATATATATATATTATTGGTAGTAGTATTTAAACAAAACCAAAATGTGTCAACCAAAGAGTGCTCAATGTTTATACAGAGCAATATAAATATGTAAAATCACTTCATCAGGCCAAGAATATCCACGAGACTCGTGGATATTCTTGGCTTGATGAGGTGATTTTCCCTGGCAGGGTGGTCACTGAAACATGTTTGCATATGTGTAGCCATTAGTTATCACATCCAACATATAGGTATATATAAAATACCCAATTATTTATACATATACATGTATATGCAGTTATATACAGATATATGTATATATTTATTAATACCACAAGATTATATTATCGGCACCGTCGGTTTCAAATCAAGCGTCCAACAAATGGTCGCGCCTTCTTGATTATTGTAGTGTCATTATTGTCTATACACAGTTTGCAATCACGTTTACATATGCAAACACACAAGCAACACAAATATCCACACGCATACGTTTGTGTATATACATCTACTTTGTTATACATAAACAGATGTGTGCTAGTGTGTATAGTTACGTTTGACACTTGTGGAGAGGTGCGTGTTTTGACTGAGTTTGGGCATTTAATGACAGATTTCTTTTGTGTAAACCAATCTTTGCAGCTGAAATGTTATTTGGATTTATGTAAAGTTAGAATCGGTATCTTCTAGTCGCTCCTCCCCCTCGCTTTGAATAAACCTCAATGAGAGAACAACAATAAAGAAAGAAGAGAACATAAAGAAGAAGAAAGAGAGAAGATGGGAGCGAGATAGAAGGATTGCACAGTCTAACCTGCAAGATAGGTAATGGAGCAGTGAACGAGTCAATAAACAGAAAGAAGGAACCACTAACATGTTGTAATTAATCCGGGTGCATTTGTCAGATCGGAACGTGGGGCGGTCATTGTAGTAATATAATCCGGGTTTTATATTCAGAGGTTAGGTCAAAGTTTTTGAGGCCAATAAGCAAAAACAAACAATCAGTTATAATACGGGTGAACACATTAGTCGTAATATATACACACTCATGTCCCGAGACAGCAATTCAAACTATGCAATAAATCTATGTCGGAGATTAAGTCGACACATATACTTTACATATATATTATAATAAAGTCGTGTGTTTGTTTGTATGTTTGTTTGTCCACAATTTGTTTGTAACAGAGCGCGGGCGCACGTATGTAAATTGACGTCACCCGTAAAGAAAATAGAATATAAAAAGGAGGAAAGATCACGTTAGAGAAGACGGCCACGTTAGAAACGTGGATGACATTCGAGAAAACGTGCAGAGCGGTAACAAGAGAATGAGGAAAGGAATGTCGTACGACAAAAAAAAAAAAAAAAAAAAAAAGAAGCGAGTTAAAGTTATTTTCTATCTTTTCTATTCTTTGTCTACTTTGCGACTGAGGCCACAACGTGTTAATTTCCTTACAATGTTTCATATACGCACAACGTACACTGTTTCACAAATTCATTCTCATACTAAAACACGGACGCAGCATAATTTCTATATATACTATTTATCCCAAGAGAAATCTACATTCAAGCGGGAATCTCATTTATATATTACATTAAATAAAATCTATGTTAATGATTAACTCCATCTTGTTAACTGTTTGTTGCAATAGAATTGTTTTAATGGCTCTACATGGGAATTTGTTTTTAATTTAATTCATAGTTAATTATTATTAACCTAAATAAGTTGCTTTTAAGAACGGAAGTAAGTTTAATTAAACTGTGAGAGTTACTTCCTCTTTAAGCTATTTTCCGTTTCATTTTCATAAACAAAAACTGATGTATTTTATGTTTTTATAAATCGAACGTGTGATATACTCAGAGGAAAATCGTAAAAATTTCGGATATCTTAAATAGTGTATAATTAAACCCTCCTCCTACCAAGATTTTTCAAACTGGCAACACCGCGTGTATACAACTGGTACATATATAGATATTTAATTTAATTTTACTTCATTCGAAGTTCCCAGAACTCAAAGGGCTCAATTCTTGAAGCTAACACTTGATTTTTATATGAGATACATAAATATTCGAATGTTCCGTTAAAGAGCTTTACATTTCAAACACTGAGTTCAATAAGTTTCCAGGCTGTTGTTGTACAGGCATTTCAAATTGTCGTACACTCTTGAAAATTCAGTATGTATATATACTATGAGATGACAGACCAATTTTTATGATTTCAAGTTCAAATGAACAGCTACAGCAGAAACTGGAATACACCTTACTAAAGACTGATTGTCACAGCTGGTAAATTTCAAAAATGCAATCTGGTCGTGAAAAATCCAACTAAGGAACGAAGAATCTGATTTTAACCAGAGTTAAACTCACAAGTAATTTGAGAAGTATTATACCACACAAGCAGAATGGCTCGACGTATAAAATCAACAGTACGTTCTTTGATAATACATTCATTCAGAATTTGTTTAGAGCACAATTGAACCACGATACTTAACTTTTGCATTTTAAACTTTAATTCAACTCATAAAAATAATTTTATAAAATCAATAATAGGTTCTCTACAGTGCAATGTAGACTACAGTGTATTGTGGACTAAATCACTGCATGGATGTATGTAAAGCTTTATCTTGGTGCTGCGCAGTGTCTCTCCAACTACATCAGGCAATCAATCGATTTGATTGACAAAGTGCCTATTTCACGATTTCTATGACAATAAAAGTATTGGAAGTGGAAAATTCGGGAAATGTCGAGTCTCCCTACTAATCTGAGAGAGAGAGAGAGAGAGAGAGAGAGAGAGAGAGAGAGAGAGAGAGAAAACGATAGAAAGATATACAGTTAGATAAATATAGTTTAAATAAATAAAGAAAAAACAAAAATAAATTTATTAACTCAGATTATTTAATTATCTGATAAATATATCAATTATATCTTTATTTATACTCATATATAAAAGGCACTTGGTGTGTGTAAGTTCGTTTCCTATGAACTCTGAAACAGGGCGATTTTTTAAAATTTCACACAAATTTACTTTATGCGTCTGGGAGGGTTCTCAGTTCTCTTTTCGTATTAAAATGCCTCCAATAAGTATCGAAAATCGATAACTGAAACATATGATTAAAGAAGGAAGAATCCGATTTCGACCAAAACATCACATGTGCATTTGAGAAGTTTTAACATCATACAGGCGGCAGTGCATGTGAGGCTTTTCCTCGTGCACCGCTGTGGGTCCCTATCTAGAAAAGGCAATCGATTTGATTGAAAAATGGTAGATTTCAACGATTTCGATGACAATAAAACTATCAGAATTGTGAAACGTGTTTGTTCTAATTCAATCCCGAGCAACGTCGAGTTTCTTTGCTATTTTTTGTTTAACTCACGTTCACCTTTAACAAGGCATATAGCCACTTGAACATAAGGGGCTACTATTTGAGACCATGTCTAGGACAGATTAACAAGATATCGGTTTCCATTACATTTAAACTTCTGCATATCAGTACGAATGGTTATATTATTTAGGTTTGACGGGATGGTCTGGGAAAGATGTGTAAAATTATTAGATTTTTAAATTAATAAATTATGTACCTAAATAATTAAGAACTACAAATGTTAAATAATTTATATATATGAATGAGAATAGTATATATTATAACTTTATAGTGACTTTATAATGCGACATAGAAAGGACTACTTTTTGCTTATTAAAAAGCTTCTGTAATTTTCCTTCAAGTGGATATAGCCTGCCTTCCAAAAGTCGATGTCTCATACCACCCCTATCGCAGTATTCTGGCTAATAAATCTGGTTTTGATAGAGTTGTAGCGATCATGCCAATTAATCGCTACTCGCCTGAGAACCAATCTCTTCCTCGCCTGCCCTACACCCGCTTGAAAAATTCGGTCTCTAGTGTCATTGTTGACAGATAGACAGAGCCAATATAAATATAACTATTGCGGCTTGGCAGGCCAGCCATAATGAAGACAAACGCAGTGTTAGAATTAACAAAACGTGTATTAACAAAAGTATATTACAGAAATGATTCTGAGGCCATAACTGCCATGAATCGCAATAGTTAGTTTCTTCCCCACTAGAGGAAAGTGGGGGGAAAATCAAACTAGCGATTATATAAAAGTGGCTTATTAAAAATGCATGAGCAGCCAAATCAACATTTCTTTTAAGCAGCAAGTAATAAACCTGGGAAGGTAGACTTTCTAGAACTACCCAGAACGAATGCCCCAACCTTCCAGATAAAAGGCCAGCGAAATGATCAAGGTTCTACCTAACTGATTGTCGAGTTCGAAACCTCTACTGGCATGCGAATCCCTGTCGTTTACTTTTTCCTAACGCAAGAAGATATGACACAAGGTAAGAATGTAAGAAGTGTTAAACCAGCCCCTATAAGGTGGGAGGGGCATCCTGGTTTTTTAAAAATTGTTGGCCAGTCTTGCCAGAACGCCTCGGGTAGTAATCCATAAACTGACTATATCCGAAATGGCTCTCGTCTTGGAGAGGTTCCATGTTTTTACAAGTCTCTAGATCTGACCTTTACTTCTGATCTGAGATGGAACACCTAAATCAAATCCGTTGCCAAGGCTGCTGGAAAAATGGTGGGATCGTTCTACCGCTTCAGTAGATATCTCACTGCTGATGCAGTTCTCTACCTATATAAGAGCCAACTACGTCCAAGGATGAAGTACTGTTGCCACATCTTGGCATGACCTGCTAAAAGCACTTTATTCTGCTTTGACAGGATTCAAAATAGACTTCGTAATCTAGTGCAGGATGCCAGTTTTTCATCCCTATAACCTCTTTTCCACATAAGGGACATTGCGAGTCTGCTTTATCGTTATTTTCATGGCAAGTGCTCGTCTGAGCTCCAATTTATGGTCCCCCTCTCGCCAAACTTTCACGAAATACTCGTCTACCTGACACCACTATCAATAACTCCCCCACTCTTTATCTGTGCCCAAACCTAAATGTAGATTTTATGAACAAAGCTTCCTTCTTAGAACTCCAAGCCTGTGGAACTGTTCCGCTTTCCTGCTTTCCAACTGACAACTATATGGTTGTCTTCAAGTCCAATGTGAACAAATTCTTGATGACCCATCCCCTTAAGTAATCCAATTTTCCACCACTAACGATTACTACGAGATTTTCCCATTGACCATAGTACACTCCTCATTAGCCCTTACCCTCGAGTGGCTTTCGGGCCGTGATAAGTGATGATTCCTTTGTAAAAAAATACAGACAGACTATTTTATTTTATATATAGAGATTTCAAGAAGAAACTAGGATGGTCGTTCACAAAGTAATGCATCATATTTTTAAGTAAAAAAAAAAAAGTTGAAAACTACGAGGACGGTAGTGGTGCCATTAAAACGAGTGACCTTTTGTACTCAATGTATTTTTCTGCATAATCATCACTATTGTCAATGCCAGCTATAAGGTGGTGGCTGTGCATATGCGTCTGGAGCGCACTTTGTCACACATATGTGTCACTACTCTGAAATCAACAGACCCATCTAATTGTTTTGACATCAACTGCATTGGCTTCATAAGCGTTCAACAGGCACCAACGAATGTTGATCGGTTCAGCCTTTTCTGACGCATTTTTAGTGCTTTATGCCAAATTAATGGCTAAATTTGTGCTCATTTTTGCATTAAATACGAATCCCTATTAAACCCTAAGTGTGTATCAGACGGATATTGTAATACTTATTTCGCAGCACCTCATCATAACGACGGTTCATACAAAATTTAAACTATTAGGTTAAAGTTCTTACGGAAGTTTTAATTTTGATTTCTAATGATGTATTTTCAAATAAATTTTCGTTATAATACTTTTACTTTATACAGCATTTTAAAGGACGTTTTCACTCAATCTAATCGTTTCAAATTACAATCGTTTTAAAAAAAGTATGTCTTTTCAGAACGTTAAATACAAGATAGAAAAAAGCAAATTCTCACTATTTTCTTATTTCAATTCAAACTAGACCGAAAAGCTGCTGAAACAGCTAGCGATATCAACGTAGCGTTTGGCTCAGGAACCACTACAGAACGCACAATACCACGATGGTTTAAGAACTTTCGTGGCGGCGTCGAGTCTTGAAGATGATGAGCATAGTGGTCGGTCATCGGATGTTAACGACCAATTAAGAAACCTAGTTGAAGCCAATCCACGCACAGCTGTTCGAGACGTAACGTATACGACTGAATAATACGTAACGTATACGACGATTTCCAACCACTTGAGAGAGATTGGAAAGACAAAAGAAAAAAAACCTTGATAAGTGGTGGCTCACGAATTGCACGACAACCGAAAAAAACGCCGTTATCGTCCATTCTTTTACACAACAAGAACGACTCATTTCTCGACCAGGTTGTAACTTACGATGAAAAGTGGGTTCTTTACGACAACCGGCGACACTCAGCTCAGTGGTTAGACGCTGACGAAGCTCCACAACACTTCCTGAAGCTAGAGGTTCACCAAAAAGAAGGTCATGCTGACTGGTTGGTAGTCTCTGACCGGTCTAATCAATTACAGTGTTTTGACTGCAGGCGAAACCATTACGACGGCGAAGTACTCTCAACAAATGAATGAAATGCATCAGAAACTTCGACAACACCCAGCATTAGTCAACAGAAAAAGGCCCAATTCTCCTGCAGAACAATGCCCGACCGCACATTGCTAAACTGACCCTGAAGAAGTTGAAAAAAATTGAGCTACGAAATCCTACCTCATCCGCCATACTCCCCACATCTCTCATCTACCGACTACCACTTTTTTCAAGCATCTCGACAACTTTATACGTGAGAAATACTTCAATAACCTAAACGGTATCAAAAACGCCTTCAGCGACTTCATCGCCATCAGAACCGAGATTTTTACGTTACTGGCATAAATATTTTGCTAACGCAAAACGAGTGTATCTAATTCTGATGGTGCTTAATTTGATGAATAACTTCTTGTTTGAACCGAGATATGTTCATCTGAATTTAAAAGCTAAAACTGCAAGAACTTTCTTGTTAACCTGATAGATAGGTCGAGTAATTTCAGAGAAAACTTCTAGGGTAACTGTGGTAGTGTGGTGACGGACAGATCGGCCAAGTAGTTTCCTCTAAATAGTGGAAGTTATTGCCAGATAAAGAGAAATATAATATAAAATCCTAAGGGCGTCCCAAAAGTAAAGCCTCCTATGTTTTAAACTAAATAAGTTGAAGAGCTACGAAGACGGAAGTGGTACTATTAAAACGAGCGACTTTTTGTGCTTCAGTGTTTTTTTTCTACATAGTCACCACCATTCTCTATTGCCAGAAATTTAATGACGCACCTTTGCTTCTGACTCACGTCCATTACAGGAATTGCTTTATTAGAGTCTCACACCGTCAATATCTGCAACACAGAGATGGCATTTTCATATCATGAATGCGCAAGTTCCGTCATCATAAACTGAACTGGAGTTATCGCAAAAAGTGTGGTTATTATTATTTCCTTGACACAGCTATCCAAAAATTAAATCAAAGTTAGACCATGGCCAATATTTGGAGTTTTGTAACTAAGCGAAACCTCCACTCCCCAAATTCCCAACCGGAAACATAACTTCCACATTGGCGGAAGTAAACAATGTCATTATATTTTTTAACAACAGTGTGGGCTCCGATCAAAGTGTAGTATCTGCCCAATCATTCGTTTTATGAATATGTATTCATAGACTGAAAATTGTTTTGTATTTCCAGTATAAAGGTCCCCTTTTTGGGGAACTGAATTCTCACCAACTTGGAACCGACTTATAGGAGGAACAATTAATAGGAAACATTGTTATTCGTTATTAGTCCTAGCAATAATATTACGAAAGGGCATGTAGTACACTAAAGGATGCTAATACCTGGGAGGACGATATCTTGACGAACTAATAGATACTACAATACTCATCGGCCAATAAATGAGGAATAGACATATCACTGCCTTCAAGCGATTTTATAATCCCCCCAAAAAAACAAACAAACAAAAAACAAGAAGACTCAATGAAAACAAAACAGATATTACAATATCATCATATCGAGAATTACCTACATTTTCGGAGATAATACCTGGTTGAATTATATCATGACAAGAGAAGATATATACTACATGTTCCTTTGAATTGAG
Source organism: Euprymna scolopes (assembly GCF_053919585.1). Taxonomy (NCBI): domain Eukaryota; kingdom Metazoa; phylum Mollusca; class Cephalopoda; order Sepiida; family Sepiolidae; genus Euprymna; species Euprymna scolopes. The sequence goes on from NC_136498.1 coordinate 22,617,610, forward strand.
CATTAAAAGATCGTAATCGCATAGTTGCTACTTCATATATAAAAGTGCTAGTGGAGTTTGGGATTCATACAGATACCAAATCTCCATCAATAAAATATTCAAATTCAAGTTTAAAACTTAATTTATCACTTTCTAAAACACGTTACACGCATAAAATGGTATCGGGTTAATATCAATAAAAGTAAAAAGAAAAATAGGTGAAAATTTATAACTATTTTCAGAGAACAATAGGTGACCTTGAGGTCATGCCATTCAAGTCACGAATCGAGCTAAGTTGGTAATATCTCTTTCAAAAATGAAAATTGCATTTTTATCTAACCTCACGGCTATGATGAAATTATCGTGTCTTTTCTGTCTTAGTATTCATCCTCCCAAGCGTACCCTCCTCCTTTTAAGGGTGATTGGTTAACTGCATGTTGCTTGAGGTGTCACCATTCTTAATGGAGCATCGGTGGGATTATGCAGATTTTTATTTCCGAACCTTAAATTTCCCCTTTTTAGGATTTTTACCCACATGAACATCTGACCACGTGTTTAACTTTGTCCGCATAGGACAAGAAAATAAGGACGAGATAGGAATGATTCAGAGTCTAGGATTTTCATCTGAGGTTCGATTTAAAAAAACTAAGAAAAGAGAAAAGCTTTACAATAGAAGGCAAAAGTTGATTACGGACGATTGACAATCATTCAAGTACCATGAAATCCTATCCTCGACTAGTCTTTGTCCTTTATAAGTAATGATCTAATAAACAAGGATATCTCCTTTATTTACGTTACAGCGGCCAAATTCAATCATAAAATACGAGCGACGTTCTAAAAGTAATGGCTTCTCTATTTTTATTCTACAAGAATGGATCAGAAAGGATTGCAAATTGCATTGTTATCATGACAGAACTCGTGCATTCATAACCTGAAAGTTTCATTACTCTGCTGCACATATTGACAATCTAAAACTCTTAGAAAGCAACACCTGTCATAGACTTGTGTCAAAAGTAAAAATTCGTCATTTATAATTCCTCCAGGCAGAAAAAATTGACTCGATCGACATTCACTGGCGCCTGTTAAACGTTTACAAAGCCAACGCAGTTGATGTCAACACCGCTAGGAGATGGATTCGTAGATTTAAAAGTGACCTGAGAGACGTGGCTGTGTATTTAAATAGGAGGTAGCGGTGATGAAATTGTTAACGCTATAGACTGACGGAGTTCGTATCCAGTCAGTTCCCTAGCTTATTTTCGTTTGTAGATGTTGCCGACTTTCATCGGGTACCTCTTGTACAGACGCTATTTAAAAAAAAAAAATTAAAAAAAAATGAAGGAACTAATACCAATGAGAAAAATGCCACACAATACTTCATCTTTACGCATTCATTTCAAGCTGAACATATTGGGGCAGCAGATGGTGGAGTTAATATTGTAGTTCTATCCGATCACAGCGACTTTTGCTCGTCCCATTCCTGTTCTCGTGCGGTTGAGCGTTTTCCGCTAGAACCAGGGTGCTTCTTAACTAGGAGGGAGAGCTCCAAAAGGGGAGATTCCCATGTCAAGCAGATCAAGATAGACGCATTCACATCGAAATCCTTTTCAAGTAACATTACATGCGAATTCAACCAAACACAAAGAAACTACTAATAATAAAACGGATAGACTTGCTTGCTTGTTTGCACACTGAGTGTTTTAGATGGTGAAAAAGAAACGGTGAATAAAAGGAAGAGTGATTGAGGATAGAGAAAGAGAGGGAATAATTTACAGAGTTCCTAGGGCTAGCCGGAATTTCCATGAACAAACTTTTTTGTAAGGTCTTCCAATACATTACCGCGGGACTGCTTCCCTGTTGATTACATCGTATCTATGCATAATAAAACAGGCGTGATTTTTCATCCCCGACCCCTCCAAAAAACCGTTGTAAATTTGCAACCGCCGATGCCACCTATAAATTCAATATAGCCAAGTTAATAGCCAGTATCTGTTGTCGTTTATGCGCAACTTCTCGTATAAAATAATTTGCAAACACTCACAAACGTCTATACATTTTCACCCTAAACAAGGCACATTGCCGCTTTGATGTAGGGGGATACTATCAGGGACATAAGCTACAGGGGTACTATGTGGGGAGTTGGGCAGCAAGATGTCGGTTCACGTTACACTTGAACTTCTGCATGTCAGTACAGTTGGGAAAGCAGTAACCCGGAAGAGAATTCCAAAGTCTAGCGGGTTTGGGGAAGAAACTATTAGAGTAGAAGGCTCTCTTACATCTAGGGATCTCAACTGTGAAGAGGTGGGATTTTGCTGCTTGTCGGGGATATTTACGTCGAGGGGGTAAAAGTGCTTGCAGTTCGTCGGAGCATTCACCGTTAAAGTACTTGTAGAACAGGCAGAGGGATGCTACATTTCGTCGATGGGACAGAGGCTGAAGCTTAGATGAAAGTTCAGGACCTATCAGATTGGCGACTCTCTTTTGAACTTTGTCTAGGAGTGAGAGACTAGTAGCAGATGCACCAGCCCAAATATGACAATACTCCATACTTGGGCGAATGGTGGCCTTATAGAGGTACAGGATACTTTCGGGCGTTAGTAGCTTTCTAGCACGGTAGAGAGAACCTACCTTTTTCGCAGCGGTCCTGGCAATGCTCTCAATGTAAATTTTCCAACCCATGTTTCCTGTGAACGCTAGGCCGAGGAGTTTAAAAGATGTACTTTTAGATAAAGAGTCTTTGGCCATTGCTATTGGTGGCAGAGAAGGTTTCTTGTAGTTACTGAAGGAAACAAGCTTAATCTTAGCAGCATTGAATATGACTATCCATTTTTGTCCCCATTTCACTACAGATTGGAGGTCGTCCTCTAGTGTTTCTGCTATTTCATTAGATATGTGTTCATTTGTTTTCCTGTCGTGTCTGTTATAGAGCGTGGTGTCGTCAGGATATATACCCATCCCACAGACAATTTTGTCAGGAGATCATTTATGAATATTAGGAATAATAGAGGTCCAAGGATAGACCCCTGAGGCACTTCCGCATTTATATCATATTGAATTATTCGCGTATTTTAGCAATCGTTTCAAATAAAACTAATATTGTGTAATGTAGATTCATCATTTGCATCGTCTGTCACATCACCGTAATGTTAAATTTCCAAAGATTTATAAATACTTCCACGAAATGTTTTCAGAGGAAACTGATCGTCTTCGAATCCAGTGTTACGTTTACGAATTTTGCTTTATGGATAATTCAGAAGAAGGGAGAGCTATTGCACTTGACATTTCAAAGACTCCAACAGAGTGCGGCATTCTGGTCCTCTACATAAACTTAAGGATTATAGTATTGATAGGATGGTTGTTTTCTTTTTGATCGAAGATTGCTAAGTGTCTTTAGTATTGTATCATCTACTATTAGACTATGCATGGAGTATTGTCGAATTTAGGCTCCTGCATCTCTGTCCTATTTGAGATTTCTTGACAGGGAAAGGAAGAATCTGCAATTTAATTGGCCTCAACCGATCTTATCGTCAAGCACTTTTTCATGACGTGATCTTGTTAGTTCCAGCATTTTCTATAAATATTATTATGAAATGTGTTCTTCAGAATGTTTTGGTACTAGTTCACTTATTGATCCGTGCTGAAATGATAACGTTATCATTTAGAAAGCCATTCTTAATACGGGTAGGAGAGGGTGTTTTGTACCTATTCTTTATTTTAACCTTACAATTAAATAAAATCAGATATCATAAAACTTTAATTAAACTTAAAAATACTGGTTAAAAAATAGCGCGGATCAATAAGTGCACTAGCACCAATGTTTTGAAATCTATTTCACGCTTCTATTGTTCCGGCTGGTTTGGCTTATTAGTCTACTGGTCTCCATCGATTCTCTGTTCTGATACCTCATTGTTATACAGCTTCCGATTCCAGTAGCTTCTTTCCAAGAACTGCAGGCTTGTAGAACTTCATGCTGGCTGCTTTTAACCTTTGTCTTTTAAGACTAACGTGGCCAGGCATTTCCAGTCTTTACAATAATCAGCATTCATTCTTGTTAGCTTCTTACATTAAGTGGCTTCACACCTCACACAGAGCGATTTCTATAAAAAAGTTATCATGAACCACCTTCATATTTTTTTTACAAAGGCCTCACCACTTATAGGCCTCTCGAGGATAATGGTTAAAGAGTGTTCAGTAGAAAATTGGACAATAAAGTAATCGTTAGTAATGGAAATTCGGTAAATTTGTTAACTTATATGGAACGGTTCATCAAAAACTTGTTTACGTTAGACTTGAAGACTATTGTAGTCAGCTGGAAAGCAGGAAAACGGAAGACAATTCCATATGCGTTATGCGTGCAGGTCTAAGAAAGCTTTGTTCATGAAATCTACGTTTAGGTTTATGCACAGATAAAGAGTGGGGGAAATTATTGACTGTGTTTTCTGCTAGACGGATTGATATGATTGACAACTGTTAGTACTCTCAAAATGTTCCTCACATTTCGGTTGGAAATTATTCCCATTTTATTAACCTTACTCTTGAGTGACTTTAGCCTTGATAAGTGGCGATCACAATAATAAATGTAGTTTCACAATTGGTTTGCAATGTAATAACACTGATCCAACGAGTCACAAGTAATCGGCTCTTGTACACGGAATGTTTTCGATAACGAGAGAAATGGTAGATAAAAGGAGACGTGGTCAGAAGAGATTGTTGCTGAGAATCCTCCATTTCATTAGACCATTATTGTTGACGTTCGTTTCCCCGACGTCTTTCTAATTAGAATTCTTTCTAGAAAGATATCGCATACTTACAGGAGGAACCATGAAGTTTATAAACACCCCAAGTGGAAATTCTACTCCAATAGATTCCTCACTGCTAAAGCTATTCTCTACCTGCATAAGAGCCAAGTACGTCTATGGATCTGCTAGAAGCACTTCATCCTGCCTTGACAGTTCAAAATAAACTCCGTAGCCTAGTAGCGAATGCTATTTTCTTTTCCATACAACCTCTTTCCCACAGAAGAGACGTTGCCAGCCTGCCTATACTTTATTGTTATTTTCATGGCAAGTACTCGTCTGAGCTCCAATCTATGGTCTCCTCTAGCCAAACTTTCACGAAAAACACTCGTCTATCTGAATACATTATCAATAATCCCCCTCCACTCTTTATCTATGTCTAAACCTAAACGTAGATTCCATGAACAAAGCTCCTTTCGTAGAACTTCGCGCCTGTGGAATACTCTTCCGTTTTCCTGCTTAGCAGCTGACTACAATATGGTCGTCTTCAAGTCCAACGTCCTCTTAAATCATCCAATTTACCAAATTGCAACTATTAACGATTACTACGATATTGCCCCATTGACTATACTCATGTACCCTTATCCTCGAGTGGCCTATTGGCTTTGATAAGTGGTGATTCATTAGAAAAAAATGTTTCCGTGGAACGAAGTGGATTCGAACTGACACCCCAGGTTTATCAGTCGCTGCTGTTAACCACTTAGTCACTGTCACCCCCTTGTTGGAGGAGATAAATAATCGAGTGGACTAATGAGGTTCATAATAGACAGAGGTGGGAGGGCGTTACACAATATTGTAGAATGTACTAACGTTAATTCAACGAGTCAGAATTAATCGTCTAGTTGGAATATAAAGAGCTTGTTTCTTTGCATACTGAGTGTTTTAGATAGCGAGGGGAATAATGAATGAAATGAGTCGTGGTTGGAGTGGATAAATAAGAGAGGGGAGTAACGAGGTTGATAAGAAAGACAGAGATAAAGGGGAGCGTTACACAAAACGGAAAAAAACATCAAGATATGGAAGCATGGATATGGATGAAAGAATTAATGAGTTGCATGAAACAAAAAAGAAAAAAATAACAATGTTAAAATGGAAGCTTAAAAGGATTTGTTTCATTCAGCGGGGGAAGCCTCCCTTTGAAAAGGCCGACTCTTATTATGCGAACCAATTATGAATCCATTAAAAGACCAAACATTGAAGACAATAAAATACATAAGGAAATTAACATTAAAGATGGCAGCTGTCACATGATAAAAGAGCAGAGAAAGTAAGTTCTAAGTGCTTATATTAATGTTACGATGCACAGTAAAGAGGATCGGAATATTTAATTGGTTCAAACATATGCATTTTCAATCTATTCACATTCCTTCATATCTAAATGGATAAATCTGAAAGTTTTTTTTTTCCACTCGCCTTAACTATATTCAAATCAAAACAACTAATGTCTAGTTCATTCTACAGTACACTATTTTAAATAACATGCATATATATATATATATATATATATATATATATATATATATATATATATATATATGCACAGTGTAACCCGGATATAAGAAACCCGGATATAAAAGAGATTTTCTCTGGTCCCAAATTAGAGCCTGTGTTAATGTAGAGTGTAACTCGACAATAAGAAGCTCTGATATAAGTGCAACCCGGATATAAGACAGCTATAGAGATCGGAGAAGAAGTATCTTATATCCGGGTTACACTGTATATGTGTATATATATGTGTGTGTGTGTGTGTAACGTAGTTGCTACATGTCAACAATTGGGACCCACACATTGTATGATGTCACAAAAAAAAAACAAAGACAAAGAAACAATTCGACACACTACTTTTTTCATTTAAAACAACAGACATTTATTTACACGTACTTCGCGAATAACGCCTTCTCTCTTAATCAAAAGTCTTTTCGCTTTCCACTATGCTTAACAAGACTACTGTTAAAAACAAGTGGTACTCTGTCTTTGTGCGGCCACATTTAGGACATGTCTTTCTGTCGCTCTCGAGCACATATGAACCACATCTATTCCTGTCCTTCTTGGGCTACGTTTCTTTTTCATCATTTTTTTTCTTTCCTTCTTCCTCGTTGTGACGTCACCTCCCAAAAATATTTGCTGTTGCTGCTGCTATAAGCGTGTTCGTGCTGTTACATATATGCATGGAAGCTTTTAAACAGTTAAATCTGTATACAAAAAATTAAGTCGCCCATTAGAAACTTATGTTGCCAGTAAGTCAATATCCCGCGATCACTATGGTAATTTGCTTTCAAGAATACCCATTAAGTCCTATTATTATTTTAGGGATAATCAGTTGTTTATGATGAAACTGTTTCGGAGATTTCAAAACAAAACAGTTTATTCAATCACGCCCCCCCCCAAGCAGTGTTCCTTCCTTAAAAGAAAAGAACAAAAACGTTCTAGATATCGGATCCAGATTAATTTGGCTACATTATTTATGTTTTTAAAATGTCTTCTTTCGTCTTTGTCTTCCCAAAATAAAGTGTTTGTTATTTAAAAAGCTGCTGTATTTTATAGGGTTTAGAGGAATTCATTATACTAATTATACCCCCTCCCATTATTCGGTTATTAATATTTTATTGTGTTTACATTATTACTTATAATATCTTTGCATTTATTATACTTTTAAATATGGAAAACTCATATATAAATAATTATTTTTTACTATAATAATTAAATACCTACAGACACTAGTGTTTCATCCTTTCGGGAATCTTCAGTACAGGCTGTCACGATTAATACCAGTCGAACGATTTGAACTCCGCAACACGAGACATCTCTGGCTCGATTAGCGGAGACCTAATACATTCGGCTAGCATTAACCGCGTAAATAACGTTGAATTTAAACATCTTAATTTTAAATGTTCATTTACGTCAGTCAGACAGTGATCTAATCGTTATACGATGATCTATATATATATGTGATCTATGCATATATATATATAGTCATTTTTTCCAAAATATAATATATATATATATTGTCATTTTTTCCAAAATATAATATATATATATTGTCATTTTTTCCAAAATATAATATATATATATTGTCATTTTTTCAAAAACATAATATATATATAGTCATTTTTTCAAAAATATAATATATATATATATATATTGTCATTTTTTCAAAAATATAATATATATATTGTCATTTTTTCAAAAATATAATATATATATATTGTCATTTTTTCAAAAATATGTATATTGTCATTTTTTCAAAAATATAATATATATATAGTCATTTTTTCAAAAATATAATATATATAGTCATTTTTTCAAAAATATAATATATATATTGTCATTTTTTCAAAAATATAATATATATATTGTCATTTTTTCAAAAATATAATATATATATTGTCATTTTTTCAAAAATATAATATATATATTGTCATTTTTTCAAAAATATAATATATATATTGTCATTTTTTCAAAAATATAATATATATATTGTCATTTTTTTTAAATATAATATATATATTGTCATTTTTTCAAAAATATAATATATATATATTGTCATTTTTTCAAAAATATAATATATATATTGTCATTTTTTCAAAAATATAATATATATATTGTCATTTTTTCAAAAATATAATATATATATATTGTCATTTTTTTTAAATATAATATATATTGTCATTTTTTCAAAAATATAATATATATATAGTCATTTTTTCAAAAATATAATATATATTGTCATTTTTTCAAAAATATATATATATATATATATATATAGTCATTTTTTCAAAAATATAATATATATATAGTCATTTTTTCAAAAATATAATATATATAGTCATTTTTTCAAAAATATAATATATATTGTCATTTAAGCTAAATTACTTGTACTTGTTTAAACAACCTATACTTATTCAAGTGAATGTCCCAAAATTTGCAGGCTGTAAAACTGCAGAACGGTTATGCTACTAAATATTAACTAGTTCACTGTGTTCCTCTTGCATTAATGTTCTAAAGTTACATTTAAATAACAATTTTCTATTGTGCGGAGTTTCTTTTCGCTTTCTCGATTTGAAGTTATTTTTTTAAATTGACATGAACACTAGGATACTCCAATTAAAAATCAAATAAGAACATGGAAAATTATAGAGGAATAAAAGGCGAATCAAATGAGGTATAAGTTGTTTAAACAATTACAATCAATTTAGTTTAAATTTGCAGTTTTTGAAAAACTGACAAGTGCGGACTCTTTGTTTGGCAGCACTGAATATATATAAAGCTTAATGTCAGTGTGTGTGTGTGTGTGTGTGTATGTCTCTGGTAACGAATAGGCTCCTATATGGTTGTCTATTTAAAAAAAAAACTGATTACATATAATGATAGATTTATCGAGACACAGGAATGGGTATCTGGTAGAACGATGGTTCATTAAAATTATGGGGTCTGCGTTCGCGTCTGGTCCACAAATTATGGAAAAAAATTAAAAAAAAAAACAACGTTTACAAGTATTTGATAAGTATGTTTTAACTTAAATAGGGATGGTATAATAAAATTGTGGGGTCTGCGTTTGCGCCTAGCCTCCATAGAATGGAAATAGGTACACACTTTAATAAAGAATTTTCATATCTATCTGCGTAAGTATACTTTGATAATTATGTTTCAGTTTGAAGAAATATGGTATAATAAAGTTATGGGGTGTTCGTTCGCACCTGACCTCCATAGAATGGATATATGTCACAAAGTTTAACAAGGTTTTTTAAATATAGATCCACAGAATATTGTGATAAGTGTTTCAGTGTGAACAGGTATAATAAATTATGGGGTTTATCTATTTTATTTTTACTTTCATCATATTTTGCTTTGGTTTTGATACTCCCAAATTCGAAGCTATCTCTTTACAACCCTTCCTTTTCATAACCTATCATACTTTCATAAATCAAATCCATTTTCTGTAGGCTGTTTTTGAACCCAGTCAACGACGAGTACTTTTGCTAGTATATATATATATATATATATATATATATATATATATATATATATATATATATATATATATAAACTAACATACCTTCCAATGTTGCCGGTCATAAAATACGCTAAAATATTATATTTCAATTCATGCATATTATTATAGATCCAATTTTTCTATCGATTATTATACTGTTCCTAATATATAATTATATCAAAAGTAAAAAATATGAATTGGATGCTATTAGCTAGAATCGAAACCAAAGCATACAAATCTTCAGCCTCATTCCTTAGCATCTGAACCATGCCCATACGCATATAATTACAAAATAAGTCTGTTTTAACCTATGAATATTGACTCGTGCTTGTAAACAGGTTTAACCGACTTATCCAGCCAAAGTCAACAATTTTGTTTTTCATTTTGACCCCTTAGTAGTAATTATTTCTGGCTAAAAACAAAATAAAAAATGTGCTACAAGTCCAAATGCCCTATATATCAAATTTTGACTCAGTAGATCACATATTCAGAGGAGTTTGGTAGAGACTTTTCGCACACACAGGGTTACACACATATTTCCGTATGCTAAAATGTTTACATCTTAAATTCTACGCAATTATACAGAATGTAGAAACTATGCATAATAGAATTCAGCTTAATAGTGAAATAAAATAAAAAATACAAAAATTAATACGTAATTAATTAACGCTCGTTTTTCAAATGAATGTGCAAATTAGTCACGGATATTTATAAGCACATTAAATTCGTTTTAATAATTTTTAATAGAAAAAGTAGTCTTTCAATATCAATGTTACAGCGAGAAAAAACTCAACTTTTTAGGTATATAGATATCTACACGAATATTTTTTGCACAGAGTAATATAGTATTAAATTAAGATACCTTCTACATTACTAATGTAGATATGGATTTTCTTCATTAATCTACTTTGACATGTTATATTTAACTGCTTAAATATTTGAATTTTATCATCACTTTATTTAATCATTCTTATTACTCAGAGATTGGCGGATATCGTCTCTCAAACAATCTTAGATAGACTGTCTACAACAATGAGATAATAGAACCCCTCTAGTGGTCCCGCAAAGTCTAAGTGAATTCTCGACCAAGGTCGGTCCGGTTTTGCCCACGATCCGAATTGAGTTGGAGGAGCTGTCATAGCTAATGCGCATCCTCCACACCCCCTGACTTTTAATCCATGTTTGGCCAAAAACGATAGAGCGCATAAGGCTTTTCATTCTTGACATGCCTGGATGTCCTACATAGAATTCCTTGAGAATTCTTTTTTGTAGTGTTGCAGGAATCACCACCCTGTCGCTATATAACAGGACGTTATCGCAAATTGAATAGATTCCCTCATCAAGTTGGTTATTGTTGATTATTTTATAATAAATTCGTCTACCTCTGCCTTACTCTTAATTCATCAAGCGTTACTGGAAGTTCTCTTATCGTGTCACAAAGTATTTTTTTACCTCAACTTCCACTTGAATAGCTGCTATTACCATATTCTCCAATGGTTCAATCTGCTTAGGTATTAACCTTGATAACCCGTCTGCATGACCAAGTGTTTTTAGATGGTAATACTCCATTTGAAAATTGAAGTTCAGAAGCATGGTACCCCATATTTTGAGTTTATTCGCCGTATGTTGTGGTAGTCCCTTTTTCAATCCGAAAATCGTTAATAATGGTTTGTGATCTGTAACAGAAATTGCCTACCGTGCAGGAAACGATGAAATTTCTTTACCGCGAATATAATGGCTAACGCTTCTTTCTCAATTTGCGAGTAATTTGTTTCAGCTGGCAAAAGTGTCCTGGATGCATGGGCTATAGGTTTTACTTTTCCATCATCCATTTTGTGTAATATGCATGCTCCTATGCCATAGGCGCTGGCATCGCTTGCAACTACAATATCACGCTTGGGATTATAGTGTGCCAGAAACAAGCCAGACGTTAATATATCTTTAATTTTCTAAAATGCTTCTTCGCACTCTTGCGTCCAGACCCATTTTTGGTCCTCCCTTAACAGTTCATTAAAGGGTGATTGATATTTGTCACGAATACATTGTAGTAATTCGCCAACTCTAAGAAACTTTTTAGAGACGCAATATTTTCTGGAGTAGACATGTCTCTTATTGCACTCGATCTATCTGGATCCGACCTTCTTCCATGTTCATCGATGATTTGCCCCAAGTATTTTATTTTCCTCACGAAAAACGTACATTTTTCCTGTTTTAAATCCATAATCCTGGACCCTTTTGAATACTTGGTTTACATGATCCCTGTATTGTTCTTGGCTAGCGCTGTTCATTAACACATCGTCCAGGTACCCTACTGCGAAATCCAACAGATTTAACATAATGTCCATAATTTGCTGAAAAATCGCAGGGGCGATTTTAACCCCAAAAGGAAGTCTAAAAAACTTGTGCAATCCTTTATGGGTATTGATACATAGCAGCTTTGAACACACCTCGTCGACTAGAACTTGCAAATACGCGTCACTGAGGTCAATTTTAGAAAAATATTTTCCTCCACTCAGTTTCGCAAATATTTCTTCAGGGCTCGGAAGCAGATAATGGTACTCTTGTAATGCCCTGACTAAGCCGATGAAGAAGTCGCCACAAACCCGAGTCTCTTTGCTCTTCTTTTTAATGTAAACTGTTAGTGCAGCCCACTCACTATGATCAAGTTTTTCAATGATACTCATGTTTTCGAGTCTTTCTAATTCACCGTATATTTTTTTAATAGCGGCGTATGGAACGTTCCTTTTCTTTCCGAACACTGGCTATTCATTTGCTTGACTTCAAATTTTGCTACTGCTTTTGTACACCTTCCAAGACCGCTTGAGAATAGTCTGGAAATTTCTTTTTTAACCCCATCTTAAGTTTTTCTGCCTCCACATTCGAATCTTCAATCTTCTGGCAAAAAGAGCTTAAAGGCAGATCCCATAGTCTAAACTTACATCTCAGTAGCAATATTTCTTCTTTGTTCCAAAGAGGTTATTTGATTTCTGTATGATAAAATTTTTTGCTTTTTCGATCTTATTCTGAAAAGAAATATTCGTCAATAATTCTCCTTCGAAAGTGATTTTTTCACCACTGACGCTTCTCGCCGTTTTATGTGATTTAATCATAGCAGGTCTCCCAAGCTTCTTCCATGTATGTACATAATAATGGAAATGTCAGACCCACTATCAAGCTGTAGTCTTACTTTCTTTTTAAACATTTTAACCTGTACATATTTCCAGATATTTCAATTTTTGTAAGTTTAATGGAGGTCTTCTTTCTACCGGACTTTTTCCCTACAATGTGATGTTTTATGCCCTTTCTGGTAGCACATGTCACATTGTTTAAATTTTTAGGGACGCTCATTGTACCAATTTTTATCTCAACACGGCCCAGCTGGATCTTTTTCCTGTTTTTTTTTTAAGTCAATTTTTTCGTCTGATGGATCCTTTTAATGTGCGATACTCCGCTTTCCTCTATGTTACGACTGTCCTGTTTCCACGCAACAAACCGTTCACAGACTTCCGCTAAACTTTGTAGTTTTAAATTCGGCTCGTTTTCAAGTTTTTTTTAAAACACGACGCCTAATTTCAGCGTATTTAAGACCAACCCTTGCACAAAAATTAAACATTTAAAATTATTTGATGATAATTCATCCAGTTTAAAGTCGTCGCAATGCTTGTTTACTATACTTGCATAAGTAGTGTAGTCGTCTTCCTCTCTTCTAGTGACATTCATACACTTATATCACCTGTGAAAAAGGACTGTTTTTGTTGAAAAAAAAACAGTTCTGTTAGTAGCGTAACTTCTCTTAGAAGTTCAACCTACTGGTCTTTTTTGGGAGAATAAAATTCACGAACTTTGTATGTTCGGCTGTTCCCAATTTTCTTAGCAAAAGCCTAACTTTTTTAGCGTCTGTCCATGTACCGCAATTCGATACAAAAATATCTTCATATCTCCTACAGAAATGGGCCAAAAGTGACATCATCTTCTGCGTTATAATGGAAGTTTTCAATGGCGTTCCACTCTTCGAGAATGCGTTATAATCCTCGTTTGCTTTCGTTAACTGTGTTGCTTCCAAAATTTTCCTTGATTTCTCCTGTGTTTTCATCAAGATTTTTTTTCGAAATGTTTCTGTCGTTGCAACAGTTCTTTTTTTTTTTTAATTTCTCTTCACTTTCAAGTTGTCTTTGTTGCAAGGCGAGTTTTTTTTCCTGTTTGAAATTTGAATAATTGCAAAAGAAACTCTCTGAACTCTGAGTCCACCGTAACGAACTCAATTTACGAAACAAAAAAAAATCAGTTTTTCCAATATTATTTCGCAAGTAAAAAGTCCACCCAAGCTTTTCTTACCTCAATTATTTTGCTTGAAACATAAAAGTTAAGAAAAGAGTAACTTGGGAAATTTAATTTGTTGTACGCGATATTTCTAGTATGACAAAGTCCGACGAAATAACATTTGTCAAAAAAAAAAACCCCAAAAAAAACCCAAGCTTTTTTTTTTTTTTTTTTTAACTTATACGTGGTTTTACGTAGCAACAATAAAATCCTTCGCTTTTTAGCGAGTCGGCATGTTTGTATGGGAAAACATTTTGTTTTTAACCTCTGCGTTTTGCACAATATGACTTGATTATTTAACAGGTCTTTTATAAGCACTAATGCTTACAAGTATATATTCTTTCTTTCTTTCACAGTCCGTTTCTTCTTCTCTTGTCAAATTTGATAGTCGTTTTACTAATAAATAGTCAACGTGTTTGTTTCAATATCAGAAATACCGACTCGAATTTGTGGTAGTTAATCTGAACAAGTCGTTTGAAGAAAAAGACTCTTACTGTGAAAAAACTAGTTTCTTGTGCAAAAAAAAAAACAAAACAAAAAACAAAAAAACAAACAAAACAAAAAACAGTGAACCTTTTTTTCCGAAACACTCTTGTCAGTCTGTTCAATTATTTTAATAATTGGCCATATTATTCGCGTTCTCTCGCTGTAGGTTTTTGACAGCAAGTCTTTAGTTTTTTTTAAACATCGTCACATTACTATTGTAGTAATTAATTTGCTGTTAATCATTACACATCTAAATATCTGTTTGAAATGACGAAAGTCTTTTGCCGTAAAAATCTGGCGAATCCTTGTATTTCAATCACTTTTGGTGATTGTTTGCAGTGATATCGTTTCGATTCCGTCGTCGCCAATCTGTTGTGTCATAACACAATAAAAGAAGAAAATCAAGTCGAGGTTGGTTTAACAAACGAAGTGTGTTAACATCACAGGTACAAAAGGTAGGAATACGGGTATAACTGACTAGCACTCAGCTAGGCAGTGGAGTACTGTCGCTCCTTCTCACCGGTGTAAACATTACTGGCACTATATATATAGTGAGAACTGGTGTAATTTCCTTTATGCATAGAAAGGCTGGTATAACAAATATTGTTCCCACATCTGTGTTGCAAAAAGAAAAAGAGTTACTAACCTAATTGGTCCCACACTGTCTTCCTAGATCCACCATCTGTCCCATCGCAGCAATGTAGCACACGTGTTTTCTTTGTTTCTTGCAAGGAATTCCATGAAATGTGCCTGGATGAATTGATTACACTTTTATCCCCATCCCCAACACCCCTACCTCTACCCTTAACTTCCGAGAAACCTTACTAGAAGCAAAATACTACGACTTCGCCGCGGAGGTTCCCTGGGCAGTTTACTATTCTTATAGCCCCCAGTTTTCATCGGATCGTTTGTCTTCTGAAGACCATTCCTGCTCCTTGTTTCCGCAACATGCAGAAATTTAAATGCTAGGTGAACAAACCTCTTGAAACACCATTACATACTTAGGATGTCCCACAAAACGTTATTCTCTAACCACAATAGGTGCTTACATCTCAGTTGCAATATTTCTTGTTTGGTCGAATTAAAGTCTGAAAAAGCAATCTGAAAGTTGTTTTTACAAATATGGATCCAAGTCATTGTTAGCAGGTTGGAATGCAGGTGCTGGCAAACTTTTCCACCTGACCGAATTCTTCACATTCGTCAGTCTCGAAACAAAAATATGTCAATATGAAAACCCTATCCACCTCTTTCAAAACTATCGATTTAAAAAATCTATGCATGCAACCAACTACATTGACACGCCTTCTAACCAAGACTTCATTTCTTGACTTAAAAAGAAAATGAAATCTGTCATACGGAAAATAGACACAGAAAAAAAAAGAGAAAATAAAAAAAATCGAAACAAAAACCAAAGAAAGAAAAAAAAAAAGGAGCGATCATCCAGTTTTAGTAAGTTATTTTTTCTATAAAGGGACTTTGACGTTGACAGCGCATGGAATGCCATGTAAACGCATCGGGACTTTTATGAATTTCCCCTTTTCTATGCAAGGTGGCATGTGCAGATTTTGGGGTTGAAGAAAAGGTTGGCAGACAAATGTCACGAAGCCAATGTTAGTTTAGACAAATGTCGTCGCATGAGATTCGTGCAATAGAAACACTAAGAACCTGATTCGATGTGGTTGAAAATGTGTTGAATATTACAGAGGCATGCAAGGAAAAAGAGGCACATGTAAATATAATACACACAGAAAAAGAAATAAATAACAGGAGAGACATTAAGATAGAGAGAGTGAAATATAAAAATATACAGAGGTATTATATATATATATGTATATATATATACATACACGCAGAAAGAAATGTCTGTGTGTATATATACAGACAAAAAGAAATGTGTTTATATATATATATATATATACATACACACATACTTAAAAATGTATATATATACACACACCAAAAGAAATGTGTGTGTGTATATATATATATATACATATATACACATCAAATAAAATATGTATACACACAAAATAATATATATATACACACACACACAGAAAAAGAAATATACATATACACAAACTGAAATATATTTACAAAAAAAATATATACACAAACTGAAATATATATATATATATACATACACACACAAACTGATATATATACACACAAAAATAAATATATATATATATACACACACAAAAAGATATATATACACAAAAAATATATATATATATATATATACACAAAACATATATATATATATATATATATATATATATACACACACACAACATATATATATATATACACACAAAACATATATATATATATATATATACACACACATACAGAAACTGAATATATATATATATATATATGTGTGTGTGTACATAAAAGGATATATATATATGCACACAAAAGGAAATATATATATATATGTACACAAAAGGAAATATATATATATACATATATATACACACAAAGAAATATATATATATAGACATAAATAGACATATGTATATTCACACGCAATAAAATATATATATACACATGCATAAAAGAAATTATATATATATATATACACACACAAAAATATATATTTATATACACACACACAAAAGAAACATATACACACAAAATGAAATATATCTTTATATATATGAAGACAAAAAGAAATATATCTATATATACATATAAACACAAAAAGAAATATATACACACACAACAGAAAAGAAATATATGTACATGCACAAAATCAATATATATATATACACACACACAAAAAGAAATATATATATATATACACACACAAAAGATTATATATATGCACACAACGAAATATATATATATACACACACGCAAAAGAAATATATACACACAAAAATATATATTGATATACACACAAAAATATACATATATATATATACACACAAAGAAAAATATGATACATATATACACAAAGAAATATATGATATATATATACACACAAATAGAAATATGGTATATATATACACACACACACACAATGAAATATATATATATATATACACACGCAGTGAAATATGATATATATATATATATACACGCAATGAAATATGTGCTATATATATACACACGCAATGAAATATGTGCTATATATACACACACAATGAAATATATATATACCCCAATAATGAAATATATATATGACGAAAGAGATAAATATATACACAGAGAACCCTGGAGAGAGGGAAGTATGTGTAAAAAGCGATAGGAGAAATAAAGAGTATGTATAAACGCAAAGTGATTAAGAGAGAGAACTAAAAAGAAAGGTAAAATGTAAACAGATAAAGAGAGGCATAAAGACAGAAGTAGAAATAAAGAGTAAGAGAAAAATAAAGAGAGCGAGAGAAGTTATGGAAAAAGATATGAAAGAAAAAGGATATATGAAAGAAAAAGGACATATGAAAGAAAAAGGACATATGAAAGAAAAAGGACATATGAAAGAAAAAGGACATATGAAAGAAAAAGGATATATGAAAGAAAAAGGATATATGAAAGAAAAAGGATATATGAAAGAAAAAGGATATATGAAAGAAAAAGGATATATGAAAGAAAAAGGATATATGAAAGAAAAAGGACATATGAAAGAAAAAGGACATATGAAAGAAAAAGGATATATGAAAGAAAAAGGATATATGAAAGAAAAAGGACATATGAAAGAAAAAGGACATATGAAAGAAAAAGGACATATATGAAATAAAAGGATATATGAAAAAAAAGGATATATGAAAGAAAAAGGATATATGAAAAAAAGGATATATGAAAAAAAGGATATATGAAAAAAAAAGGATATATGAAAGAAAAATGATATATGAAAGAAAAAGGATATATCAAAGAAAAAGGATATATGAAAGAAAAAGGATATATGAAAAAAAAAGGATATATGAAAAAAAAGGATATATGAAAAAAAAAGGATATATGAAAAAAGAAGGATATATGAAAGAAAAATGATATATGAAAGAAAAAGGATATATGAAAGAAAAAGGATATATGAAAGAAAGATATATGGAAAAAATCAAATATGGAAAAAAAAGATACACGGAAAAAATATATGGGGAAAAAAGGAAGAGATATGTGAAAAACAGAAAGCGAAAAAGTGAGAGAAAGGGACTCATTTTTAATAGGATTTTAAACATTTAATTCATTAAATTTATTGACCCAAATTGTTTCTGTTTTGGTAAATTTCGAATGTCCAAACATTTAATAATAATAATGCACTCGCATATCTATGTAATTTTTTATGTATATGTATCATATGTATCATATTAAAGGTGAAATAATATATTGTTCCATATCTACTTCCACTGCATTCAGCTGGAACCACTGTCAATAGTTTTCCCTACTCTTTATCTATGTCTAAATCAAAACGTAGATTCCATGAACAAAGCTTCTTTCTTAGAACTGCACGCCTATGGAACTCTACCGCTGTCCTGTTTCCCTCCTGACTTCAACATGGATGTCTTCAAGTCCAACATAAACAAATTCCTGATGACCCCCCCCCCCAAGTAATGACACTTTATCAAATCTCCAATACTAATGAATACTACAACACTATCCCATTGATTACTGTACACAAAATAACCCTTATCTTGAGTGGCTTCTGGGCCTTGATAAGTGGTGATCTTCATGTAAAAAAAGTACAGAATAATCGTGTTGACACACTGGTTCTCGTTGAAGTTAATAATACCAGATAAACAACCATTTGAGAAGGCAAGGCGTTGTCTTCCGCCTTTCCATGACCGGGAAATACATACAGCTAAGGACGGCTTTTGAATATAATATTACCTGTAAACTATTCCTTTCAGAGGAAGCGGCATAGCCCGATCCGATATTATGGGTTCAGCGAAATAGTGACTAGAGCTTGGCAGTAATAGTAATTAAATTATAATTCTTTTTTTTTTTTTTTTTTTTTTTTACAAAGGTGTTCACCACTTATCAAGGCCCGAAAGCCACTCAGGGATAAGGGTCATTGTAAGTACAGTACGTTAGTGTGGATATTTTAGAGTATCTACTTAAGGGGGGCGGTTCATCAGGAATTTGTTTACGTTGGACTTGAAGACATCCAAGTTGTAGTCAGGAGGGAAGCAGGCAGACGGAACAGAGTTCCACAGACGTGCAGTTCTAAGAAAGAAGCTTTGTTCATGGAATCTACGTTTTGATTTAGGCATAGATAAAGAGTGGGGAAAGTTTTTGACATTGGATTCAGCTAGACGGGTGTTTTTTGTAAAAGATTGGCGAGGGGGGACCAGAGATTGGAGTTCAGACGAGCACCTGCCATGGAAATAACGATAAAACAAAGATAGGCTTGCAAAGTCTCTTCTATGGGAGAGAGGTTGCAGGGAAGAGAAAAGGGCATCCCCCCACTAAGTCACGAAGTCTATTTTGTACTCTGTCAAGGCAGGATAGGCTGTTTTTAGCAGCTCCTGCCCAGATATGGCAGCAGTATTCCATCCTTGGACGTACTTGGCTTTTATATAGATAGAGAATTGCATCAGTAGTGAGATATCTTCTGGAGCGGTAGAAGGATCCCACCATCTTTCCAGTGACCTTGGCAACAGACTTGATGTACATGTTCCATTTCAGATCAGGAGTGAAGGTCAAGCCCAGAAGCTTATCAAAACATGGGGCTTCTCCTAGACGAGAGCCATCCATTTCAATTGATGCCAGATGGGGATCAGAGCGTTGATGATGTAAAGATAGGAGTTTGGTTTTAGATGCATTAAAGGTAACCAGCCACGTCTTCCCCCACTGAATCACTCGTTCGAGATCAGAGGAGAGAGAATCAGAGAGAGCTTTGTCATTTACAGCCTTAGATGTGTTGCTGTAGATGGTCGTGTCATCAACATAGATGTCAACGAATGATTTAAGTATGTGTTTAGGGAGATCATTGATGTAGATCAGGAAGAGAGTTGGGCCCAGGATGGACCCCTGAGGGACTCCAGCATTAATACTGCAGGCCTCTGATTTTTGTCCATCAACCACTACTCTTATGAGCCTATCAGAGAGAAATGATTTAATGATAGAGAGAATATTTCCAGTTATACCGTAGCTGAAGATCTTGTGAAGTAGGCTTTTATGCCATACCTTGTCGAAGGCCTTTGATATGTCAAGACCAATTGCCCTGGAAAGGAAGCCTTATTCAAGAGATTCACTAATCCTATGAGATATAACCGTTAGCACATCTGTGGTAGATCTTGCAGAACGGAAACCATATTGCGTGTCACTAAGAAGGTTATTTCTGCTGAGGTGGTTGACTATTTCTCTATTTAATATGGATTCCAGCAACTTACTCATGACAACAGGAGACTTATTGGTCTGTACTGAGAGGGAGATGACTTATCACCGGAGTTCTTAAATACAGGGCATACTGATGAGGTTTTCCAGGGTGTTGGAAAGCACTTCTCCTTAAGGCAACGTTTAAACAGTTTCGTAAGTATGGGGGCAAGTTTTGGTTGAAGCTTTTTTAACACTATAATTGGGATGCTGGAATCAAGATTCTTGATTAGCTTGGCGACCTCATGCACAGATATTTGTATGTTACCTAGCGTGTTCTGTGTTATAGGAGGAAATATGGGGAGTTGATGGCTTCGTCGCATAGGGTAGAATTAGCTGCAAAGTTCTTTGCAAATAGTTTGGCCTTGTCTGATGCTAATGAGATGACCTCTGGTCCGTTGATAATTGTTGGGATAGAACGCACACTTCTGTTCAGGATCCTATTTGTTATATGTCAAAACTGGTGGGAACCAAGCCGCTGATCACTACTTTGGATTTAACAGACTGGGCATATAGCTCTCTTGCATTTTTTATTACTCTTTTACAGTTGTTGCTGGCAGTCCTGAAAGCAGCTTTAGTCTCAGTGGATCTATTACGTTGGTAGCTACGGAAAGTGATTTCTGTGCGCGATGGCAGCAGCACATTCTGGGGAGAACCATGGCTGGCTGTTAGGTTTTTGTTGGAATTTTTAGATGGTATTAATCGGTCTATGCCTACAATTAAATATTCGGTCAGATCTGATACTATAGAGGACACATCATTTTTAAACATGGAATGCAGAGGTAGATCAGATATAAATGTCCGGAAGTTATCCCAGTCAGCCATGGAGTATCGGTATACAGTACGGTGGAGGGGTACGTCTGGGGACTTATTACTTTTCATTTTTATCTTAACTGATACGACGGAATGGTCGGAGGATCCTAGAGGAGAAAGAACGGAACATGGACATAGCTCAGGGGAAGTTGAGAGAAAAAGGTCTAGGAGGCTTGCATATTGACCTGTAGTATCGGGCACACGGGCGGGCTCGCGAACAATCTGAGTGAGGTCATAAGCAATGGCAAAATCATGACAGAACCTCCCCTCATCGTCCGTCTTATTTGAGTGGGTCAGCCATTCCACGTTATGGACGTTGAAGTCACCACAGATGTAGATGTTAGTCGAGGGGTGTGTAGAAAGGATGTGGTCTATTTTCTCAGATATGCTCTTAAAGATAGTAACTCCGCTGTTGTGGGGCCGATAGAGGGCAAATATAAATGCAGTGGTGTAAGCAAGTGCAACCCGGAAGCACATAAAAGGTAAATTAGGATCTTCTCTAGAGATATCCCTGCCACATGGGAAGCCATCTTTAATGTAGGCACATATTCCATGCCCATGGCGATCTTGGGGGTCAGATTTAGATGTTAAGTTAGAGTGTCCTTTAATTATGAACTCATCTAGGGAAGTGGTCGGCCCTATTGTAGTTTCGCTAAGAAAGAATATGTCCGGTGTCGTCTCCTGTAATTGGGTTTCAACTTCTGATGTTGGAGAAGGAGACATGGTAGTAGGGGTCTACGTTGGAAGAGGCAAGTAAGCTAGACATAAGCGTTCATGTAGCTTGCTGATTTTCTGCAAGGATATAACATATATACTTACCTATTTGTAGCTAACTTACCATGGACATATTTTCATATTGCTATCAAAACAACAACGACACACACTAGCAGGCCGCTCGGCATTGCCTGGCTGTAAAATACGCTTGAATATATTTTGTTTAATGCGGATTTCGTATTTATTATTATATTATACTAGCATGGGTACCCGGCATTGCCCGGGTTGACATGAAGTTCCATTTGACCACACCTAAGGATATTAATCATTTTCACTACGTCTGTCAAGATTGAAGGAAGCTACCATACGCTCCTACTAGTAATCATACTATAAGAGCTGCCTAGCATTCTTGTTATTCTCTACCTGTCAACTTTTCTGGGGTGCAAAAATAGAATAGAATGAAATAATTTGTTTTGTACTTACCAAGCATTCGAATATAAACTGCATCTTTGTCAGCGTAGTCATATGATACAGCATCCCGTCTCTGCAATAGACATTAAATGAAGCATATAAATATCTGCCAAATATTATTTACAGCAAAACAACAACTATTAAACGCATATCTTTGTTGATAAAATTGATCCAGAATAGCCACTTGCTATAAGGAGCTAGAAATATATATATATATATATATATATATATATATATATATATATATAGTTACGCCATGAAATTCTCTGAAAACGGCGGAAAAGCGATGACGCAACAGTTAATCTATGTATCTATTACAATAGAAAAAATGCGAGCATGAAAAGCAATATGGTTAAGCTTAAACATGAAAAAGAAAAGGTCTAGTTGTTAAATCTGGAAAAGAAAACGACAAGATATTCTAGTAAAAATATAAATTTATAACTTAAAATATCGCAGCATTAAGAATTGATTATATAATATTAAATTGAATTAAAAACTTATTATGGTTGCAATATTTTAAGTTATAAATTTATTATATTCTTTATTAGAATATCTTGTCCTTTTCTTTTCCATGTTTAAGCTTAACCATATTACTTTTCATGCTTGCATTTTCTATTGTAATCATGATTTTTCCAGGCGTCCAGTAAATTCACGTGTTCTCTGTTTAATTTCAAGCATATTTTTTGCCCTCATAAACGTAACATACACATATGTAATAACAATGTACGGAACTTATCTGCTTTCATTCTCTCTGCTCCACTTGTTACTTCTCTTTTCGCGAAAGCGGTAGAGTGGTAGTAACACTAATCGCTGAAGCGACGTGGTTGCTATAGAAACTAGTCAGAGAAAACGTCGCTCACCTCCTTAGGTTTTTTTTACGATTTTAAATACCAGTAAATTCATCATAACTTGTTTTACTGAACGAAAATTGATTTTTTTTCCCAAGATAGCTGATCTGTATAAACTGTAATAATTGTTTGAAATTTTCTAAAAAATGAATGAGCGGTGAAGCTTTAAAGCAGGTCTAAATGACTAAAACCGCTACTTAACCATATTCAACACGGTAGAGTTTGAATGATAAAAGTGTTAATGTGTTTGTGTGTGTGTATGTGTGAGAGGACACTTCTCAACTTATATACAGAATAAATTTTAGATTCGCAAACTTGAAATTTTGTATATAGGATATTCAGACACGTGAAAAACTTTAATTTTTTATTATCAAAAAAAAAAGAAAAAAGAAAGAAAGGGCTGTCAAAAACTCAAAATGGAAAAATTGGTACGTGAGAGACTACAATTTTTTTAAAAAATCTGTTTTTAACTATTTTATAGCTGTGCATGCAGAGTCGTGAAATATGACAGCTTCCTTATGTAAAGTAGGAGTTGCTTTGAAAGCACTCTTTGAAAGTCGTCAAACTGGTGTAATGGTTATCGTACTTGCCTTGCTGTCATTAGGTTTTGGTTTCGATCTCAGCTTGAATAGTATTTTTTAGAACAAAACATCACAATCGCATGCACATGTTTCAGTTTCTGTATGAATAAAATATATTTATACGTATTTGACGACCGGGAAACGCCAGGTGGCCTGCGAGTATATCTACAAAACTGAGAATATTTGTGTGCATGTGAGAACGCTTCTCAACCTATATACTCAACGAATTTTTGATCTACAGACTTGAAATTTGCTATATAGGATATTCAGACACGTGGAAAACGTTTTAATCTGTTTTCATCCGGAAATAAGGCTGATAATGAAGTTAAAATTGAACAATTGGTATGTAGGGGGGGGTCATCGGATTTTTATCTGTATATCAAATGTTTCACGAACGCGCATGCGTGAATAGTTCACAGTACAAATTTCTTATGTTAAGAAGACGTAGGCTTAAAAACGCTTTTTTAAAGATCGTGTGAAGCCGGACTAATGGTTATCATAACTGACTCATTGTCTTTAGGTCTTGATTTCAATCTCAACTAGAGTATTTTTTTTTACTTATAAAGAAGTTAACTGTTTGAAAAAAAATAATACTCGCACGCATATGTTTCCGTTTCTATGTAAATTAAAATATAATATTAAATGGTTCCTCTTTTGTCGTAAATTGAGCCTATTAATAAGGAAAAAAGTAAAATGGTGAGGTACACCCGGGCTTTAACAGAGGATCATTCGAATTTTAGTCGACTGCTCTACCAATAAGCTATATCCCCAGATTTTTCTATTTATTTAGAAAGAAAATACAACTTTGTTATATATGGGTTGTGAAATTGCATTTATCTGCAAAAAGATCTAGCTAATTTGCATATTCTTTTAAATATTCATTTTAATTTAATCCATGTTAGTTTTTTCGGTTTTCTTATGAGATGATCATCTTTAGTTAACTATTACATGTAATTATATTCACGCAAATAGAATATTTGCATGATTTATACTTACGTAAAAAGGTTATAGTAAACGCGAACCGCTTTCTATATATATTTATGTATACGTATATATATATTTGTTTAAAACATTTTGCCTACCAAACTCCCCTAAGTTTTGGTCTACAGACATGAAACTTAATATATAAGATATTTGAAGCATGCGAAACTTCATATTTGGATTTTAGCCGAGGAAAATCGGTTCAAAAGTTTGAAAATTAAAAAAATGAAATTTGCCAGGTGAAGGTCGAACAACGGCATTACGAATATGCATGCATAACGTAATAGCTATTGATTCATGTTTTAATTTTCAGCCTTGCAGCAAATATGTCTTCATCGCTCAGATATTAACATCAACTGAAACAGTAAATCGTAAGTAAACGTTTTAGTTTCGATTCTCGGTGGCGTACGAGTCATTCAAAATTTTTTAAAAACTTTAAATCATTACTGTATATTGGGTCCAATACAATATAATAAATACGAAATCTGCATTAATAAAAATATATTTAAGCGTATTTTACGGCCGGGTAATGCCGGGCGGCTTGCTAGTATATATATGATGATTGCAACGTCTTGTCAGACGAGTGCCACTTCCTCAGACACTTAAAGTCTATGAGCCCAAAAATGACTTCCATCGCCACATGACCATTTTAATAGACACATTCCTGAGGGAGTATTTATACACAGATGTTACAGAGTCTTAGCTTTGTACGACAGCTAAGCCTCTCTCTCTCTCGGTTCAAAATGTTGAGATCCAGCAACAAGCAAGAGCAAGATAGCCAGCAAAAAATTAAACTGCAGACCAGCTTAATGCAGGTACTGGTCTCCCGCTTTATGTTTTTTTTTTAAATCAGAGATTTGCTTCTCCTAGAAAGGTTGCCTTCACCACGACTTACGACAGCTCTCTCCACCTCAACAAACACATACATACACAGACACACACGATGCTAGTTGGCCGTTGGCCCCGAAAAAGGGTTCATTCGCCCTTTGGAAGGTCTTGCCACCTTTGGAAGGACTAGCCATCCTCCTCACCAAACAACTGGTGGGGGAACCAGTTTAAGTCGCTGGTGACCCGACCATGAGGCAGGTAGTACTGGGTTACATGGTACCAGTAGCATATGGCATGACCTGACAAATATAAAAAGTCGCAGAGCGGCGATATGGGCCTCAAATGATTGGATTTTTTTTATGGACCGTTCTTTTATGGGCTTTAACCGGTTAAAACATTTTTTCAGGGGTCAAAATTGAAAATTGTACATATATCTTAGTTTGTTTTTAACCAGTTTGTATGCGTGTCACGTTGGTATAGCAGTAACGTTATCAGCTTTGAATGCTACAGTTTTGCTTTCGGTTTCGATTCTGGCTGATGACATCTAATACTTTTTATTTTATTTTTGAAATCACGACTATAATAATATATACGAAATCTGGACAAATTGAGATATCATATTTAAGCCTATTTTACGACTGGGCAAAACCGGACGCCTCCCACTCTCTCTCTCTCTCTCTCTATATATATATATATATAAAAGAGAGAGAGAGAGAGAGAGAGAGAGAGAGAGAGAGAGAGATAACTTGGAACACCTAGGTTTTCAGTCCGTGTCGTTAACCACTTAGCCACTGTGACCCCCATTATAACATGGCAGTTTAATTAAAAGCAAGTCTGAAGCATGTGAGAATTTATATTCCAGTTGATGACACGAAGCGTAGTATCGTTATGTTCGCGGCAACAAATCCGATGTTTATCTTGGAAGGGTGCGAGATAATCAGGTTTTTGAGACAGATATCTGCAAGATTAACTACACGGACAAATCAGGAAAAAGAACCGAACCAAAACCAATACATAGTTCGGGTATACACGGTTCTGATTGGTTTCGCAGAAAGTTATATATATATGTGTGTACATATATTGGAGAAAGAGGCTTCTTAGAGAGGGGGGGCATATCAACTTATTTAAAAATTAAAATATTTTAGATTCTCACAAAATTTGATCCGTAATAACTAAACATTAATTAAGCAAGATTTCCTAAGTTTCAATTTTTTAAGGCCTTCATTATCTTAAGCCAACTGAAACGGCATTTTCTAGAATCAAAATTATGTAATGGATTTTAATCAAAATCAGAATCAAGATTCTAGACAAAGTTTAATATCAGATCTTCATTTGGTTGGTTGGTTGTTTTTGTTTTACGGCATATCAACCCTTTTCGGGTTATTTAATGCCGAATCCAAAGATTTTGAAGAAAAATTTTTTTTAATAGAATATATTTGTTGTTTTCACGTCGGTTTCTATTTAACCCATAGTTGGGACCCTAACAGGTACTACCACTGGGAGTAATGGTAATTAAAGGGTGGCTCCACACTCCCCAAAGCCCACAAGCTGGAGCCTCACCACTGGATATAGTTTAAGGTCATATCCAGGACCCCCATTGAGGGACTTTTACCATCTGCAGGGGGGTAGTCGGCGTATTCTAATGCCCCACCGACAGGGCCCAGATCTTCATTTGATAGTTTTTTTAAATTACATTTTCACCCCAAACAAGGCACAGTTGTCACTTTGATGGGGCTACTATAAGGAGCATAAGCTGCAGGGGTACTATATAAAGAGTTGAGCAGCAAGATGTCGATTCACGTTACACTTGAACTTCTGCATGTCAGTACAGTTGGGGAAGCAGGAACCTGGAAGGGAATTATAAAGTCTAGCGATTCTGGGGAAGGATCTTTACTGTGAATGGGTGTGATTTAGCTGCTTGTCGGGTTTGTGGGGGGTATTTACGTCGAGGGGGTACGAGTGCTTTCAGTTCGTCGGAGCATTCACCATTAAAGTACTTGTAGAACAGGCAGAGCGATGCTACATTTCGTCGATGGGACAGGTGGCTGAAGCTCATATGACAGTTCAGGACCTATCAGGTTGGCGACTCTCTTTTGCACTTTGTCTAGGAGCGAGAGTAGTAGCAGATGCCCCAGGCCAAATATGCCAATACTCCATACATGGGCGAATGATAGCCTTATAGAGGTACAGGATACTTTCGGGAGTTAGTAGCTTTCTAGCACGGTAGAGAGAAGCTACCTTCTTCGCAGCGGTCCTGACAATGCTCTCAATGTAATTGTTCCAACTTGTCAAGAATAGATATCAATAAAAATTTCAGTAATTACGTTATCATTTCCGAGTTTCACGGAACACACCCGAGACTAGCGAACCTTAACAATATATACTCACAGAAGAGATGTTGCGAGTTTGTCTCTGCTTTATCGTTATTTTTATGGCAAGTGCTCGACTGAGCTTCAATCTATGGTCTCCCTCGCCAAACTTTCACAAGAAGCACTCGTCTAGCTGAAAACACGATCAATAATTCCCCCCACACTTTATCTGTGCCTAAACCTAAGCGTATATTCCATGAACAAAGCTTCTTTCTTAGAACTGCACGCCTGTGGAACTGTCTTCCGTTCTCCTGCTTTCCAGCTGACTACAATATGGTTGTCTTCAAGTCCAATTTAAACAAGTTCTTGGTGAGCTGCTCCACTTAGTTAACAAATTTACCTAATTTCTATTACTAACAATTACTGTATTGTTCAATTGACTACTGTACGCTCTTAACCCTTATCCTCGAGTGGTCTCTGGGCCTTGATACGTGGTAATGCCTATGCAAAAAAAAAACATGCAATGTGAAACCAACTGTTTCATTTTTTACTTTTTTTAAACCCTAAGTTTCAATTTTTGTTTACAACGCGTCGATTTCGTTGTTTATAACCCCAACCCAGAAACTTGATTCGGCTTTCTTCTCTTGCAATTTCTAGACACCTATTCCTAAAAAGGACACCTTTTTGTTCGGAAATAGAAAAACACTAGCATTTCAGCCCGGGTGTTTGGAGGTGTATGTTGAGCAAAAAAAAAAGAAAAAAAAAAAAAGCGGTCAATTTTTTAAAACTTTGACCCCTATTATGACCCCTTTTTATTTGTTTTGGGATCAGTTCAAGTTATTAATTTAGATCCATGTCCAAGGAACCTATATCTGAAATGTCAAGAGTTTAGACCCAAAATTGTCGGAGGTGTTTGGTAGAGTTCTCAAAGGTCAAATCGTTGAACTTAACAACCAAATTTCTGGCCGAAAACCGATCACATAGATTTTCCCAAATCTCAGTAACCTGTATATCAAATTTCGAGTCTGTAGACCTTAAATTGACAGAGTTATTGCGTAGGGAAATGTATACAGACACACAGATACACAGACAGGTTCACTTTTATAGATATATAGATAGATAGATATATTTATTTCACATTGCAAACACAGCCAATATGTTTTCAAATATTGTACTAGTATTTTATTTCTTCAAATGAATTATTCCAAGAAAATCTTAGGATAAAGCCGAAACGTAGTCATTAGACAGCGAATAAGCAAATTCTCATGATTTTAAGTTTCTCATTAAGACCTCTAAAGCTTAAACTTTACATATTTACTAGAATCAAAATCATTTTGGTCAAAATACCAAAAAGGTTTAATCTTCGTTAGTGGGATATGGAAATGTTGCAATTAATTGCATCTGGTTTGTGAAATTATCCAGAAAAGACAAAATTTCGAAATCGGTTCCAGCTTAGAAATCGAACTTAAACGCCGTTGAGTCAAGTCCGTAATAAATGGAATTTTGGAATACAATGTACTGCAAGTCCTTCATGGAAATTTATGGAATATATATGCATATAAATTTTAGTAATAGGTATTAGACATGAATTAATATTTTCCCAAGAACTGCAGACTTGGGAAACTTCCCGCTGATGGCTTTTCTCCTATCTAAATTCCATAAGCATTTCCCGCCTTTACGATCATTATCTTGTGTCTCTTTTGTCTTCTCCCATAAAGTCGCTTCATAGCTTGTGTGGAGAGATTAGAATGAAAACAAAAAGAAAACAGCAACAACAAAAAAGAGGCCTTGTTACCTTGTGTAGAAAGGGAATTAAAAGTCCATTTAAAACGAGATCTTCTGAGTTTAACAAGTAATGTTTGTCAACTGTATTTCTTCGCAGCATAATGTTTTGTATTGAACAATGACACTAAACAAAAATGAAAGTTTGAGATAGGAACGCTACGAAACTAAAATAGTATCACTTTCTCTTGGATCATAGTCAAAGTCATTTCCATTATGACGTCACCTTGATGGAGTACAAACAACACACACACACACACACACAAAACAAACAAATTGACAACAATAAAACACTACTACTTTGTAAGTAAAAACTTATTCGAATACACCTTTAAAAATATTCTTAGAACACTGGCAAAGAAACATTGGATTTCGCCTAATTTTTTTATCAGGTGTTCAAACTCTTTGCATGTTTGAATATTATTGCCGTAATAAAGTGGTTAGAGAGAAAAAAAACTGAATGATGTAAATAAGTAAAATACAGTTGGAGAGAGGGGAGAGACAGAAAAGAGAAAAGAGGAAAGACAGTAGGGAAATTGGAGAGACATCGAAAAGGAACAAGAACAACTATTGGGAAAGGAGAGAAGGGAAAAGGAGAAAGAGAGAACAAGTTTGCGAAAGAGAGAGTGGGGGAAGTGGGTCGGGAGAGAGAGCAGCGAAATGAAGCAAGAGAGAGAGAGAGAGAGAGAGTAAAAAAGGGGTCGGCAGAGAGAAAGAAAGACGGGGATGGGGAGAGGAAGACATAATGAATGAAAGTGGAAAAGATGGTTGACGATTGTAAGAGTAGATAAAACAAATATTATCAAGGAAGATTATCTTTTATTATATAAATCTCACCTGTCTGTTAGTGTGTATGTATGCATTTTTGTATGTCTCGCTAAAACTTTTGACACACGCAACACTGACAGAATTGGTACGGTTTGAAAGTTCAGTCTTTCGGCCAGCAAATATCCCAAAAACGACCAAACCATTCGTTTTTTCACCACCAACTGTGCCGTTTTTTTACAAGGAGAGGGGGTCACTTTTTTAGTCGACATTTTTGCCAAGTCATCATACACATTGCAATGACTAACCTTAATTTGAACGGCGACGTAGTATGTCATGGTGGGCGCGGCGACCAAACCATTTACCTTTTTTCACTCCTTTTAGCATTACATGTTCGAGCCTGCCTGCTTACTATTTTTTTTCGTTCGCACGGGTACTCGCTGCTATTTACATTTTTAGGGAGTTGATTAATTCTTTTTTTTTTTTTGAAACTATTTTAGGGCACCGCTGATCAATAGCCATGCCATAAAACCTCTCCACACGCAGACAACGCCGAGTATCTCGCTAGTCTATTACATAAAGGAAAATCATCTGTGTGTTAGCGTTAGTGTGTGTGTGTCTGCAAAAATCTTTCGTCATTCGCATCCGACCGGGTCGAAACTTCTAC
The DNA here is from genome assembly GCF_053919585.1 of Euprymna scolopes. Taxonomy (NCBI): domain Eukaryota; kingdom Metazoa; phylum Mollusca; class Cephalopoda; order Sepiida; family Sepiolidae; genus Euprymna; species Euprymna scolopes. The sequence goes on from NC_136498.1 coordinate 22,649,258, forward strand.
CATTTAAAAGATCACTCCCTCGGATGCATAAAGTGAAAATTAGAGAAAAAAACATAATTTGTTGTGGTTAACTGGACCACTTTTTGGAAAAGGAGGGAGTCAGTTTTCGCGTGGCTATTATCGCAAGTCATGTAATTAACCAAAACTATGCTTAAAACCCTTATTTTGCAACGTCATGACATAAGCACGCGTGGACGTATCAACAAACGCATTTTGCAGTAACTTTTTTCCTTTTCTTTTCCTCTTTAGCGGCATTTCAGGTTCGACTACGGCTGCCGCGACTCATTTTTCTTTGGTTGCACAGGTACTCTTTGCTATTTTGATTGAAAGAAAAGTTATTTTTATTTGTTTATTTCTTTAGGGGGTGTTCCAGCACACAGGTAACAGAGAATAGCTTCTCTTCGTACCCTTTCTGCCGGAATATCTGATGGGGAGGTTGTCACATAGTTCTTATTTGGTAGATTCCGTTCTTTTATTTTTGAAATTGTTGTGGTGTATCGATGAAAGCGTTCAATATCCAAACTGAACTTCATGTCCACCCGAGAAACGCCGGATATCTATGCTAGTTTAATATTAGTGTTGGGACGATTAATCAGAATCGGGAATTAGAAAAGTCGACAAATTTGGGGGTATCGGAATCGGTATCGAAAAAAAAAAAATGGTGCCTATTTTCCGATGCCAAAACGATTCTTTTGTCTTTTTTATTTGATTTCGTTTAAAGCAAAATCTTCCATTGCTGATAATAATGATAAAATAATAATTATTGATTTTATAATACTATAAAATTTATAGATCACCCTCCGCAAGTTTTTTTTTTCTTTTTTTTTTACGTTTATGAAAATATCTGCATTTTTAATATGCGTTTTTACGAAGATCTGGGAAAATAACATTTCTAAACTAAAATATTTAGAGATTTATAATGAATCGAAATCGGGAATTTTGTAAGGAATCGGTAATTGTATCGGAATCATACCATCTAATATATATTAGATATATAAGTTGAGCGTTTTTTCGCCTACTTTTTTTTGTTTAAAAATGATTAAAACTAACTTAACATCCTCAGTCGAGCAACTTCATGAAAGTTAACTAATTTACATATTCCTTTGAAAAAAGGAAGGTTCATTATTTAATTATAGTTTTTTTTATTAGATGATTGGTTTCATTTAACTACTATGCTTAATTCTATTCGTGCATAGTTTCGACGTAATGCATAATTGCGTTGAATTTAGCATGAAAACGTTCTAGCACACGGTCATGTTTATATATATTACACATAAAAGTGACTGTGTGTGTGTGTGTTTACGAAACGTTCCCACCAAACCCCTCTCTGAATATTTGAGCCACAGACTCGAAAATTGGTACATAGGGTATTTGGACCCCAGGAACACTTTCAATTCGGTTAAAATAAATGCTAAGGGGTCAAAACTGACCCATCCAAAAAGCAAAACAAAACAAAAAACAAACAAACAAAAACAAACAAAAACGGTTGACCTCGACAGGAGTAAATCAACTATCTTCTGAGCATGCGTACATATATATTTTTTAACTTGGAAGTCACTAAGCTTTTAACTTTTTTTTTTTTTTATCCGACTGGCGATAGCTCCGACAGTAACGACGAAGGCTGAAGCGCTGAATGTTTTGGTTTCGATTCCAGCTGATGGAACCAAAGTCGTTTTTTTTTTAAACTTTTGAAATCATTATATATAGGGTAAATTATAACAACCAGTAGATAATTTATTCTATGATAACTTATTCTATGAAAGCTGCATAAATAAAAATATATTTAAGCATATTTTACGACCAGGCAATGCCGATATACATGTTAGTATGTATATCTTTTTAATATTTATTTGAAAAAAAGAATGACGTCATAACGCCAAAGTACATCCTTTATGTCGTCGTCGTCCACGACTTTAGACTTTCAGCAGCTAGAATTTTGTAATTTTCAATAGAGCGTAACTCGGATATAAGAGACTAATTAATGAAAAATCGTTTTGAAATGCCAATATGTTTGCTTGCTTGTCACTATTCACACTTCATCTGAATATTTTTGATGGAAAACAGTTATGAGTCATACTCAAATATGGAAGAGCGAAAGAAATGTTACGATAAACACAAACAAAGTTCAGCATGTGCCCCTCCCCCATTTAGCTCTAAAAGTCCCCAGAGGACGTCAAATCCTGATCAAAATGATCCAACGATGCAATTTTAGGCCTTAACATATATAAATTTGATTTCTGCATCATACAAGAAAACAAAACAAAAAAAAATTAAGTCCATCATTTGCCTCCCCATTTACCTCCAAAAGTCCCCAAGACCACAAAATATTTAAATTTGGGTTCAGCACCATGCAAAACTGCTAAATAGACACACTCAGAAAATTTTGGACAAATATGGTAAAATAATACCCAAAATGGAGTTATTTTATTAGGCCTAAAAGAGCCCCTGGGGCACACGCAAAAGTTATCGCGAAGTATAGACAAACACAATTATATAGAAATAGGTTAGTTACAACTTTTCAGAAAGTTTAATAAAAATCCAGGGCATCATTTTTTTTTAATAAGCACAAAAGGTAAATTTTAGCCATTTTAACTGAAAGGCACCCCTAGGGGGCAACCAGAGTTTGCCCGAAAAATCCGTTCTGTTACTTTTTTACTCGCATCATGTTTAATGTTTGTGCAAATTTTCACAAAATTCCAAGGCGTAGTTATTGAAAAAATTGCGGGCAGACGAACGGACAATAGTGAATTTACACGTCTACCTTCCTTTTGTCGGGGGATCAATAAGTCCACAAAGGAGATATTTTATATATGTTTAAAATATAAATGTACATAAGTATAAAAAACAAAGAATGTTAATATTTTGAGAGTCCTTGCAAAACAAAGAGAATTCGATAGCTAAGATACCGAAGAAGCCTAAATCGATAATTTGAGGATCGTGGATTATCAGCCGCACTAAAACAATTGCAATCAAAATTCTAAACTCAAAAAACATTACATTCGACTAAAAAATTAGCAGTTGGCATCCATTTGTTTTTATTGTAGGAGTTCAGTAAGAAAAATTAGGAATATTTTAACTGAATAAGTTTATACAGTTATTTTCAGTGAAAGAATTGATGCGTTGCGTGTACGTATGTGTGTTAATGCCAGAGTGCATATGCCTATGACCGTGTGTGCGTATGTTGAGAAATTGAATTATTTAGCCCCCCCCACAAAGTCTGACAGAAAGACGAGGGAAGCTGGCGTAAAACATGTTAACTTTATCAGGGATTATGGCTCTTTATTGAAGAAAAAAAATCTGAATTTCTACACGTAAGGTGGATCAAACCATAAAGACTTAATAATTTTAAAGAAATACATCTGATTGGCTTAAAATGTTTTCATTTGTTTTGATTACGTCATAATCACGTTGACATATCGGTTCCTGTCAGATCACCGACGTTAAATAATGTTGAGCCCAGTCATTACTAAAATGGGTGACTAATTTGGGAATTTCAGGCGCTGTATGTGAACACCTCCCTGCAAGAGTAACCGTAACGCCGTGATCTCCCCTAGCGGGGATATACATGCGATTGGGGACCACTTGTGAATTTCATACTCCCATGGAACTTCCTTCTTCGGAGAAATCCGGTTAAATTCAAATAGGGTTAGTGCCGTTTCACACACACACACTTGTTTTGATTAATTCATATGAGAAAATGCGTCGAGCAATATGCACAAAAAGGAGTTTAAGCATTTTCATTTTGTCACCGAAGGATAAACTTCCTCGCTCGCTATATTACCGTTAGAATAGTTTACTACTGTTTTAAATTAATAATACATGATTTTTGAATGATTATATATATATATATATATATATATATATATATATATATATATATATATATATACACACACACACTAGCCGACCACGCGGCATTGCCCGGTCATAAAATGCGCATGAATATTATATTTTAATTAATACGGATACTGAGGCATGTACATGCGAGTATTATGTTTTTTCTAAACAGTTCACTTCTTGTAAATAAAAAGAAAATACTCGAGCTGAGATCGAAACCAAAATCTAAAGACATTGAGTCAAGTACGATAACCATTATACAAGCTTGACACGGCATTTACAAAGTGTTTTCAAAACATCTTATTCCTAACAAAGAAGCTGTGATGTTTCTCGACATTGCATGCGCATTCGTAGAACAGTTGACAAACAGATAAAATTTCGATGACCCCCCCACGTACCATTTTGCTCATTTTGACCCCTTAGCAGCCCTATTTTTCAGGATGAAAACCAATTAATAAGTTTTCCATGTGTCTGAATATCCTATATAACAAATTTCAAGTCTGTAGATAAAAAATTAGCTGAGTACATAGGTTGAGAAGTGTCATTACACGCCCATTCTCACTATATATAAGTACAGACGAAAGCCACAAGTACAGTTATTAGAATGCCTATATTAATAACTATTTTTAAAACAGTTTAATATTAATTAATGTGTCGTGCTAATCATTTGTATTTATTGTTCTATTTTTCTTATATATGTAAAAGTAATCAGTGATTTAATAACAAATACCGAAAAACGTTCTTATTTGTTTATTAATGTTAAAGGAGGATAATTTAATCGTTGGCGAAAAGAAAGATATACCGACGAGACGCAAGAGAGGAGAGGGCACCTGCTTGCTTTTTCACGTCTCCTAACCCTTCCGTTGGCAACGCCATTTCCTATAGTATTACAATTTAACCCGAATAAAAGAGATCTTTAAACCCGGATATAAAAATTTTTCTACGGTCCTAAATTAGAGCCTGTGTTAATGTATAGTGTACCTCGGATATAAGCGATGTAGAGGCCGGAGAAGTCTCTTATATCCAGGTTACACTTTGATTCATGTCCAAGTAACCCACATCTAAACTTTTAAGTGTTTAGACCCAAAATTGGTGGAGAAGTTTGGTGGAGTCTGCAAAGGTCAACTCTTTCAACTTTGACCTCTTCGCGGCGAAATTTTCGTAAAAAAAGAGAAATGATTAAAAGGCTTGCTGCATGTTTGACTACACTTTATGTAAAATTTAAAATGTTTACACCCAAAATTTGCTGAATAGTTTTCTAGAGACCGCAAAGGTAAAATATTTTGAACTTTTGACTCCTTTGTAGACAAATTTTCAGCCAAAACCCGATTAAAAAGCTTGCCCTATGTGTGAATACACTTTATGTAAAATTTCAAATGTTTAGATAAAAAAATTGGCATTTATTTTTTCTTTGATCCCAATTTTGACCCCTTAACATTTATTGTTCTGGGCTCAAATCAAGTTAAAAGTTTGATCCATATCCAAGGAACCTATGTCTAAAATTTCAAATGTTTAGACTCAAAATAGGCGGAGGCGTTTGGTAGAGTTTTCAAAGGTTACATCGTTGAACTTTGACTCCTTGAGAGACAAATTTCTGGCCGAAAACCGATTAAAAAGATTTTCCCAAATCTCAATACCCCTTATGTTAAATCTAGAGTCTGTAGACTGAAAATTGACAAAGTAATTTGGTAGGGAAATGTACACACACAAACAATTTCACTTATATATATTAGAGACAACTGATTCTAGAATAATACATACGCAATCTGCATAGATTAAACTATCATGTTTAAGCGTATTGTACGACCGGGCAACGCCGCGTTTCCAGCTTATGTGTGTGTGTATATATGTTTTCTTTTTTCAAAAATACTTTTTTAGACCAAGAGCGGAGGACCGCTTGAAATATATAAATAAAATATTAAATACAAAAAGTAACATCGTTTTCATGCTTCAAAAATCCCCCATAACCTTTAAATAATTATTTTTTACTATAATAATTAAATAATTTTGAAAATGAATGTCGTCATAAAATGACCTTTACATTTTTACTAAAGTCGCCAAAGGCTACTATTCATCTTTTATGATGTCATCAATGTTTAAATGAATAGTTAAATTGTGAAAACTGTTAAGCACTGAAATATTTAATAATACACTAAGGATGTTGAATGTTTAAATAGTTTGTCAAGTAGAGTAAGGATTACTTCCTTTTTCTGGTTTAGTAGATGACGTTAAACTACAGTGATGTCAGTCAATCCTCACTGTTATCACATGTTTGAAAGCGACGAAATTAAAAAAACAACAACGAAAAAAACAAAAACAAAAAAAAAGGCTTCACTTTGCACTAAACAGAGACGCAAACAAACAGTTTTAACAGTGTTTTACTATTATGCATAAACATAATGTAGACATCCCCACATATAAGTCGCGAATGACAATCTAAGGGAGATAATTTTCTTATAGCAGGTGAAAGCTTCAAAACAATTACAAATAAATAAATAATGACTACGCATATATGAGCGATAAAATACCCACTAATTCTGGTAAGATTTTGTCGGCTAATAAGCAGTGTTAGGACGATTAATTGGAATTCTGTCTTGAAAAAAAGAACGGAAGTTTTCGCAGCATTGAAATCGGTATCGGAATCGTAAAATATATGCTTATTATCCGATACCAAAAACCAATTCTTTTAACTGGCTGTTTTATTTGATATTGTTTAAACCTTTTTTCTGCGCATAGTAATGGTTAAGTAATAAATATTTATTGATTTTAAACTACCAGTAAATATTCTACCAGTAATATTTATTGATTTTAAACTACCAGTAAATATTCTACCAGTAATATTTATTGATTTTAAACTACCAGTAAATATTCTACCAGTAATATTTATTGATTTTAAACTACCAGTAAATATTCTACCAGTAATATTTATTGATTTTAAACTACCAGTAAATATTCTACCAGTAATATTTATTGATTTTAAACTACCAGTAAATATTCTACCAGTAATATTTATTGATTTTAAACTACCAGTAAATATTCTACCAGTAATATTTATTGATTTTAAACTACCAGTAAATATTCTACCAGTAATATTTATTGATTTTAAACTACCAGTAAATATTCTACCAGTAATATTTATTGATTTTAAACTACCAGTAAATATTCTACCAATAATATTTATTAATTTTAAACTACCAGTAAATATTCTACCAGTAATATTTATTGATTTTAAACTACCAGTAAATATTCTACCAGTAATATTTATTGATTTTAAACTACCAGTGAAACTAAAATCGATAGATCATCCTCCGCAAATGTGTTTTTTATATTTGAGAAAATATCTGCACATTTTAATGTGTTTTTTACGTTAATCGTGAAAAAGTAACTATAGTTAAATATTTATACATTTATAAAGAATCTGAATCGGTACTTGTATTGGAATTGGGAATTTAGTACGGAATCAGTAATTGTAGCGGAATCGCGAATAACGTTTTATCACTACTAATAAGTAAGCGCGTCAGATTGCAGGATCGCAGTTTCGAATCTCACCAAAAGTAGAGTCACGCTGACGCAATGTGAACTGTTACACGTGCGTCCCTGGATTATATATATATATATATATATATATATATATATATATAAGTTATAAAATATATATGACGATTAAGCTACACAGAATATTCCGCGTTTCATCTATAAGCCTGAAAAATCCTAGAGTGGATAAAACGCGGAATATTCTGTGTAGCTCAATCGCCATATATATTTTATAACTTACTAACTAGCTCTACCTAAGTATTGAGCACTGTTGAAGTAAATACTTAAAGTTTACGCATAAAATTATACTTTCGTATATTAACTTATGTGAGTAAATGAAGTAGTTTATATATATATATATATATATATATATATATATATATATATATATATATATATATATCCTCGTTCAAATGTATAAGTCAAGAAACGCAAGTAAACGAAAACTTTATATTTATTCTAAAATACTGTTAAATTTTTGGCATCCACAAGTTTTATAACACCTTCAAAATACAGTAATTAATCAGATTTTGGTATTATTTAGAAATCTATTTTTAACTGAATTATCCAACACATTGGGCTTTAAAAAGATATATTACGTTGTATTTAAACCATTGGATTGTAATCGTTTTTATGTTAAAAATTATTTATCTATTTTAACTTGTTTGTTTTGTTTATTTATTCCCTAAATTTATGACTTGGCTTTTGCACTATTCGTCTTTTGCGCAAAGTGTATATAATTTTACACGGATAAGTGTTTTTACTTTAATTCATATTGATTACATCGAATCATATTCCTTTATGTTCCTTTTTTAATGCGATTTTTAAAATATATAATAAACAAATTTCAGTTTTTAAAATCCATGAAATAACAAAATGTTTATTTACAGAATGTTGTTTCTGGGAAAAAACACACAACTTTTCTTTTTTAAATTAGTTCTATTTTTTTGTTTTTAAATAAGTTCAGTTTCAATATAAATCGTGTTTTTTATTTTTCGTTTTCAATTCAAATTTTTAACTTTACTCGTGTTTTTGGTTCAGCTCCAAAAATGGCGTATTACCACTGAAGCGCGAATACGAGGTGCTTCCAATAAGTTTCCAGACGTTTTTGTACAGGTTCCATCGAACAGCTGCAGCAGCAATTGGAATACACCCTGATTGTTACAACTGGTAAATTTCAAAAATGCAATCTGAACGTAAAGACATTTTAGAAGAATGATATGCAATAAAATTCTGTTTTAAACTTGAAAAAAAAATGCAACAGAAACGTATGAATGCTTCAGACTGCTTTTGGACTATCTTGCATAATCGTCCATAAGTCATTGAGTAACGTAAGAGATTCAAGGAAAGTAAAGAGGTTGAGGATGATGATGATGAGGTGTGAGAGTAGTAAGGAAGTCAGAACATTAAAGTTGATTGGCCAAATAAAGAATTTCATGGATAAGGACGTCGTGTGTCTATAGAGATAATAAGTGCACAGTTTGATGTCAGTGTGAGAATTGTATACAGAATTATTCCCGAAGTACTGAAGATGCGGAAAATTTGTGCGAATGCATTAGTCCACAACTCCATCCATGTCACAGACTATTTGACCAAGATGGTCATTAAGACAGTTCCTCACTCTCCCTATAGTCCAAATCTTGCTTCTTGTGATTTTGCTTATTCCCTAAGTTCAAGGAAAACCTTAGCGACTGTTGTTATGAGATAACTGAGGAGATGAAAGAGGCTGCAATTATTGGCACACTTACACAGGAGGACTTCCATGGTGCCCTCCAAACGTTGTTGAACAGTACAAGTGCAATGCAGCCAGAGAAGATCATTTGGAAGAGACTAGAGTTTCATGTGTGTACTATCAATAAAAGTCCTCATACGAAAAAAGTCTGGAAACTTATTAAAAGCACCTTGTAGCTATTCTAACAAGACACAGATTTATATGGGCTGAGAGATGACCACAAGGTCTTGGTTCGCATTACATTAATTTCTGCATGCTAGTATGGCCTGGGAAACTGGGAACATAAAGGGTATTCAATAGGCAAGCGGTCCGACAAAAAAACTATTGGAGTAAAATATTTTCCAGTATCTAGTATCTTCAAGCTAATATGTCCCACTTTGTCAATTAAGCTCCAACCCCTTTCCCATCGTCGCATCTCTGGACCTCTTTTACAAGTATTTTAATGGAATGTGTTCTGATGAACTCGTTGCATTTGTACCCCCGTCGACATTCAAACCTCCGACAAACTCATTTAACAACAAAATCACATTCCTTCACTGTTGAAGTCCCTAAATGCTAGAAAGCTTTCCACTGTAATAGTTTCTTCCCTCTAACACAGACTTTGGAATCCCCTTCCTGCTACCTGCTTCCCTTACTGTATTGATATGCAGAAGTTTAAAATATAACGAAAACCAACATCTTGTTAATCTTTCCTAGGCATGGTCCCAATTAGTAGCGCCTTAACAAAGCATGTGGCCACATGCTTTGTTAAGAGTGAACGTGAATAAAAAAAAGAGTCAATCTGAGAATATCCAATAATGCGAGTCTTCGAGAGGACGTTGCGTGTCACAGTCGAATAATAATGTAGAAAGAAAACTTTAATAATCGGCAAGTGCAAAATATTAACCCGGAGATCTTTTTGCGTGGCATCCATTTTAGTGAAAAAGTTAACTAATTAAGAGAACCTTAGTCAACCTCCCCTGTGCGAGTCAATGCACTCCAAAATTAAAAGATTTGAAACTCGCAGCGAACATCGCTATATGTCTTTATGCAAGTTTGATTTGTTTAACAGCACTGACGAGGGAGATGTAAAAGAGGACTATAAAGGCTTATATTTGGTAATGAAAGTCTTACATTAGTACAGCGTTATACATTGAACAAGGTAGACATTATGCAAAAGAGAAAGACTATAAGATTTACATTTATACATCGTTAACCATCGAACAAGGGAGACATTATGTAGATCAGGCATGTCTAACTCAGATTCCCGCGTTAGCCACATATGTGAGTTTTGTTGCCATAAGAGACTTGCTCCTACAATTCTACCCAAACACTTTTTTTTACATAAGTATCTCCACTTATCAAGGCCAAAAGGCCACTCGGGAATAAGGGTTAAGGAGTGTACATTAGAAATTGGACAATATAGTAATCGTTAGTAATAGAAATTCGGTAAATTTGTTAATTTATATGGAATGGTTCATCAAAAACTTGTTTACGTTAGACTTGAAGACAACCATATTATAGTTAGCTGGAAAGCAGGAAAACGGAAGATAATTTCACAGGCGTGCAGTTCTAAGAAAGAAACTTTGTTCATGAAATCTACGTTTAGGTTTAGGCACAGATAAAGAGTGGGGGAAATTGGTGATAGTGTTTTCTGCTAGACGGGTGTTTCTTGTGAAAGTCTGGCGAGGGGGGACCATAGGTTGGAGCTCAGCCGAGCACTTGCCATAAAATAACGATAAAGCAGAGACAGACTCGCAACATCTCTTCTATGAGAAAGAGGTTGCAGGGAAGAGAAAAGGACATCCCCTACGAGGATACGAAGTCTATTTTGAACTCTATCAAGGCAGGATTATTCCTTTCTAGCAGCTCCCGCCCAGATGTGCAATAGTACTCCATCCTTAGACGTACCTGACTCTTATATAGGTAGAGAATTGCATCAGCAGTGAGATATCTACCGGATCGATAGAAGGATCCCACCATTTTCCCAGCGGCCTTGGCAACGGATTTAATTTAACTCTAATAAAAAAATTATTGCACAATGGTTTTATTTCTTAACATAAAAACATGCAATAACTTAGTCCTATTTAAGAATGTAATTGTAAAATTGCATATAGTCGAACAAAATACATAGCAAAAACAATTAGAGATATGAGTATAAATAAATTCTTGATATCAATATAACGAAAATTAAAATTAATGGTTAGACAATATCAGAATGCAACAGCAGCAAATAAAAAGCACATAAAATACAATAGTTCCAAATTCAATAACTATTCAAACACTTTTCATGTTTTGTCCCGAGGCTTGAAATATTATTATCGGTAATCTTTGGTATGTCAAGCTGACATTCCTGTGCAGATCTGAGTTTTATCTAAGATGACAAATGTTCTTTGATTACTATCTCCATCCAAAGAATCAACGCATATGTGCGGTGACGATCAATTACTTAAGTAGATATTGTACAGAATTTAACACAGTATTGGGACTGTTAATTATAAATAATAAATGCGATAGATAGTAAAAAGTAGATAGTAACAAAAATGACTCCTTAGGTTGGCTCTGATGGATGGCGTCGTCCTTTCGAGTTCAAAATCCCTACTTGTGAGACATCGGCTTGGGGGTCAGCTGGTTGGATGACCACGTCCCTTGTCGAGATGAAGTAGGTCTATTTCACAGCTTGATTTCGTTGCGGCTTGCTTGATCTGTGTTGGTTTACAGAATTTCTTGCGTTTTGTTTGCTCAGTTGGTAGAGTGCTTGCTTCGCATGCAGGATGCTCGGGTTTCATATCCCGGGTGCGGATATGTCTGACTGATGAGTCCAAATGAGGGCGGAACTCGAGTTTTAGACTTCCGGTTCGTTGGCTGGCGTGGCTCTTGTGGGCTGCGCCGTTCTGTGCTGTGGAAATAATATATATATATATATATATATAAATATTAGAATACTAGCAGGCTGCCCGGCATTGCCTAGTCGTCAAATACGCTTAAATATGATATTTTAATTAATATACAGATTTTGTATTTATTATTATATTGAACCCAATATACAGTAATGATTTAATAAGTTTTGAAAATGACTCCTGCGCTACCACCGAGAATCGAAACTAAAACGTTTAGCTTACCATTTACTTTTTCTTTTGACGTTAATGCCTAACCTATGAAGACATGTTAGCTGCGAGGCTAAAAATTTAAACGTGAATCAATAGCTATTATGTTACGCATGTACATTCGTAATGCTGTCGTTCGACGTTCACCTGGCAATTTCATTTTTCTATAATTTTCACGATTTTGCACCGATTTTCACCGGGCTAAAACCCAAATATAAAGTTTCACATGGGTTAGAATACCCTATATATGAAGTTCCATGTCTGTAGACCAAAAACAGACAGGAGTTTTGTAGACAATGTTTTTTAAACAAATATATATACGCATACATAAATATATATAGAAAGGGGTTTGTGTTTATTATAACTTTTTTTACGCAAATATTACGCAAGTATAAATCATGTAGAATATCTGCATGAATATTATTACACATAATAGTTAACTAAAGATGATCATCCCATAAGAAAACCGAAAAAACTAATAGGGAATTAATTAAAATGAATGTTTAAAAGAATATGCAAATTAACTAGATCTTTTGCAGATGAATGCAATTCCACGACCCACGTATAAGAAAGATGTATTTTCTTTTTAAATAATTAGAAAAAAATGGTTGTTAATATAAATATCAATACACAACTCCCCCCTCCAAAAATTTATAGGAGCATAGATATATAATATCTATATACCTATAAAATAGAGTGTTTTCTCGCTCTGACGTTGATATTAAAAGCCCGAAATCTGTTTATGCATAGTTTCTATATTCTGCATAATTGCGTAGAATTCAAGATGAAAACGTTCTAGCATACGGCAATATTTTTATATCTATTTATATATAAGAGCGACTTTGTAGATCCGTGTGCGAAAGTCTCTACCAAGCTCCTATCTGAATATTTAGTCTGCAGTGTTGAAATTTGATACATGTGACAGGTTATTTTGACTCGAAGCACACTTTCGATTTGATTTTCAGCTGGCAATAATTGCTGCTAACGGATCAATCTATATATCTATAAAAGTGTGTGTGTGTGTGTGTATCTATCTGTGCACATTTCCCTACACAATAACTGTCAATTTTCAGTCTACAGACTCGAAATTTGATATACGGGGCATTAAGATTTGGGAAAATATATGTAATCAGTTTTCGGCCAGAAATTTGGCTGTTAAGGGGTCAAAGTTCAACGATTTGGCCTTTGAGAACTCTACCAAACTCGTCCGCCAATTTTGGGTCTAAACACTTGAAAAAAAAAAAAAAAAAAGGTAGAACTTTTTTTTTTTTTTTTTTTTAACCAAAAAAAAAAAAAATGTAAATTAAATATTTTCACACATCTGACCGTAATGACTTTTATACTATAAATAGATAGGCACTCGACCAAGTTATCCGGAAGTAGAAATCTTCTTTTACTCTAGAAAGACATGCCAGCTACGAGTTGACAGACGGAGAACGGAATTTTCTAGCGCAACAACGTTAAGTATTTTTTATTTTATTTTTTATTTTTTTAAAAATAATCCTAAATGTTTCTTTCTGTTACCTTGTTTATAAACGTGTTTTTTTCGTGTTTTATTTATGTATTTTGTTTGTATTCTCCTGTATTATCCGCCCCCCTCATTCTACAAAGCTAAACAATAAAAACAAACAAAATGCCGGCAACTAACGATAAAAGAAAAAATGCCAGGAATTATTCTAATAGAATAGATAATGTAAGGACTTTATTTAAGTAGTATACTTAATATATACTTTTACTGCCAGCTTGCATATAATGTAAATTCCTTCTTGCTATCAAATCAAACCATCTAATATAGTTAGCCTTATGTTCTAGTACATTCGAAATATAATACAGTGCAAAGAAACAGTTACTCATGAAAACGAACCACCTAAAGTAAAACCTTGAATAATTATCTAAACCCGAATGTAAATTAATATTAAGCCGACTTTACAAACTGATAATAGTTAATTATTGGTTTTTAATTAATTATAAGATGAAACTCAAACGACAAACTTCCACCCATTAATATGGGAGGGGAGATTATCAAGTGTCCTGAATTGTTAACTTAGCACCGGACTTACTACTTAGATATTAAGTCACTTGTCCTCATTCCCCCCCCTTTTTTTAATGGAGAGTAGATAATACAGTGGATGTGTTATCGGCAGCTCCAGTAACTCTCGCTTCTCCTATTTTGTCATCCAGTCCTCATTCAATGAGTGATTTTTCTGACAAAGGGTGAAGAAAAAGCTGCTTAAAGGTCGGTAGTACTTGGTGACCAGTAGTCTGAGATGTCGGAAATTTTTCTGTCTCTATCTGTCCTTGTGGCCATGTCACTAGTAAGGGTGCTGGAGGTAAACGTTTGTCTGGGCTGACGTTATCCGCCTGATAGTCAGGGACCTGAACCTTGGATTAACCACTAAGGAGGCTGTCCTATCAGCAGGCGCAAAGTACTGGGACTGCTGTATTGCCATTTGGTGAGTGGATCTGGACCATGCAGTAGTCTCTGGTGGGGCCTCTCGATGCCATACTAGTGGGTAATTGTTACGGCTTTACCTTTTCATGTGCTACAAAAAATAAATTTCCTATCTTTTTCTCTCTTACTTTCCCTCTCTGTACTGCTCTAACCAAGTATGCCGACCTATTCCACAAATCCTTAAACCTCAACATGAAATATCTCCAGAATAAAAACTCGATTAAACCTAGAACCCCATCTTCCAACGTAGACCCCTACTACCAGGTTTCCTTCTCCAACATCAGGGGTCTACGTTCCAACCTTCCAGAGGTTGAAACCCAATTACAGGAGACGAAACCGGACATATTCTTTCTAAGTGAAACTGG
Source organism: Euprymna scolopes (assembly GCF_053919585.1). Lineage (NCBI taxonomy): Eukaryota > Metazoa > Mollusca > Cephalopoda > Sepiida > Sepiolidae > Euprymna > Euprymna scolopes. The sequence continues at coordinate 22,664,264 of NC_136498.1, forward strand.
AATAGGGCCGTCCACTTCCCTAGATGAGTTCATAATTAACGGATACTCAAATTTAACAGCTAAATCTGACCTCCAAGATCGCCATGGGCATGGAATATGTGCCTACATTAAGGATGACTTCCCGTGTGGCAGGGATATCTCTAGAGAAGATCCTAATTTACCCTATATGTGCTTCAGGGTTGCACTTGCTAACACCACTGCATTTATATTTGCCCTCTATAGGCCCCACAACAGCGGAGTTACTATCTTTATAGCATATGAGAAAATAGACCACATACTGTCTTCACATCCCTCGGCTAACATCCACATCTGTGGTGACTTCAACGTCCATAACGTGGAATGGCTGACCCATTCAAATAAGACAGACGATGAGGGGAGGTTTTGTCATGATTTTGCCATTGCTTATAATCTCACTCAGATTGTTCGCGAACCCACCCGTGTGCCCGATACACCCGGTCAATATGCAAGCCTCCTAGACCTTTTTCTCTCAATTCCCCTGAGCTATGTTCATATTCCGTTCATTCTCCTCTAGGATCCTCCGACCACTCCGTCGTATCAGTTAAGATAAAAACGAAATGTAAGAAGCCCCCAGACGTACCCCTCCACCGTACTGTATACCGATACTCTATGGCCGACTGGGATAGCTTCCGTACATTCATATCTGATTTACCTCTGCACTCCATGTTTAAAAAGGATGTGTCCTCTATAGTATCAGATCTGACCGAATGGTTAATTGCAGGCATAGACCAATTCATACCATCTAAAAAATTCCAACAAAAACCTAACAGCCAGCCATGGTTCTCCCCAGAATGTGCTGTTGCTATCGCGCACAGAAATCACTTTTTCCATAGCTACCAACGTAATAGATGCACTGAGACTAAAGCTGCTTTTAGGTCTGCCAGCAACCACTGTAAAAGAGTAATAAAAAATGCAAGAGAGCTATATGCCCAGTCTGTTAAATCCAAGGTAGCTGATCAGCGGCTTGGATCCCATCAGTTTTGGCAAATAACAAATAGGATCCTGAACAGAAGTGTGCGTTCTACCCCAACCATTATCAATGGACCAGAGGTCATCTCGTCAGCGTCAGACAAGGCCAAACTATTTGCAAAGAACTTTGCAGCTAATTCTACCCTATGCGACGAAGGCCATCAACTCCCCATATTTCCTCCTATAACACAGAACAAACTAGGTAACATACAAATATCCGTGCATGAGGTCGCCAAGCTAATAAAGAACCTAGATTCCAGTAAAGCAACTGGCCCTGATGGCATCCCAATTATAGTGTTAAAAAAGCTTCAACCAGAACTTGCTCCCATACTTACGAAACTATTTAAGCGCTGCCTTAAGGAGAAGTGCTTTCCGACTCCCTGGAAGACCTCATCAGTTTGCCCTGTATTTAAGAATTCAGGTGATAAGTCATCTCCCTCTCAATACAGACCAATAAGTCTCCTGTGTGTTATGAGTAAGTTGCTGGAATCCATATAAAATAGAGAAATAGTCAACCACCTCAGCAGGAATAACCTTAGTGACACACAATATGGTTTCCGCTCTGCAAGATCTACCACAGATGTGCTGACGGTTATATCCCACAGGATTAGTGAATCTCTTGACAAAGGCTTCCTTTCTAGGGCAATTGCTCTCGACATATCAAAGGCCTTCGACAAGGTATGGCATAAGGGTCTACTTCACAAGATTTCCAGCTACGGTATAACTGGAAATGTTTTCTCAATCATTAAATCATTTCTCTCTGATAGGCTCATAAGAGTAGTGGTCGATGGACAAAAATCGGAGGCCTGCAATATAAATGCTGGAGTCCCTCAGGGGTCAATCCTGGGCCCAACTCTCTTCCTGATCTACATCAATGACCTCCCTAAACACATACTTAAATCATTAGTTGACATCTATGCTGATGACACGACCATCTAGGCAACACATCAAAGGCTGTAAATGACAAATTTCTCTCTGATTCTCTCTCCTCTGATCTCAAGCGCGTGGTTCAGTGGGGGAAGATGTGGCTGGTTACCTTTAATGCATCCAAAACCAAACTGCTATCCTTACATCATCAACGCTCTGATCCCCATCTGGCATCAATTGTGATGGATGGCTCTCGTCTGGGTGAGGCCCCGTGTTTTGACAAGCTTCTGAGTTTGACCTTTACTCCTGATCTGAAATGGAACACGTACATCAAGTCTGTTGCCAAGGTCGCTGGAAAGATGGTGGGATCCTTCTACCGCTCCAGAAGATATCTCACTACTAATGCAATTCTCTATCTATATAAAAGCCAAGTACGTCCAAGGATGGAATACTGTTGCCATATCTGGGCAGGAGCTGCTAAAAATAGTCTATCCTGCCTTGACAGAGTACAAAATAGACTTCGTGGCTTAGTGGGGGATGCCTTTTCTCTACCCCGCAACCTCTCTCCCACAGAAGAGACGTTGCGAGCCTGTCCTTGTTTTATCGTTATTTCCATGGCAGGTGCTCGTCTGAACTCCAATCTCTGGTCCCCCCTCGCCAATCTTTCACGAAAAACACCCGTCTAGCTGAATCCACTGTGAAAAATTTCCCCCACTCTATATCTGTGCCTAAATCAAAACGCAGATTCCATGAACAAAGCTTCTTTCTTAGAACTGCATGCCTGTGGAACTCTGTTCCGTCTGCCTGCTTCCCTCCGGACTACAACTTGGATGTCTTCAAGTCCAATGTTAACAAATTCCTAATGAACCGCCCCCTTAAGTAAACATTTCAGCAAATCTCCTCACTAACGTAATGTACTTGCAATAACCCTTATCCCTGAGTGGCTTCCGGGCCTTGATAAGTGGTGATCACGGTGTAAAAAAAAAAAAAAAAAATTTTAGATATAGGTTCCTTGTACATGGATCTAACTTAATAACTTGATTTGAGCCCCAAACAATAAATGTTAAGGGGTCATAATACGGATTAAAGTTTAAAAAATTGACCGCTTTTTTTTTGCTCAACATACACCTCAAAACACCCGGGCAACGCCGGGCTGAAATGCTAGTATTAAAAATAAAACAGCAGAGTATAGGAGTATAGCAGGGTAAGTCGAATAAAAATTTCTCCTGTTATTAGTTTTGCGCACGCGCAACATTATATATTCATAGATCAAAATCGCTTAATTTTCATCTTTTCCTATTCAGATGGCGGGAACTCAGATGGTACCGACGCTGAAGAGATAAATAATAATTAAAGTTGGACCGCTAAACTCTCTGGTTTCAATTTTAGCAGATGGTACCCAAGACATATTTTTATAACTTCTGAAATCATTACAATACATTGACTAAAAATCAATAGAGTATTGATTCTATAATGATAAACCAAAAAATCTGCATGGATTAAAGTACAATATTTATGCGTATTTTACGACAAGGTAAAAAAATACGGACCTAAATCATTATATATGGTAATGATATGTAGCAATAAATAGTAATATTTAAATCTAGAAATAAAATAGGTTTAAGATCCTAAAATTTCTACTAGAAAGGACTCGTGGTGCAGTACTTAGAGTACTTGGAAAAATTCAGTTGAAAAAGATGACATATTTCTGAAGGTTCAATCCTCAGTGTGGGCGAAAATTACTTAGGATTTCTATCCAGTCATGACTGATGGAAAGAGGGCATGCTCAAAATAAAAGTAAAGGGCTCTGCTCAAAATTCCTTGCAGATTCCCGAGTTCGATCGAAACATTTCCAAGTTCGGCAAGACACATCTGAATAAAGTCGGAGATTACATCGACCGAAACATTGTGAAAATTTTTTTTTTACAAGGTGGTCACCACTTATCAAGGCCCGGAAGCCACTCAGGGATAAGGGTTATTGTAAGTACAGTACGTTTGTGTGGATATTTAAAGTGTCTACTTAAGGGGGCAGTTATTTAGGAATTTGTTTACGTTGGACTTGAAGCAAGTTTTTATTTTTAAATTTCAAAACTACATTTCATTCAAAACACTCTTTCAACTAACCAGGAAAAATATGGTCGCTTTTCGTTTTTTTTGTTGTTTTTTTTTCTTTCAGGCCCAAGATGAGAACAGTAGTACATTCAATCCAAATAAAATGAATAATTAATCCTAAAATATTCAGAAACGTAAAGTCCATCTGTGTGAAATAATAAAAAACTCGGACAGTTTCAGAGTGCATAGGGAATTCGCACACAGATACAGACAAAGTGCCTTTTCTATATAAGTAGAGATACGTAATGTTTCAAAAGTAATGTTTGTGATTTTTAAAATTTGGCTATCATGTCTTGAACGTTGGCTGCTATCAATGAAAACATTTTTATGATAAAATTGAAGTCAATTCCATTTTAATACGGTCACCTTACATTTTATGCCGCCTCCATCTTATTTATTATAAGTTTTTCTTTCTTAGAAACTAAAGTTACTCGACGTTATATGAATTTTACATAAACAGAATATCAGCAGGGTTTTATTTCTCACAATTTACAATCATAAAATGTTAATCGTTTTAGGTTAAAAAGAAGGGGGGTTTGGTGTGTTATATAGTAGGTCGAGCATAAGTATCGCTCTATCTATTTATATAACTGGAGAGATGTATGGGAGATGGATGTGAAGAATGTTGAAAGACTGTCAAAATATGGTAAATCATATTGTAGCCAAGTTTACCGGAAGAGCTAGTCAGCTGATCGGAGCTACGTGTATGTTACTTAGATCAGGTTAGCTGGCGATCATTGAGAGTTGGAGTTTAGATGTTGAGCAGAGCGGACGGGTTAACAAGTCGTCCTCCCCTTCACCGGGGAGACGGCCGACCTGTCTCACAATTGCGACTTGGAATTAACCATGTAAACAAAGATATTCACTTTCCATTCATCTGCGATCGACATCCTGGAAAGTGAAATAAAAACCAATATGAAAACCTATCATCGTCTTGGAGTCAATGTGTTTCGTCCAAACAGGTTTCCAGTCTCCCTCCAAGAACAAGATGAATTCCAGGTGGAAAAGATCAACGACGCATGAAGGTATGTCCAAAATACATCTATCACACACAGACTCTCGCATATGAACAATTAAATATGAATATATTAAAAATAGACAGCAACAACATAATTCTAGGGTTCAAACAGTGAAGAAGCACCAACGACAGACATTTAGTGAAATTTAGGATGAACCCTTCATCTCAAGTATGCATATCAACATTTAGACGATTATACAACGTACACAGTTTTGGTGCCTTTTTGGTACACCATAATATAACAGTTGGTCACAGACGTTGCTAAATATCACCTGGATATACGCTAACTAAGCATTCACCAAAATACACCGTTCACCTTATGCATACATTTTACATAAGAGATTCCTAAATGGTTTAATGAAATTTTATTTATGAAATAAATGTATACAAGCTATGCTGGGGAATGGTGCAACTAATACGCACAACCCTCTAAAAAAATGAAAAATACAAGAAACGACATCCAATGGTTAAGGGTGAATGTTAATAAGTGTTAGATATTAGATATAACCCACTCCTATTTAGTGACCTAAGTGGGAGATAAAAATAAAACAATCAGGATGGAATATAGAAATGGATAATGTCAATCAGCGATAAACACAAATTATTTATTAACATAAGACAACGTGACAAAAAAAAATGAACTAAAAATCATTTTATGCGATAAAAAAATCAAATATTTATGAAGAGGCTTCCTCAGTGCCTACTATTCTAGTCATGCTGAAAAATTAAAATGCATCCAATATTAATTGAATATTATACGTATTTCTTTTTAACTCAATATTCAAATAACGTTTTCTTTCGGATTTTTGTGCAAAACAGAAACGTGTATCATTTAAATAAATGTCGAATGCATTTTAATTTATCAGCTTGAGGGTACAATATTATGCATTGATGGAACTTCATGAATATTTGTGATACTTTTTATTGCCACCATTGTCCCCAGCACTGGCTAACGTAGAATACTTTGAGGAAATGACATCCACACAGCTAAAGCCAACAATATGAATGGCACATTCATACTCTAGCTTCATCAAGTAAATGTTGAAACATTACTACACTACTGTCCATCTTTAACGTGTCCTTTACAATCATTATAATTTAAACATCTTTCTGACCACAACGCCGTCAAATACAGTCGGAACAGCGAAACAAGAATAAATAAATTCGACTCTGCTTTTTTTGTTTTGTTTTAGCAAAATGCATTTACTAATATTACTTTCTAAACAATACCTACTTTAAGTTTCTTTTATAACTGTTCATTTAATCTGCCATCAGATTAACAAAACCCCGTCGTCTCTACACCGACTTAAAAGTCTCTCGTCGCCACCGCGACTTTACATATCCATCTTTTTCAACGCGCACTTTGTTTTTCCCGACCACGTGGCATCTTTTTTCTTTTTTCTTGTCGCGCAAGCTCGCGCACACTTCCTAATTTGCATATGTGCTTTATTCGGCTACTGCTGCTAATACCTTCGCGAAGCCAGTTAAATTACAGCTTTTGCTGATAATTCTACCACGCGCTTAAACGCACCTAGTTACACATCTATACTGTTCAAGAAGGAAAAGGAACAAATTATTCTTCCTGGATGTGCTGATAATTGTCACTGGTAATCTGTATATTAAAAACCAACTTTCACAAGACAACATCTAAAATTTAACTCCCACCATCCATACGATGTAAAGAAAGGGATCGCTTGTTGCTACGACACCGAGCAAATGCAATGTGTAGTAATAACAAAGCATGTCAAGAGAAGATGGACAGTTTAAAAGGAACCCTCTATCGAAACAAATATCGAGAAAGCATGACATTAGAGTACACTTTTGCACCAAACACCTGTGTTCTTAAACGCATACTGATTGGTTAATTAGTTACAGAGGAAATCCTTTTATATAAGTAATTGCTTATTTATTACTTTTATTTCTTTAAACATATTTTTAGTTTTAGTCCAAAAACGGTAAGTTCAGTTTAGCTAGGAACTGAAACTCAGATAATAATACGCGACATCAGAATGGACCCGTGAGTAGTAACGCTTTCTAGGCCTCCTTAATTAGATCTCGACATAGGATGTAGTTCAAAAACTTACATATGACTCGGGAAAGTTTAATTAATTAATAGAATTAAAAGAGTATGCATAAATAGAGGGAAATAGGGAATGTGTGAGTAGCTCAAACCTTGTCGAGGAGTTGCCCGAGCCAATGTAGTATTGCGCCTGGGTCATTGCAGCTGTCAACAAAACAACGTTCTTTTGTTACATTATGATTGGTCCTATGTCGGATTGGGGTTACATCAGCTAGTGTTTATTTTGACAAAGGTAGAACTACATACAGATCGAATGACACGAAGTTTGGAAAATTACTCAATTTCCACGAAAGATAAGATGTGAAGTTAAATAGCTTAAAAACAATGTGACGTCAGTGTATATAACGCATGATGTCATAAATATAAAGATTCGCAAGAAAACGAATGTTTCAAGGCAGTTTGTCGATGGAAGTTGCGCGGCACAGATCGCTAATAATGCAGTAATAATTAAAAAGAAAACTTTGATAATCGTCAAGAACGAAATGTCTCATCCTAAAATATATAATCGCTGTGCCCATTCATTTTTATTTAAGATAATAGTTATCTAATTAGTAAATAAAATAGCATTTTTCTCTCGTGCGAGAGCAATTTCTGCCTAAAATAAGCTTAAAACAAACTCAACGAACGTCTAGTCTTCTTTCTGTACACGTTAAAAGCTGCAATTGCTAGCACCACTAATGACGAATAGCGACCATGCTGACGAGAAATACGAAAGAACTGTGACAGCGAAAAGAAAGATGAAACAACAATTAGAATCTTCAGTCAGCAATGAAGTTTATTTTTTTAATATTTTTTTTTACATGAGGATCACCACTTATCAAGGCCTGGAAACCACTCTGGGACAAGGGTTATTTGTGTACAATAATCAATGGGATAATATCGTAGTAATAGTTGGTATTGAAGATTAGATAAAGTGTCTTACTTAAGGGGTCGATTAATCAGGAATTTGTTTACGTTGGACTTGAAGACATTAAAGTTGTAGACAGGTGGGAAGCAGGAAGACGGAACAGAGTTCCACAGGTGTGCAGTTCTAAGAAAGAAGCTTTGTTCATGGAATCTACGTTTTGATTAAGGCATAGATAAAGAGTGGGGAAAGTTTTTGTTAGTGGATTCAGCTAGACGGGCGTTTTTCGTAAAAGATTGGGGAGGGGGACCAGAGATTGGAGCTCAGACGAGCACCTGCCATGGAAATAACGATAAAACAAAGATAGGTTTGCAACGTCTCTTCTGTAGGAGAAAGGTTGCAGGGAAGAGAAAAGGACATCCCCCATTAAGCCACGAAGTCTATTTTGTACTTTGTCAAGGCAGGATAGGCTGTTTTTTGAAGCTCCAGTCCAGATATGGCAGCAGTACTCCATCTTTGGACGTACCTGGCTTTTATAAAGATGAAGAATTGCATCAGTAGTGAGATATCTTCTGGAGCGGTAGAAGGATCCCACCATTTTCCCAACAGATTTGATATACGTGTTCCATTTACGATCAGGAGTAAAGGTCAAACCCAGAAGCTTGTCAAAACATAAAGCCTCCCCAAGATGAGAGCCATCCATTTCAATTGATACTAGATGAGGAACTGAGCGTTGATGATACAAATGAACTACGCGCTCAAAATCAGAGGAAAAGGAATCAGAGAAAGCTTTGTCATTTACGGCCATGATGTGCTGCCGTAGATAGTCGTGTCATCAGCATAGATGTCAACGAATGATTTAAGTGTGTGTTTAGGGGAGATCATTGATGTAGATCAGAAAGAGAGTTGGGCCCAGGATAGACCCCTGGGGGACTCCAGCATTGCTGCCCATTAATCACTACTCTTATGAACCTATCAGAGAGAAATGATTTAATTATTGAAAAAACATTTCCAGTTATACCGTAGCTGGAAATCTTGTGAAGCACGCCCTTATGCAAAACCTTATCGAAGGCCTTTGATATGTCAAGAGCAATTGCCCTGGAAAGGAAGCCTTTGTCGATAGATTCACTAATCCAATGGGATATAACTGTTAGCACATCACCTGTAGATCTTGCAGAACGGAAACCATATTGCATGTCACTAAGGAGGGTATTTGTGCTAAGGTGGTTGACTACTTCTTTATTTAATATGGATTCCAGTAACTTACTCATGACACACAAGAGACTTATTGGTCTGTACTGAGAGGGAGATGACTTATCACCGGAGTTCTTAAATACAGGGCACACTGACGAGATTTTCCAGGGTGTTGGAAAGCACTTCTCCTTAAGGCAACGTTTAAACAGTTTTGTAAGTATGGGGGCAAGTTCTGGTCGAAGCTTTTTCAACACTATAATTGGAATGCCGTCTGGGCCGGTTGCTTTACTGGAATCAAGGTTCTTGATTAGTTTGGTGACCTCGTGCACAGATATTTGTATGTTGTAGGATGACATACGGGAGTTGATCCCCTTCGTCGCAGAGGGTAGAGTTAGCTGCAAAGTTCTTGGCGAATAGTTTGGCCTTGTCTGATGCTGATGAGATGACCTCAGGCCCATTGATGATGGTTGGGATAGAACGCACGCATCTGTTCAGGATCCTGTTTGCTATTTGCCAAAACTGGTGGGAACCAAGCCGCTGCTTAGCTACTTTGAATTTGACGGACTGAGCATATAGCTCTCTTGCATTTTTTTAATTAATCTTTTACAGTGGTTGCTGGCGTTCCTGAAGGCAGCTTTATTCTCAGTACATCTATTACGTTGGTAGCTATGGAAAAAGTGATTTCTGTGCACAATGGCAGCAGCACATTCTGGGGAGAACCATGGCTAGCTGTTAGGTTTTCGTTGGAATTTTTTGGATGGTATGCATCGGTCTGTGCCTACAATTAACCATTCGGTCAGGTCTGATACTACAGAGGATACATCCTTCTAAACATGGAGTGCAGAGGTAGATCAGATATGAATGTACGAAAGCTATCCCAGTAAGCCATAGAGTATCGATATACAGTACGGCGGAGGGGTACATCTGAAGACATATTGTATTTCATTTTTATCTTAAATGATACAACTGTGTGATCGGAGGATCACAGGGGAGATAAAACGGAACATGAACGTAGCTCAGGAGAAGTTGTGAGAAAAAGGTCTAGAAGGCTTGCATACTGACCAGTAGTATCGGGCACACGGGTGTGTTCGTGAACTATATGAGTGAGATCATAGGCAATGCCAAAATCATGACAGAATCTCCCCTCATAATCTGTCTTATTTGAGTGGGTCAGCTATTCCACATTATGGACATTGAAGTCACCGCAAATGTAACAGGTAGCCAAAGGATGAGCAGACAGGATGAGATCAATTTTCTCAGATATACTCTTAAGGACAGTAACCCCGCTGTTGTGGGGGCGATAGAGGGCAAATATAAATGCGGTGGTGTAAGCAAGTGCAACTCAGAAGCCCATATAAGGTAAATTAGGGTCTTCTCTGGAGATATCTCTACCACACGGGAAGCCATCTTTAATGTAGACGCATATTCCATGTACATGGCGATATTGGGGGTCAGATTAAGATGTTAAGTTAGAGTATCCTTTTATTATGAACTCATCTAGGGAAGTGGACGGCCATATGCAAGTTTCGCTTATAAAGAGTAAGTCCGGTTTGATTTCCTGTAATTTGGTTTCAACCTCTGGAATGTTGGAACGTATATCCCTGATTTTGGAAAAGGAGACATGGTAATAGGGGTCTACGTTGAAGGATGGGGTTCTAGGGTTATGTTTTTTTGAGATATTTCATGTTGAGTTTTAGGAACAGGTCGACAGACTTGGTTAGAGTAGGACAGAGATGGAAAGTAAGAGAGAGAAAGAGAGGAAAATTTCTTTTTGTAGCACAAAAAGCCGTAACAATTACCCACTAGTATGGCACCGAGAAGCCTCACCAGAAACTACTGCATGGTCCAGAATCAATTCACCAAATGGCAATACAGCAGACCCAGTACTTTACACCTGCTGATAGGACAGCCTTCTTAGTGGTTAACCAAGGTTCGGGCCCCTGACTATCAGGCGGGTAACGTTAGCCCAGATGAAACGTTTACCTCCAGCTCCCTTACTAGTGACGTGGCCACAAGGATAGACATAGAAACAGAAAAGTTTCCGACATCTCAGGCTACTGTTCACGAAAACAGCCTTTTCTTCACCTTTGTCAGAAAAATCACTCATTGGAAATGAGGACTGAGAGACAAAAAAGGAGAAGCGAGAGTTACTGGAGCTGCCGATAACACAACCACAGTCTATGATATACTCTCCATTTAAAAAAAAGGAGAGAAAAAGAAAAAAGGAAAAAGGAAAAAATGAAGAAGAAAAGAATGTAAGGACTTATTAATATCTACTTAATATAAGACCGTTACTCCGTTCCCAGTTTAGGAGAATATTTGAAAATAATCTTACCTCATAATTATGCGTGGAGATATATATATATTGGCTTTATCTAATCTCGATAGAGAATGATTTGAGCATTCGAGCTTTACCTTTATAAGATACCGTAATGGAACTTTCAATTTGTGAGGTCGGGGTTGTTTTTTTGTATTAAATTAGTTTGGAAGAACCCGTTTAAAAGCTGGTTAAGATTAGAACAATTTGGCTTAGGTACTAAGTTTAGACAGGTTAAGAAATAATGCATACTGCTGAGAAAAAGGATTTTTCAGTGTTTAGTTAATAGTGCAGATATAATTTGGAGAAAAAAAAACAACAGAAAAAAGAGCAAAAGAAAGATAAGTGCAGTTGAAATGTTCAGAAATTTAGTCAAACCTGGAAAAAAATAAATAAATGAATAGAAAATAATGTCTGCAATACATAAGTTTTTGCGATATTAGAGCAGATGCATTTCATAATTGTAGATAGAAAATGGCATAGCTTAGCTTTGGAAGAGTTTAACCGTGCGGTCTCGAGTTCATATCGAGGACGAGGGAAGAACTAGTACAAGAAGAAAGTGAAAAAAAATGGCAATTCACGCATTATAGTTATCAGTAACATTTAAGCCGGTCACTTGATGATTAGAAACCAAAGAAGTAGAGGATTCAGGAACAAATGAACGCGAAAGACGCGTTAAACTAGTAAGCAATAAAAACTTTACACATTGAACTCGACGGCTACAAATAGGATGAGAATTCTTTTGTCTGTCATCTGTTGTGACATTTCTGAAATCGCCCATCATCGTCATACATTACGATTAGAATCCAAACCACCTAACACGTTCCCGCTGTCTTCATTCTGCAGGAAAGGCATGGCAGTTTCCAGAAGCCATTCGAGACCAATGTCCGTCCAGCAGGAAATGTTGCTCTCCGGAAGAACGGTTTTCCGGTTCTGAAGCCTCCAACTGACTTCTTGCTATCAAAGACAGGTAATAGCGAGCTTCAACACGTCATGAGCGACACGCAAAATGGTATCACTCTTCACCTTTGACCAACTTCAAGGACAACAAAATATTCTATCCATTAATTCTCACAAACTTTCTGTGATTCGAGATATCGATCGTATCGATTAATCAGCTTAATTTGAATATCAGTTAGAAATACTTGATCGCTTTTATAATGGTACATTTAATCGAATATATCTCTACCAACTTCATATGTAAAAAATCACATAGCAAGTTGGTAGAGGTATATTCAATTAAATGTACCATTACAAAAGCGATCAAGTATTTATATATAATTGTTATTTTGGCTTTTTCGGCTTAAAAACGTATTGGAAAAGGAAAAAGTTTTGTTTTTATTTTAAAATGAGGTAACCACTTGTCAAGACCCTAGGGTCACTCGAGGATAAGGGTTAATGAGTGCACAATTGTCAAAGGTACAGCAATGTAGTGATTAATTAATGGCGGAAGTTGGGAAAAACTTGATTATATAATCTCAACAAGACCTTGTTTACCTTGATAGAGACGTTGAATTTCTACGGTTTCAGGTGAGAATTGTCTGAAGATAGCGGTTTCAATCCTACACAAAGCCGGCCAGAGACTTACTTGGCCAAAACGTGGTGAGACGACAACAACTACGGAAGGCAGTAATTGCAGTGGATGCAGTTAGGAGATTCCGATTTCCTATCCCGTCGAGATTACCACGTGACGAATGCCAAACGAAAAGTTGGCTGAAATGTCGTGAAACAACTAAGAAAAGATGAGGATGAAGGAATCTTTGTTTATGGAATTTGCGTTTCGACTTAGACATAGATGAAATGGTGGAAATTGCACGATTCCCGGAAAACAATTGAAAAAAAAAATTAGCATTGGTTGTCTTTGTTCTCCATGATTTACACTTATTCATCGCCTTGTATTATTTATTTGAGGAAATAAGTTGATTTCTGAAGAATCCGATTATACAGTTGAGAATAAACTTATAGATAGTGAAGCATGTCCTGATCAGCTGACTGATAAAATCGGGCCTCTCTAATCGTCCCTTCAGCCGAATTACGGACCAAAGTAGAAGAATAGCTCAGCCATAAATATTCCGTCTTAAGGCATCACGGGTCGCCGCCGTTTTCGAAGGAAGGAGTTAACCCTCTGCATGGAGTTGCAGTCGACGAATTCGTGGCCCTGCCGTCAGAGTGTGTTTATTTGTTGACAATTAGTTTTCTTAAACTGACCCACTTATCAGAGTCATGTTGCAAACTGGAACACTCTAGAAGAGTTGGGTTTCAACGTGTCAATATAAACACAAAAATAGAGCTCAGTAATATTAGCCTTTTACCACCATTGAAATTTATTCTAATTACCATGGTAACGGTAAAATCAGGGTATCTGATGCATGTTCTTTTATTTATCGATTAAATTTAAGTTGTATTGGATTTTGTCTCGGTTGAGTTTCAAAGAAAACTAAGTAATATTCTAAAAAGCAATTGATAATCGTGATTTTATAGATAAATATAAAAGTACTTATGCAGAATACGGATCGTACTATTTTTAGAAATTTCAAAAGTGATATTCTCCTGAAGATTAAATGGTCAATTCTCAGTGTAGGCGGCCGAAAAATAAAATTGCGAATTACTTAGGATCTATACCCAGTCATGGTTAACATGCTACTTCCGTGAAGTAGATAAACCGTTCCGTTTGAAATTCCGTCCAGATTCTCGAGTTCGACAAGAGAAGGTCGGAGGTTACATCGACTAAAAGCTTGTGAAAATTGCACTGAATGTGAGAACAGTAATACGAATACCCAATACTCATATAAAAAATTCAGAAACGTAATAACGTTATTATTTCAGTACGGTCTGTATTCTGTATAAGTACGGATACTGTGTAAACAAATACGTGATAACTGAATCGGTTAAATTAATAATACTTAATGCATAACGTTTGAAAGAAAAGTCAACTCTTCTATGCAAATTAATTCATGAAATCATTAGGGTTGTCTCAAAAGTAAAGCCTCCTATTTTTTTTAATTCAAATAGTTGAAGAGCTATGAAGGCAGAAAGTAGTACAATTAAAACGAGAAACCTTTTGTGCCAAGAATTTATTCTTGCAGTCACCACCATTCTCAATGCATATTTGCCAGGAATTCAATGACGCATCTCTGCCTCTGACGCATGTCCATGACACGGGTTGTTTTATTGGAGTCTCACACCGTCAATATCTGCAACAGAGCAATGATCTTTCAGGCCATGAATGCAAAAGTTTAATCACCATAAAATGCAACCCTTTCTGATCCATTCAGGTGGAATAAAAAAAAGGAGGCATAACTTTTGAGACGCTCATCGTATGTCTCCCTCGTCATATCCGTTTTAAAATGTGGTGTCAAGGCCTCTGCTCCGTGTCCGTGTCCGGCATGTCGAGAAAATTAAACGACATGCTAGCTCGAATGGTTTAGGGACTACGGGATCTGCCTTCCAATAGCAGACGAGAGAAGTCTAATCTTTTCTCCCATGAGAATCGACGTTTTCATAGTGATATTATTCGCCTACAATCTCTTCAATATTCATGATTCTCTCTTTCACAATATATTATTCATTCCAGCACAAGTGGTTGTTTTGTTTTACGGCATATCAACCCTTTTCGGGTTAATTAATGCCGACTTCAGTAATTAAGAAAAAAAGTTTTATGCTTCGAGTTCTTTATACTTTCAAATATTAATTCCCGGTGTTTAGTTTGGTTATTTTGATTTACAGCATATCAACCCCTTTCAAGTTCAGTCATTTTGGCAAAAGTGTTTATGCTTCAACTGACTTATAAATTCAAATGTTTATTCATGGTAGTTTGTAGTTTTATTGAAAAAATTGCTTTTTTTTCTTTTTCTGTTTTTGACTTTGCAGAACATAATCGAGTTTTGCAAAGGGAAACGAAAAAATAACATCAATATTTGGTTCATTTCAGTCAGGAAGCCAATATCTTAAGACATTATGATCTGGTTTCAGCAGGTCGATTGAGTTAGCTCAGCATCGTTAGATCTTGAAATGAATTCCCAAGGGATGTAGCAAAATACATTAACGACAAACAATTCAAGACGAAATTTGAAAAGGGCTGGCCCATTGTATACTCTATGAAATTTATGTCGCCTTTCCTTATATTGCAGTTAAAGTGCGATTATTTTTTGGCAAAATTTATCCAATTGAATTGAACTCCCCCCCAAAAGAACAACCACGCACTTCAGATTTTATTAACAACACTGAATACTTTTCATGTGTAAAAGTGACATTTAATTTTTCATAGTTCTGACATTATAATTCAATTTTTCGTGGGGATGAAAACATCAAATATTTGTAGTGTAATCAAAACCAAAGACCTGGCAATTGTATCGATTATAGAAATTTAAAAATTATCTAAATGTGTGTAGATTGTACTGTACTGTGTAGAAAATAAGACAATTCCTTGTTATCGATCTTTTAACGGTCGAATTCAAGGAAGATAAACACGGTCGCTTTCAGAATGACTAATGACAAAATATGAGCCAGTTGGATTTTTTACGGCATATCAACCCTTTTCGGGCTATTTAATGCAGAGTTCAGTACTTTTTGAAAAAAATAAATTTTTTATATGCTCAAATATTTACAGAAATTATGTTTGATAGTTTTGTAGAAGAAAATAGATGTTTTTGATTTTACGAGAACAGTATCGAGTTCTCAAAAAGGCAAGGAAAATAAAAATACAATAACCTCAATGTTAGGAGGAATTTAAGTCACGAAGTCAGTATCTTCAAGTCTGATATGAAAAAAAAAGAGGGAATGAGAAAAAAAGCCGAGAAAATGAGAGAACGGAAAATAACAGAGTAAGACAAGGGAACTGCAGCAGAAATGCATAACAATAAATAATATAGAAAAGGAGGGATAGAATGAAGAGGGAGTATATATATAGAGAGAATAATGAGTGAGATAGTAGAGAAACAAGACAGTAAGTGCGGATAGAACAGGAAGAGAGAGGGCCAGAGAGAGCGGATAGAACAGGAAGAGAGAGGGCCAGAGAGAGCGGATAGAACAGGAAGAGAGAGGGCCAGCTAGGGGGGATAGAACAGGAAGACAGAGAGAGAGAGAGAGAGCGGATAGAACAGGAAGAGAGAGAGAGAGCGGATAGAACAGGAAGAGAGAGATAGAGCGGATAGAACAGGAAGAGAGAGAGAGAGAGCGGATAGAACACGGAAGAGAGAGAGAGCGGATAGAACAGGAAGAGAGAGAGAGAGAGCGGATAGAACAGGAAGAGAGAGAGAGAGCGGATAGAACAGGAAGAGAGAGAGAGCGGATAGAACAGGAAGAGAGAGAGAGAGCGGATAGAACAGGAAGAGAGAGGGCAAGAGAGAGCGGATAGAACAGGAAGGGAGAGAAAGAGAGAGCGGATAGAACAGGAAGAGAGAGAGAGAGAGCGGATAGAACAGGAAGAGAGAGAGCGGATAGAACAGGAAGAGAGAGAGAGAGAGAGCGGATAGAACAGGGAGACAGAGAGAGAGCGGATAGAACAGGGAAACAGAGAGAGAGAGAGAGAGAGAGAGAGAGAGAGAGAGAGAGAGAGAGAGAGAGAGAGAGAGCGGATAGAACAGGGAAACAGAGAGAGAGAGAGAGAGAGCGGATAGAACAGGAAGAGAGAGAGAGAGCGGATAGAACAGGAAGAGAGAGAGAGAGCGGATAGAACAGGGAAACAGAGAGAGAGAGAGAGAGAGAGAGCGGATAGAACAGGAAGAGAGAGAGAGCGGATAAAAACGGAAGAGAGAGAGAGCGGATAAAAACGGAAGAGAGAGAGAGAGCGGATAAAAACGGAAGAGAGAGAGAGAGAGCGGATAAAAACGGAAGAGAGAGAGAGAGCGGATAAAAACGGAAGAGAGAGAGAGAGAGAGCGGATAAAAACGGAAGAGAGAGAGAGAGAGAGAGCGGATAAAAACGGAAGAGAGAGAGAGAGAGCGGATAAAAACGGAAGAGAGAGAGAGCGGATAAAAACGGAAGAGAGAGAGAGAGAGAGCGGATAGAACACGGAAGAGAGAGAGAGAGCGGATAGAACACGGAAGAGAGAGAGAGAGCGGATAGAACACGGAAGAGAGAGAGAGAGAGAGAGAGAGAGAGCGGATAGAACACGGAAGAGAGAGAGAGAGAGCGGATAGAACACGGAAGAGAGAGAGAGAGAGCGGATAGAACACGGAAGAGAGAGAGAGAGAGCGGATAGAACACGGAAGAGAGAGAGAGAGAGCGGATAGAACACGGAAGAGAGAGAGAGAGAGCGGATAGAACACGGAAGAGAGAGAGAGAGAGCGGATAGAACACGGAAGAGAGAGAGAGAGAGAGCGGATAGAACACGGAAGAGAGAGAGAGAGAGAGCGGATAGAACACGGAAGAGAGAGAGAGAGAGCGGATAGAACACGGAAGAGAGAGAGAGAGAGCGGATAGAACACGGAAGAGAGAGAGAGAGCGGATAGAACACGGAAGAGAGAGAGAGAGAGAGCGGATAGAACACGGAAGAGAGAGAGAGAGAGAGCGGATAGAACACGGAAGAGAGAGAGAGAGAGCGGATAGAACACGGAAGAGAGAGAGAGAGAGAGCGGATAGAACACGGGAGAGAGAGAGAGCGGATAGAACACGGAAGAGAGAGAGAGAGAGAGCGGATAGAACACGGAAGAGAGAGAGAGCGGATAGAACACGGAAGAGAGAGAGAGCGGATAGAACACGGAAGAGAGAGAGAGCGGATAGAACACGGAAGAGAGAGAGAGAGAGAGCGGATAGAACACGGGAGAGAGAGAGAGCGGATAGAACACGGAAGAGAGAGAGAGAGAGAGCGGATAGAACACGGAAGAGAGAGAGAGAGAGCGGATAGAACACGGAAGAGAGAGAGAGAGAGAGCGGATAGAACACGGAAGAGAGAGAGAGAGAGAGCGGATAGAACACGGAAGAGAGAGAGAGAGAGCGGATAGAACACGGAAGAGAGAGAGAGAGAGAGCGGATAGAACACGGAAGAGAGAGAGAGAGCGGATAGAACACGGAAGAGAGAGAGAGAGCGGATAGAACACGGAAGAGAGAGAGAGAGCGGATAGAACACGGAAGAGAGAGAGAGCGGATAGAACACGGAAGAGAGAGAGAGAGAGAGCGGATAGAACACGGAAGAGAGAGAGAGAGCGGATAGAACACGGAAGAGAGAGAGAGCGGATAGAACACGGAAGAGAGAGAGAGAGAGAGCGGATAGAACACGGAAGAGAGAGAGAGCGGATAGAACACGGAAGAGAGAGAGAGAGCGGATAGAACACGGAAGAGAGAGAGAGCGGATAGAACACGGAAGAGAGAGAGAGAGAGAGCGGATAGAACACGGAAGAGAGAGAGAGAGAGAGCGGATAGAACACGGAAGAGAGAGAGAGAGCGGATAGAACACGGAAGAGAGAGAGAGAGCGGATAGAACACGGAAGAGAGAGAGAGAGCGGATAGAACACGGAAGAGAGAGAGAGCGGATAGAACACGGAAGAGAGAGAGAGCGGATAGAACACGGAAGAGAGAGAGAGCGGATAGAACACGGAAGAGAGAGAGAGAGCGGATAGAACACGGAAGAGAGAGAGAGAGAGAGCGGATAGAACACGGAAGAGAGAGAGAGAGAGAGCGGATAGAACACGGAAGAGAGAGAGAGAGCGGATAGAACACGGAAGAGAGAGAGAGAGCGGATAGAACACGGAAGAGAGAGAGAGAGCGGATAGAACACGGAAGAGAGAGAGAGCGGATAGAACACGGAAGAGAGAGAGAGAGCGGATAGAACACGGAAGAGAGAGAGAGAGCGGATAGAACACGGAAGAGAGAGAGAGCGGATAGAACACGGAAGAGAGAGAGAGAGAGAGCGGATAGAACACGGAAGAGAGAGAGAGCGGATAGAACACGGAAGAGAGAGAGAGAGCGGATAGAACACGGAAGAGAGAGAGAGCGGATAGAACACGGAAGAGAGAGAGAGAGAGAGCGGATAGAACACGGAAGAGAGAGAGAGAGAGAGCGGATAGAACACGGAAGAGAGAGAGAGAGCGGATAGAACACGGAAGAGAGAGAGAGAGCGGATAGAACACGGAAGAGAGAGAGAGAGCGGATAGAACACGGAAGAGAGAGAGAGCGGATAGAACACGGAAGAGAGAGAGAGCGGATAGAACACGGAAGAGAGAGAGAGAGAGCGGATAGAACACGGAAGAGAGAGAGAGCGGATAGAACACGGAAGAGAGAGAGAGCGGATAGAACACGGAAGAGAGAGAGAGCGGATAGAACACGGAAGAGAGAGAGAGCGGATAGAACACGGAAGAGAGAGAGAGAGCGGATAGAACACGGAAGAGAGAGAGAGAGAGAGCGGATAGAACACGGAAGAGAGAGAGAGAGAGAGCGGATAGAACACGGAAGAGAGAGAGAGAGAGAGCGGATAGAACACGGAAGAGAGAGAGAGAGAGAGCGGATAAAACACGGAAGAGAGAGAGAGCGGATAGAACACGGAAGAGAGAGAGAGAGAGCGGATAGAACACGGAAGAGAGAGAGAGAGAGCGGATAGAACACGGGAGAGAGAGAGAGCGGATAGAACACGGGAGAGAGAGAGAGCGGATAGAACACGGAAGAGAGAGAGAGAGAGAGCGGATAGAACACGGAAGAGAGAGAGAGAGAGAGCGGATAGAACACGGAAGAGAGAGAGAGAGAGAGCGGATAGAACACGGAAGAGAGAGAGAGAGAGAGCGGATAAAACACGGAAGAGAGAGAGAGCGGATAGAACACGGAAGAGAGAGAGAGAGAGAGCGGATAGAACACGGAAGAGAGAGAGAGAGAGAGCGGATAGAACACGGAAGAGAGAGAGAGAGAGAGCGGATAGAACACGGAAGAGAGAGAGAGAGAGAGCGGATAGAACACGGAAGAGAGAGAGAGAGAGAGCGGATAGAACACGGAAGAGAGAGAGAGAGAGCGGATAGAACACGGAAGAGAGAGAGAGAGAGCGGATAGAACACGGAAGAGAGAGAGAGAGAGAGCGGATAGAACACGGAAGAGAGAGAGAGAGAGCGGATAGAACACGGAAGAGAGAGAGAGAGCGGATAGAACACGGAAGAGAGAGAGAGAGCGGATAGAACACGGAAGAGAGAGAGAGAGCGGATAGAACACGGAAGAGAGAGAGAGCGGATAGAACACGGAAGAGAGAGAGAGCGGATAGAACACGGAAGAGAGAGAGAGCGGATAGAACACGGAAGAGAGAGAGAGCGGATAGAACACGGAAGAGAGAGAGAGCGGATAGAACACGGAAGAGAGAGAGAGCGGATAGAACACGGAAGAGAGAGAGAGCGGATAGAACACGGAAGAGAGAGAGAGAGAGAGCGGATAGAACACGGGAGAGAGAGAGAGCGGATAGAACACGGAAGAGAGAGAGAGAGAGAGCGGATAGAACACGGAAGAGAGAGAGAGAGAGCGGATAGAACACGGAAGAGAGAGAGAGAGAGAGCGGATAGAACACGGAAGAGAGAGAGAGAGAGAGCGGATAGAACACGGGAGAGAGAGAGAGCGGATAGAACACGGAAGAGAGAGAGAGAGAGAGCGGATAGAACACGGAAGAGAGAGAGAGAGAGCGGATAGAACACGGAAGAGAGAGAGAGAGAGAGCGGATAGAACACGGAAGAGAGAGAGAGAGAGAGCGGATAGAACACGGAAGAGAGAGAGAGAGAGAGCGGATAGAACACGGAAGAGAGAGAGAGAGAGAGCGGATAGAACACGGGAGAGAGAGAGAGCGGATAGAACACGAAAGAGAGAGAGAGAGAGAGCGGATAGAACACGGAAGAGAGAGAGAGAGAGCGGATAGAACACGGAAGAGAGAGAGAGAGAGAGCGGATAGAACACGGAAGAGAGAGAGAGAGAGAGCGGATAGAACACGGAAGAGAGAGAGAGAGAGAGCGGATAGAACACGGAAGAGAGAGAGAGAGAGAGCGGATAGAACACGGAAGAGAGAGAGAGAGAGAGCGGATAGAACACGGAAGAGAGAGAGAGAGAGAGCGGATAGAACACGGAAGAGAGAGAGAGAGAGCGGATAGAACACGGAAGAGAGAGAGAGAGAGCGGATAGAACACGGAAGAGAGAGAGAGAGAGAGCGGATAGAACACGGAAGAGAGAGAGAGAGAGAGCGGATAGAACACGGAAGAGAGAGAGAGAGCGGATAGAACACGGAAGAGAGAGAGAGAGCGGATAGAACACGGAAGAGAGAGAGAGAGAGCGGATAGAACACGGAAGAGAGAGAGAGAGAGAGCGGATAGAACACGGAAGAGAGAGAGAGAGCGGATAGAACACGGAAGAGAGAGAGAGAGAGAGCGGATAGAACACGGAAGAGAGAGAGAGAGAGCGGATAGAACACGGAAGAGAGAGAGAGAGAGAGCGGATAGAACACGGAAGAGAGAGAGAGAGCGGATAGAACACGGAAGAGAGAGAGAGAGAGAGCGGATAGAACACGGAAGAGAGAGAGAGAGAGCGGATAGAACACGGAAGAGAGAGAGAGAGAGCGGATAGAACACGGAAGAGAGAGAGAGAGAGAGCGGATAGAACACGGAAGAGAGAGAGAGAGAGAGCGGATAGAACACGGAAGAGAGAGAGAGAGAGAGCGGATAGAACACGGAAGAGAGAGAGAGAGCGGATAGAACACGGAAGAGAGAGAGAGAGCGGATAGAACACGGAAGAGAGAGAGAGAGCGGATAGAACACGGAAGAGAGAGAGAGCGGATAGAACACGGAAGAGAGAGAGAGAGCGGATAGAACACGGAAGAGAGAGAGAGCGGATAGAACACGGAAGAGAGAGAGAGCGGATAGAACACGGAAGAGAGAGAGAGCGGATAGAACACGGAAGAGAGAGAGAGAGAGAGCGGATAGAACACGGAAGAGAGAGAGAGCGGATAGAACACGGAAGAGAGAGAGAGCGGATAGAACACGGAAGAGAGAGAGAGCGGATAGAACACGGAAGAGAGAGAGAGAGAGAGCGGATAGAACACGGGAGAGAGAGAGAGCGGATAGAACACGGAAGAGAGAGAGAGAGAGAGCGGATAGAACACGGAAGAGAGAGAGAGAGAGCGGATAGAACACGGAAGAGAGAGAGAGAGAGCGGATAGAACACGGGAGAGAGAGAGAGCGGATAGAACACGGAAGAGAGAGAGAGAGAGAGCGGATAGAACACGGAAGAGAGAGAGAGAGAGAGCGGATAGAACACGGAAGAGAGAGAGAGAGAGCGGATAGAACACGGAAGAGAGAGAGAGAGAGAGCGGATAGAACACGGAAGAGAGAGAGAGAGAGAGCGGATAGAACACGGAAGAGAGAGAGAGAGAGCGGATAGAACACGGAAGAGAGAGAGAGAGAGCGGATAGAACACGGAAGAGAGAGAGAGAGAGAGCGGATAGAACACGGAAGAGAGAGAGAGAGAGAGCGGATAGAACACGGAAGAGAGAGAGAGAGCGGATAGAACACGGAAGAGAGAGAGAGAGCGGATAGAACACGGAAGAGAGAGAGAGAGCGGATAGAACACGGAAGAGAGAGAGAGAGCGGATAGAACACGGAAGAGAGAGAGAGCGGATAGAACACGGAAGAGAGAGAGAGCGGATAGAACACGGAAGAGAGAGAGAGCGGATAGAACACGGAAGAGAGAGAGAGCGGATAGAACACGGAAGAGAGAGAGAGAGAGAGCGGATAGAACACGGAAGAGAGAGAGAGCGGATAGAACACGGAAGAGAGAGAGAGCGGATAGAACACGGAAGAGAGAGAGAGAGAGAGCGGATAGAACACGGAAGAGAGAGAGAGAGCGGATAGAACACGGAAGAGAGAGAGAGCGGATAGAACACGGAAGAGAGAGAGAGCGGATAGAACACGGAAGAGAGAGAGAGAGAGAGCGGATAGAACACGGAAGAGAGAGAGAGAGAGAGCGGATAGAACACGGAAGAGAGAGAGAGAGCGGATAGAACACGGAAGAGAGAGAGAGAGCGGATAGAACACGGAAGAGAGAGAGAGAGCGGATAGAACACGGAAGATAGAGAGAGAGCGGATAGAACACGGAAGAGAGAGAGAGAGCGGATAGAACACGGAAGAGAGAGAGAGAGAGCGGATAGAACACGGAAGAGAGAGAGAGAGAGCGGATAGAACACGGAAGAGAGAGAGAGAGAGCGGATAGAACACGGAAGAGAGAGAGAGCGGATAGAACACGGAAGAGAGAGAGAGCGGATAGAACACGGAAGAGAGAGAGAGAGCTGATAGAACACGGAAGAGAGAGAGAGCGGATAGAACACGGAAGAGAGAGAGAGCGGATAGAACACGGGAGAGAGAGAGAGCGGATAGAACACGGAAGAGAGAGAGAGCTGATAGAACACGGAAGAGAGAGAGAGCGGATAGAACACGGAAGAGAGAGAGAGAGCGGATAGAACACGGAAGAGAGAGAGAGCGGATAGAACACGGAAGAGAGAGAGAGCGGATAGAACACGGAAGAGAGAGAGAGCGGATAGAACACGGAAGAGAGAGAGAGCGGATAGAACACGGAAGAGAGAGAGAGCGGATAGAACACGGAAGAGAGAGAGAGCGGATAGAACACGGAAGAGAGAGAGAGCGGATAGAACACGAAGAGAGAGAGAGCGGATAGAACACGAAGAGAGAGAGACCAGAGAGAACAAGAAGAGAGACCAGAGAGAACACGAAGAGAGACCAGAGAGAACACAAAGAGAGACCAGAGAGAACACGAAGAGAGACCAGAGAGAACACGAAGAGAGACTAGTGATATCAGGAAGAGAGAGAGAGATCAGGAAGAGAAGAGAGATCAGGAAGAGAAGAGAGATCAGGAAGAGAAGAGAGATCAGGAAGAGAAGAGAGATCAGGAAGAGAAGAGAGATCAGGAAGAGAAGAGAGATCAGGAAGAGAAGAAAGAGAAGGAAACCGAAAGCACAGAGAGAAAGGAGACGAGAGAGAAGGTGAAAGTGGACAAAGTGGTGAGAGGAAGGAGAAAGAAAGCAGAGAAGTGAAGGGAAGGAGAAAGAGAACAGAAAGGTGAGGGAAGCAGAGTAGGGAGGTGAAAGAGAGAGACAGAAAGGAGAACATTGAGAGGGGGAGCCCAGAGGAAAAAAGGAGCAAGCGAAAAATATAGGGCAAAAGATATAGTTTTGTGGATGCGGGTTATAACGAGAGTAGAAGAGCAAAAGCAGATAGGAAAGAGAGCGGATGTGTGAGTGAGAGAGAGAGTGAGTGAGAGAGAGAGTGAAAGAGAGAGAGAGTGAAAGAGAGAGAGAGAGAGAGTGAGTGAGAGAGAGAGAGAGGATACAAGAAAAAAGTAAGGAGACACGAAAGAGCTATGCACGACAAGTAAAAGTAGATAAGAGGAAACTCGTGATTAGCTTTATGGATACACTTTCAGGCTATGAAATTGGATATCTTTAGTTGAAATGTTATTGAACGTTTTGTGGTCATTTACGTAAATGAACATTCAATGTTTATGAGTCATGCATAAAACAGCAACGCGTGGTTACGATGAGCTGTTTATACAAGACATTTTATTTCGACGCTAAATAAAACCAGAAGGATTGACATGCCGTAAAACAACAACCTCAAATTAGAGGGTTTTATGTATATACCTATAAAAGTGAAAGTGTCTGTCTGTTTGTGTGTCTGTGTGTGTGTACATTTCCCTACGCAATAATTCTGTCAATTTTCAGTCTACAGACTCGAAATTTGATATACGGGGCATTAAGATTTGGGAAAATTTTTGTAATCCATTTTCGGCCAGACATTTTGTTGTTAACGGGTCAAAGTTCAACGATTTGACCTTTGAGAACTTTACCAAACTCCTCCGCCAATTTCGGGTCAAAACACTTGAAATTTTAGATATAGGTTCCTTGGATATGGATCAAACTTAATAACTTGATTTGAGTCCAAAACAATAAATGTTAAGGGGTCATAATAAGGATCAAAGTTAAACATTGATAGCTTTTTTTTTTGCTCAACATACACCTCCAAACACCCGGGCAAGCCTGGCTGAAATGCTAGTAATGATAAAAATTCAATGTGAAAATAAAAAAAAAACAAACACTTTCAATATTTGGCTCTAATTTCAATGTGATAGGTTTTGTTCGAAGTGGAGTGTTGCCAGTTATCTGGCTACAATCTGCAATTTTAGATAAATAGCACAGCGTGCCTTAACAAGTTTCAAGACTTTTTTATAGGCACCTTTATTGATAGTACACGCATGAAACACTAGTCTCCTCCGAAGAAATCTCGTTCAGCTGCAATCCACTTGTTGTCCCGTTCCAACAACTTTTGGAAGACCCATGAAAGTCCTCTTGTGTGAGCGTGTCAATGGCCCATGTCACACCTCTTATCATTCCTCACAGATTCCCTGCCTTCTTGAATCTCTTATGCCACTCACAAACTGATGTTCGATTCATGCTAGATGGTCCAAAAGCAGTCTGAATGCTTCCATGCGTATCCGTGGCATTTTTTTTCAAGTTTAGAACAGAAATTTATTGCATGCCATTTTTCTAAAGTGTCCTCACACCCAGATTGCATTTTGGAAATTTACCATCTGTGACAATAAGTAGGGCATATTCCAATCCCTGCTATAGCTATTCATTTGAACCTGAAATAATAGAAATTGATCAGTCATCTCATAATATGTATAGTAATAACATACTGAATTTTCAATAGTCTACGACAATTTTAAATGCCTGTACAAAAAGTCTGGAAACTTATTGAAGTTACCCCGTATAAGAAAAAAAATCATGAATATATTGACAGCAAAAACGACTCAAAGACAAGAAAACACAGAAAAAGTTAAATAATTCGCTTTTACAGACGAAAGTTTGTTCTGTGTCTCCATTTTTGCCAACAATTGATTTATCTCTACATGCCGAAGACAAATATTCTCCGTTCCTTATCAAATCGTTATATACAACAACTAGCAGACCCGTGTCACAGCGTTGCCCGGAAAATAGATTAACTTAAGAATTCCACCACCGTAACATGAACAATTACGGATAAGAACAAAGCGTAGTATCTGATCTGATGCTACACTTCGTCAGTGACCGAGAATAGAATAGAATAAGAAATCATAGACTGGGGTAATTTAATTTTTGTTCCAATCCAGACTCCCTTTTTGAGGGAGTTAGGTTTCCCTACATTAAAAGCAGACATTGCGTCTGTTATTGTGAGAAGATAAATAAATAGGAAGATGGCGACCAACCTCTCAAAAACACAGTTGACCTTGTAAAAACAAAGGATTCGATAGTTTAACACTCTCTGCTTAACCTCCTCCTCAAATATAAGATTTTACTTTTGTAAGCGATTAATTTGTTTTCCTATTTTATTATTAAGAGGGGGGATCAGTTTGTATTGTAATTTAACGAAAAATGATCACCCGTTTCCGGACAATTTTAACATTTTAGGGAAGTTTACACATTTTTTTTTTTTTAACTAGTAACCTTAAGTCTTAGTAACAGTAAATAAGAGTCAGAACTTTTGTTTCTTGTTTTGGGAACGAGTTTATAGCTGGCTGCATAAGACTTCGTCACGGGGCTATTCAAGCAATTTTGTAAGGGACTAGAGTGCATCACCTTGTGTACTAGCCTAGTCTCGCCACTTTCTAGCACATCATCCCACGGTAAATAAACTCACAAAAGAACATTAAATTTAACGCATTCAGATGAAATTGTAATGTAACATAAATGAAGCAATATTGTTGGTTGTTGTTCCGTTTTACGGCATATCAACCTTTATGAGGTTATTTAAGGCAGAATCCGATAATTTTATATCGTCAACTATTTATTCATGGTGTTTGGTTTGGTTGTTTTGTAAGGCAATGCTTTTGGTTTTGCAGGATATGATTGGGTTTTGAAAAAAGAAAGAAAAAACAATGACATCAATATTTGGTGTATTTTAGAACAGTAAACCGATATCCTCAGACAGCTTGATCTAGTAGCAGCAGGCTGTAATGTTGGGTTTCGACTTCGCTTTATATAAAAAATGCCATCATTATATTAAATAAAACAAATGAAAGTTTGCAGAGATTATCCATACTTTGTTAACAGCTGATTATTAAACATTTTGTAACTACTTCAGACTGAAAGCTTACCGCCTGAAATCAAAGATCCTTACTTAAAACTTTTAAGAACTAAGTTAACTAAAAACTGATGGAAGTCAGAAGACGTTTATTTAATTTGATATTCATCCGAAATCACTGACCGATAAGAAGAAAGTGATCAAGAATTACTGTTTAATGATATTTTGTCAGTCCATCACAATTCCTAATATTCACAGACTGCATGCTTATAAACTAGTTCCAATTCTCTCAGTCTTTCTTTGAGCCATGTGAGGTCAAATTAGTTTTTATTAAATCTCAGTCTAGTCATTTCTCCAAAGGACCATTTGAGGATACGGGTTAAAAGGATAGCTAGTTGGACAATGATTGCCATCACGAAAGGATTGAAGAAAACAAAAACAATGAAATGGGCAGACAATTATTTGAGATGAATTGATTATTAAAGAGGACAGCTCGACAAATACTTGTTTACATTAGACTTGCAAACACAATGCTGTGTACAACGTAAACAATTGTATAAACCTACTTTTTGTGCAATTTCTTTGATTTATAACATCGGTGGCTTGTGTGTCAATTGCGTGACTTTAGAATCAGTTACCAGATGCATGGAAGCGTCTTTTGTGCCAATGGTAGTCGTGGCTGGACATGAGCGGCCGCGCTGACCTTTACTTCAATGCGATTGTATCAATAGGCAATCAAAAGTAAGTTCGATCTCTTTTCAGAATTGGTCGATGCCAAAAGTGAATTTAATACCATGACAAAAGCGGCAGTTTCTGGCTTTATAGTCGACTGTTGATTTGGCCTTGGTCTATGGGACAAAGAAAAGGACACGTAGCCGCATTTCTGCAAACCTCTTTCAACACGACAGTAAGCAAATGAAATGGAATTGGTGAATGCAATGAAACTGCTGAAATAGCGAGAGTGAGGAATTCTGAATAAAAGAATGAGAGCTATTGAATGAAGGGTAAAAGACATAGAAGGAA
>NC_136498.1:22700227-22720227 GCF_053919585.1 Euprymna scolopes
TACAAACAAAAAATAGTCTTTCTTCGAAGGTATTAATTTTCTGTTAAATTTTTCACTTTTAAATGTTTATATTCTAATATTTTTTAAATGAAACATCACAAAAACATTCGAAACAAATTTTTAAAAAAAATCAAACATCATAAAAAACATATCCCAAACAAATTATTTTTTGATCAAACATCATAACGTCCTCCAAACAAATATTCTTTTAATCAAATATCAAAAAACGTTTCTTTTAATCAAACACCATAAAAATTCCAAAACAAAATATTTTCCAACATAGTTATACTTTATTCGTCTCCACCAAATATTTTTTTTTAATTTTTAAATAATTGTTATATTTTATTTTTTGTAGTACAAACTTTAAATCATTGATAATAAAATAAATTATTTAAAATCTGTATAATTATAAAACTCAAATGATCTTGTTACTTTCCGGTTTACGACATCCGGTTGCGCATGACCTGCGCACTGAAATATTAACGCTATTATTTCGAAATTATTATTTAACATGGGAAGAGTGGGTTTAAAATAACTTAAACGTAATACAGAAATGAACGATGTAAAAAAAAAAAAATCAGATATATCAAAATTTGAATTTAACTATAATAAGTATTATGGTATCTGTTCAGTGCACATTTACCTATAAGTATGGCCAACCACTTATAATTCAGTAACTTGAATTTTTTTTCAAAAATAATCAATTATAATAAACAGAATGACTCATAGAAATCTATCTATATTCTTGTTTCATTTTAATATACTTTCATAGAAATGTTTCTGTTATGTAAAAAAAAACAAACTATTTTCTTTACGTCACAAGTGTCACGCTAATACATGAATTCCATAGCTAATATAACATACTGACCCAACGGGTAGTCTAGTGTATATATATATATATATATATATATACAATGCTTGCTTAATTAGGAAGATGAAAATCTATGTTCTTAATTTCATTACTAATTCAACGTTTGAGAAGTAAAGTAGAACTTTAATAGAATAGAATCTATGCATCATATATAATAATAAAGTGTAAGTAACTTATCTTTGAGTGGCCTCTCGGCCTTGATAAGTGGTGACGTCTATGTAAAAAAAAGCTCAAGGAAGTGGCATCTTGATTTCTGAGAACTTCGACTGCAGTAAAATGAAACAAAATATGCAGTTTAATTGCCATATTTTAATAATTTACTATTATATTAGTGGCCTGGTAAGGCCATAGGAGAAACAACCAATTAAAAAAAAAAGCCAAATTTATGCCAAAAGAGCAAAACTGAAGCTGTTCTGCCAGGACACTATATATATAAATGTAGAAAAATTTGGGTATATTTTATTGGTTTGAAAATAAAGGTTCTTTTTCACGAATTGTAATAAAATTTTAACTATGGAACAGCATTACAATCTACAAAAAGCCTGCAAATTTTTATATAGTTTCGTTCCATAGAACCAAAGATATGAAGATTTCAATATGGCTACCAGTATATATATATATATATATATATGATTCTTTGAGGGGTTAATATTTATATATCCCAATGATGAAGGGAAGACTTAAATTCATGATTAAAAACGTTTGAAATAAAGTCAACGGGGTGAAGAGAAGAGAAGAATAAAAATGGGGGAGTCAGCTGACCGGTTTCGCCCTCGCTTTATCAAAGTTCTATCATAGGATTTGTTTTAGAGAACAAAAAACAAAGACAAAACAAAATAAAAAACAAATGGGAATCGAAAATATGTACAAATAAAATCACATTGGATTGCGTTATGTATGGGGGAAAATGGGGAAAGCGAGTAAAATAAAGCAACGTTAAATTACTCGAAGGTCCTAAGAGACTAATCACGCTCAAAACCAAAAGGCATTCCCTCTGTTTACAGGGAGATGGTCTTCTCAACCAAATGTGAACAGTCTCCAAGATCTTTAGATGAAATAATAAGTGAGCCCGACTCAGGATTGTAAAAGAATTCGTGCTAAATTTCGCTCCACATGACGAGGTTTTATAAGATAGTCAGTAATTGAAGACCCGTATGTGTTGGCAAGTACGTTTGTTGTTTGGCATGCCCCATTTCTAAGTTGGGTAGGTACGTGTTGTTAGACTCTTCCATTCAATCTTAATGTTGTTAACCGTCTGAACTTTAATTACAGAGGACTCCGCTATTTTCTTTGCATAACTAACCTGATCACATCCAGAGGGTACTCATTTTAGATGAGGTATCAGTAATTATTTTCAATTCCTCATCCAATTTTGATTTTGAGCAGATCACGAGGGAACAATGTATTAGGGTCCAAATTAAATTTATCTTACGTTTTCTGGGGCAAAATGAATCCCAGCGTGAATGTAGGTTTACGGTTTATCGATGTAAAGTAACTGGACAGTGTTTTTGTTACCAATGCACCGAGGAAAGCTATGGACGAGTTAGACTCTCCTTCATAAGTATACTGTAACGCGGGATGCATCCTATTAAGAAAGTAGAAAAAACTATTTGCCTCTATTTGATTATAGGCGTCCACATAGGGAAAATAGACCAAGGGTTTCATGGGTCCAGAGAGCAATTTTTCTTCATGGAAACCCACGAAAATATTCGCCATCATTGACCCCAAAACTGAGCTCACAGACGCACCTTCTATTTGCAGATACATTACATCATTGAAACTGAATTCAGCAGATGTAATGGCAAATTTCATCAGTTCAACGAATATACTCACAGGGAATATATTACTCTTTCACTATTTGATCGTTATTTTTATGACAGGTGTTCAACGAAGCTCTAATTTCTGGTCTTTCTGTATCGTCCGTGCTGAAGATTTTAACACCAAGAAGACTATCACTTAGAACTGATTATTACTTAACACTTAAATACCATCCGACTATCTGGACAAGCAGCAAGATCCCACCCTACACTGTAGAGATCCATAGATGCCGAAAAGCCTTCTACTCTAATAATTTCTTCCTGTGAACTGCTAGACTTTGGAATCCTTTCCCGGGTCTCTGCTTCCATTACTGTACTGACACGCAAAAGTTCAAGTACCGTGTCAACAAACATTCCTACATAGTATTCCTGTAGTTTTGATCCCAAATAGTAGCTCCTTACGTCAAAATAGCAATGTGCCTTGTTTGGGGTGAACAATAAATATCGGTAACGCCATGCGTCCTCAGTACCGGTGTTACGAAGAATACACGTATGAATTACTTCAAGACTCGTGGCGCAGTGGATAAAGTACCTGATGAAATTCAGTTATAAAAGTTACATTGCGTGAGATTGAAAGCCTTCTAGCCAACCATGGCTACAAAACAAGAGCAAATTACTCTTTAGATTAAATATTATCTTCTATTCAAAATTCCGTAGACACTTCAGTTTGACAAGACGAACCTGAAGAAGGTCGGAGGCTATATCGACTAAAACGTTGTCATAACATCCAATACATTAACAATATTCCGAATAATCAGAATAATACAAATTATCAAGTCTCACCTAAAAATCATATTTGACAATAT
Organism: Euprymna scolopes; assembly: GCF_053919585.1. Classification (NCBI taxonomy): domain Eukaryota; kingdom Metazoa; phylum Mollusca; class Cephalopoda; order Sepiida; family Sepiolidae; genus Euprymna; species Euprymna scolopes. The sequence goes on from NC_136498.1 coordinate 22,703,722, forward strand.
CAAAATTGTTTAATATATATTAACATATATATAATTTAACACAATTTACACAATTTACAGATAAGATGAAGAAACGTCTCTGTAATTTGATTGACGGCCCACCCTTTCTTCTCTGCAACCGCTATCTCACAGACATGATGTTGCTAGTCTGTCTTTTCTGTAAATATTATTGTTATGTGTTCTTAAAAACTGTATGATCTATTTTCCGCTTCATTTGCTTCAGTTTGTTTGACTGTGACCTAGTGGTCTTCATCAATTCGCTGTTTTGATACTTTATTTTAATACAGCCTCCTATTCTTTCCAAAAAGACATGTAGGCTTATGGAACTCTCTTCCTGCTGACTGTTTTACTTTTACCTATAGCTTTGATCTTTTAAAAAGAGTAAAAGCCAAGTACGTCCAAGGATGGAATACTGCTGCCATATCTGGGGAGGAGCCCTTAAAAACAGCCTATCCTGCCTTGACAGAGTACAAAATAGACTTCGTGGCTTAGTGGGGGATGCCCTTTTCTCTACCCTGCAACCTCTCTCCCACAGAAGAGATGTTGCGAGCCTATCCTTGTTTTATCGTTATTTCTATGGCAGGTGCTCGTCTGAACTCCAATCTCTGGTCCCCACTCGCCAATCTTTTACGAAAAACACCCGTCTAGCTGAATCCACTAACAAAAACTTTCCCCACTCTTTATCTGTGCCTAAATCAAACGTGGATTCCATGAACAAAGCTTCTTTCTTAGAACTGCACGCCTGTGGAACTCTGTTCCGTCTGCCTGCTTCCCACCTGACTACAACTTGGATGTGTTCAAGTCCAATGTTAACAAATTCCTAATGAACCGCCCCCTTAAGTAAACACTTCATCAAATCTCCACACTAACGTAATGTACTTGCGATAACCCTTATCCCTGAGTGGCTTCCGGGCCTTGATAAGTGGTGACCACTGTGTAAAAAACAAAAAAAAAAAAAACAAAAAAAAAACTGAAGGCAATAAGCATTTCCTGTCTTGACGATAATCATTTTTTGTTCTTGTTAGCTTCTTATATACAGTTGCCTCACTTCTTGTCTGGAGCGGTTTCAATATACATCTTTTCTTACCTTTTCTGAAAACTAGAGGTCAAATACACAAATGAGAGAAAGTCATTTTCTTTTAAATAATAACACACACGAAGAAATTATTAACGCTTAATAGAATTACAAGAGACGGCAAATAAAATCAAATAATTTTTATTTTAAATTAACCACCAAGCCAGCAATATGATTGCAGTCCGTTTTCTTTGTATGAAGTAAAAAGTAAAATTCTGTCTTCCGTTTTGCAAAATAAAAAAATGGCTTGATTAAATTATATCAGCCGTATGAGACTGCACAGAGAGTGTCAGGTTAATATGGGATTCAAACGGCAGAAAATAGAAACAGACATGCGCGAGTCTTCAGGGCAACTACTATGCGACCATCTTTGACGTAAAAAACGACACAATATAGAAATATGTTATAATATACTTAAAAAATAATTATTATAACTGACGTTAAGCTTTTTAACTTAAGTAATGGCATAAAAAAATACGCGTCAAGTGCGCTTGAAAGCCTAATCACAATGTAATATTAGGAAAATAAACAAAAATTTTACTTGTTTGAAATTTATCAAAGATATTTCAGAGGTATACTCCATCTTCAGTATGTTATTTTGTTTCTTTTTTTCCTTTTCTTCTTCCTCTCCATGTTGTAAAGTTGGAGAAATAAGTCTGTCTGCAAAGAGCCGCGCGTTATATCTAGTGGTTGTATTTTTAAATGTTTCTTTTTAGATTTGTGATAAATTTCAAACAAGTAAAATATTTGTTTATTTTCCTAATATTACGTTGTGATTTGGCTTTCAAGCGCATCTGCTGCATATTTTATTTTATTCAAATTAAAACAACGTTTCTATATGAACTCTCATCCTTTACGTTATTCTCTCGTTGCCTACGTACAGTTTAAACATTTCAAAATACAACCGCTAGATACAACGCGCGGCTCTTTGCAATCAGACTTCTTTTTCCAACTTAACAACATGGCAAGGAAGAAAAGGGGGGAAAAAAGAAACAAAACAATGAAGATGGAGTATACCTCTGAAACATTTGTGATAAATTTCAAACAAGTAAAATATGTGTTTATTTTCCCAATATTACGTTGTGATTTGGCTTTCAAGCGCACTTGATGCGTATTTTATTTTATTCAAATTAAACCGTTTAAATATAAACCATCATCTTTGAAGTTAAGTAATGACATTTTTATTTACGTCAGTAATTTGTGTCGAATTAGAACACAGAATTCAAAATGCAAATAGCTCTAGTCTAGAAGAAGCTTCCTGCTTCAACAAACTTCTGGCGTTTGTAGAGAAAATCGTAACTTGCTTGTCAAGAATGTATGCGTGCTTCAAAGGGTCAGTCGTGTAAAAAGAAAAAGAAAAAAGGCTATAATAGCGATACCCAGTTGGTTTTATGGTGGATTGTTACGTCAGCAACGCTGTTTCTATGCAAATGAAACAGGTGAATAAAAACGGAGGTGAACGAACAGGGGAACGAGTTGGAAGAAGGCGTGTGCAAGTAATCTGAAAAGTGTCGCGCGGGTTAGGGTTAGAAGCTTTGACAATAGAATATCTAATTTACCCCCTCAAATTGTTAGTTTAATCATTGTTTTGGCCTTCACTTCCAGCCAAAAATGGAAGACTTGCATCAAATCTGTTGGCAACGTCTGTGGAAAAAGTGCTAGCCTGAACTTCAATCTATGGTCCCGTAAGCCAAATTTTTAATAAAAAGTGCTCGTTATCTATAACCACTATCAACAACCCACTCACTTTCTATGCCTGCATTTAAACGTAGATTCCATGAACAAAGCTTATTTTCTAGAACTGTCAACCTCTGAAATTGTTTTGTTGGTCTGCTATCTAGCTGACAACAATATGGTCATCTTCAAATGTAATGCAAACAATTTGGTGCTAAGTCGTCTCGTTAAATAATCAAATTCTACTCAATTTACACCACTAACGAACACTACGCTGTGATCTCAATGACCACTGTACACTCAATAACCCTTATCATCGAGTGGCATTCGAACCTAGATAAGTGGTGACTGTTGTAAAAAAAAAAAAAATCTATAAAATAAAAAGGATCACTATAAGTAAGCCAATATGAAAGCAAAGAATTCGTGTCTACTTCCGGTTGACCTACGCACTTTGTAAATAAACCAGAGTTATTTTGTTTTTCGATTTTTAATATAGGAAAAGATGTCTTTTTTTTTAAAGACATTATTAAATATTTTTTGGGCGAGTTTCAATTTGATAAACAAACAAAACAGCGTATCTCTGTTATGGTGTTAGTCTACCGGAAAACACCGAAAAGTAAAATAGTCGATTATTATGATTGTAATTATTCAGATCGATGTGAAAATTTATATTAAGTTCAAATATTTACATTTAATAATTCCCAGGAATGAAAATATTTAGAATATTTATTTACATGTCACAGTCCCCAGGAATGTTTATTTGATGGATGGAATTTAAGCTAACGATAATATAAGCAAAGATAAAAAACCCGGCAATAATCTTTAGGCTTTGTGTAGTGATGACATAAAGGAGAATAAATTTTGAGACACGACAGTTTAGTTACGAGGGAGATCAGCAGACGGACGAGTTTTTTTGGACTTTGACGGCTGTGGAAGTCAAAAAAGGGAGCAACTTAGCAAGATGTAATCGTTTACAAAGCGTGCCAACTCTGAAAAAGAGCTCAGCATGAATAAATGAAATATCCATATATCATTCCAACGTTGGCGTTTTCATTTCTCGGAGAAAAACACTTGATTTCAAGACGCATGAAAAGAAAATTGGAGGTAATGTCTCCTTTGCTGGTGTTCCCAACGACAACGATCTTCGTCTCTTGTTTAAACCCTGTCGATAAACGGATATGTTATCACCATAATCATCATCATCATCATGCAGTCCGTCAGTCTTGACGATGACTAGTTGGGGCCTCAATGTTTTATCCTTCAGTGTTGGCATAGTCCTCTTTCTGTGTGAAACACCCGGTCACAGCCACTGCATATGTGGGTGCCAGGGTTGTGTCGTCTATAGTGTCTCAGCTCTAAGGCTTCTCCAATCTTTCTCTCTAATTCTTCCTTCCCCTTGTGGAGACTGTTACGCCAACCACTCCTTTCTTTGGCTTGTTCCTCCCAACTCTCGACATTGATGTTCATTGCCTTCAGGTGCCGCTTTGTTACATCTTTGTAGCGAAGCTTCTGACCTCCTACCTTGCAGGTTCCATTTTCCAATTCCCCGTAGAAGATCATCTTTGGAATTCGGTTTTCTTCCATTCTAGTAATGTACCCGGCCCATCGTAGTTGCATAGTAGCAAGGGTAGCTTCCACACTATTTAATATAATATATTTATGTACACATCAACACAGTATAGAGAACACTTGACAATCACAAATCACAATACGGTTAAAACTCATAAGTTAATCGAATCGTTATATATCCACTGACAATATTATTACATACACACACCGGCTATATAATATTTCTATTCGTGAAAACAGAACGTTTCATTGTTCAGGTTATAACGTTTTTAGCTTGTTTTAAAATATAAATTAAATAATAATCGTAGATAATTACATTAATTTGAAAACGAGAATTTGCGACGCTGATGTCGTACACAACGTGAATAATAGAATCTTCCGTTTCGACAAATGTATCGTTCGTTTAATGAGATGTTTCGCAAATTAAAGAAAAGACGCACTCCAAAATAAATAATTAATCTCTAACCCATATTCCTTTTTAAATAAATATTTCCTTATATTAAAAATCGAAAAAAAAATAAAACCCTATATATCAGAGAGAGAGAGAGAGAGAGAGAGAGAGAGAGAGAGAGACAGAGAGAGAGAGAGAGAGAGAGAGAGAGAGGGGAAGTACACATTGGTCTTTGTTACATATCATATGTATTATTTTTAAAACAGTTTTAAAATAATAAATAAATAAAAATGTTATATATACGTCCAAACAAATTATGGGCGACTTTCTTAAATGAATACAAGCTTCGAGGCGAAGCCAATATTAACCGTATTCATCGTTTGATGAAAAAAAAAAAAACAAAAAAAAAAACAAAAAAAAACAACAACAACATTAGAGCTGGATTTTGACAAAAATCTCTAGACCGCCTCTAAAAAACTGAATATCATGCTTAGCAGAAAATCTTGAAAGCATATACTATAGAGAAATGTTGGAAATAATTCACTATAATTATACGATGTCTACAGCAACATACACAGACAATCGAACTGTTAAACCCGATATAGTAATGTGGAAGAGTAGAAAGAAAATACAACGTTGTTCGAGAACCAACACATTGTAGCCTCAGTCGCAAACCAGACAACGAATAGAAAAGAATTTCAACTCGCTTTTTTTTTGTACAACATTTATTTTCTCATTCTCTCGTTACCACTGTGACGTCCCCCACCTGATCGTCTTCTCGAACATGCTCTGGAACGTCATTCACACCTTTAACGTGATCTTGAACGTTATTTTCATCTCTAACGCGATCTATATTTTTTTAAAATCTTTATTTTTCCATTCCGGTGGTGTCATTTCGCATACATTTGCATACGCACGATCGCGCTCTATTACAAAAGGTAGCCAAACTAGTCAAAGTCACTTAAACCAAGTTGAAGATAATTAAATATCAAAATCTTATGTACGACATTAAGAGAAATTGGAATCTTAGGAAGATCGCTATTATTCCAGTGATCATAGGAGCAACAGAACAGAAATAATTTTAAAATCTACTCGATGAATATACCCAGTAAATCAAATACATGGGAACCATAAACAATGGTGCTTAAAGGAGACGTTAGAATCCTAAAAGAGATCTCTCGGTTGCAATGTATAAACTAACAGGTAAATATTTGGCATCCGATTGGATGCGCCATCTTCATCAAAAATAAAAACGATAAGACAGTTGAAAATAAGTAGAGTCGATGTTTATGTTTATCTTACCATTATTGTTTTGGCATCCATCTTTTAGTTTTTTTCTTTCGTATTACATTCCGATTATCTTTATGTCATGCTTTCTCTCTCTGTCGGATTAATTATTTTCTTAATTCATTCTCTGTGTCTTTTACTTCCCGGATGAACTTCTTGGCTTTGACTACGATTCAGCGGACACTAACAAGCGAGGTCAATGGGTTTTACGCTTGAAAGAATGTGCAAATGAGCAATTAGTCGCAATGGCCAGTTAGAAAGTGATTGAATATCTTTGAAATATTTATAATAAAAAAAAATGATTATGATCGAAGAAATGTACATAGAGAAAAACAAATTTTAAGAAAAATGAATGGATTAAAGTGGATATAGAAAGAAAATGGAAGAGATAAAGGTATTGAAAGGAAACAGAAAAAAACAATCAAAAGAAACAGGGGGCAAGGGAAAAAGGAAGTTAAAGGGAGGGAGAGAGAAGTAAAAGGGGAAGAAAAGAAGAGAGGAATTAAACACAATATATACGTCCACTGGGCGGCGGGGTTTCGATCCTTGCTAGAGGTAGTTACCTGTCTAGCAGCACTGATGAGCTGTGATACACCGAAACAGTACTGTATGCGGATGACTATAATGCTCCTTATCTTGAGTTGAGCATATTGGAAAGTGATACACAATATACGGTTGGCTTATTAAGGGATGCTGTCTGTGTAAACAAATTGAGCTTAGGTATTCGGACGATGTCAAAACATCGTTAATTTACTACTCACGCAGCAGCTGCTGATTGGCGTAACGGTTCAAAGCCGTAATTGTCGTACGGGCGGTCGGGTTTCGATCCTTGTTAGAGATATCTGCTTGTCTAGCCGCACTGATGCGCTGTGATACAGCGAAACAGTACTGTATGTGGATGGCTATGTATAATATATATATATATATATATATATATATATATATATATATATATATATATATTACTTCATATGCATTACTTTTGAATCAAAGATTTCACTTATCAGCCTGGGATATACATTTCAACCCACAATTCAGTCTGGAATATACCAATATTCATTGCTTTGGATTTTACAACTGTTCTTGCATATTCATTTATTTAACTTTACAATATCCTTGTCATACAATCATTTTAGATTTAATACTCAATTTATATGCTAATAAGCAAAATTTATAATTAGTCACATTTATTTTGCTATTAACATTTTCTCCGATCAGAGGAATCGTTCACTGAAAATTCATGGATTAACGAAAACGTTTTGTATTGTCAATTTCAGTGTGAATTTACACGAAATAATTCAAAATTTACACACACACACACACACACACACACACACACACACACACACACACACACACACACACACACACACACACACACGTCTAGATTTTGACAAAAAATTCTAAAGAATCTCTAAAAATCTGATAACCATTATTTTATAAATGTATATGATAGTGTGATTCCAACGAGAGAAACATGTATATTTGAAAGAGTATAGCCAGCAACATTTGTTGATTTTTAAGTCTTATTTTTTTTTTTAAATATTTTAAAATATTTTCAAAATGCGTTTCAAGCTTTTATTTAGTTCTCTTCGGATATTTTTTGGTTCACAGTTTTTTTTAGTTAAAGTTTTTTTTTTTTTGGTGAAAGGTTTATTGAAGTCTCTTTTAAAGATCATCTTAACTCGGTCAGTACGAGTGTGCTTGAGAAAGATGTAAGTTAAAATGAGACTAGGTGTCTCAAATGGGATTGGTTAGAGGTTCATCTCATGGGGTAAGTGTAAAGCCATTTCATGATATTAGTATCAGGGGTGGATGGGAGATGTTTATTTTTATGATTTATCCTTTAGATATGCGGGTGTCAGTGCGTGCGTGCGTGTATAAGGGTGAGTGGTTGTATGTTGCGTTTGTATGTGTGTATATGTGTTAAAATCTGATTTATTCTCTTTACATGTGCACGTACCTATGTGTATGCCTGTCTGTGCGTGTAAGAGAGATATAGAGATGGATGAAGTGTGTGTATGTGTATGCGCTTGGACATAGCATGTGTGTGAGTGTTTTGATATTCTTGACTATATTCGTGTGTGAGGGTGTACACCTGTAGGTACATGTACGTGGATGTACCGTGCTGTATTGGCTTATGTTCCTATTTACTTGGCTCCTCACGAGGGGCTATTTAGGCACAAGGTCGCCCCTAATAGAAACACAAATAAAATAGAAAATATATAAAAATAAGAATATATATATTATATATATATTGATTAAAATTGCCTTAGTCTAGAGAGATTTTCTTTCCTTGAATGTGGGTAGAATAGTGAATTTTGTTTCTAGTTTTTTTTTAGTTTGGAAAATCGGTATTATATTGGGTGTGAGTGTGTGTGTCCGTGCAGGGTACACGTGCGTGAGTGCCTCATCGTGCTTGTCTAGATTCGTGTGTAGGGTGTACACTTGCATAAGCATATGTGCGCGTAAGCGTATTTTGTGTTGTTCTTGGGATTTGTTTAATGCGGAAGTGACTTTTGTTACGAAACTTTCTGTGTTAATAAGTAAAAGTAGTTGTCGGTTGGAACAATGGGCATTATTCTAAACTTGCCTCCACTGCATATATGTATGTGCTGTGAAACATGCAGGTGTCTTTTCTGCGATTTTAGTGTTGGATCGAGGCAAGGCTACTTTATTATTGAGGGTTTTAGTATCGCCTATGCAGGATTTCTCGCATATTGCACATGTTATTACATAGACTACATTTTTATAAGTGCAGTCTAGGTCTTTTATTTTGAATATGTGTAGGATTTATGAAGGTGTACGTTTCCCTCTAATATGTCACAAACTGTACATCGCTGTGTGTTGATGGAGTTTGGGTAAAGTAAGAATGCAGTTTTGGTTTTTAGTTTGGCGTTTGCGTTTTATTATTCTTGTTTTAGAGAAGTAGTTTAGTTTGCTGTTTTGGTTAAGTAGGACGAGGTTTTTCATTATCTCTGTGAAAAGTTCTGGATTATTTGTGTTATGTGTAGAGACGTATGCTAGGACTTGCTCTTTGTTCTGTTTTTTTTTTTGGGGGGGTTTAAAGATATCAAAAGCTTTTCCTATAAATATTGCTGGGGCTTGTATGACAGGTGGCAGTGTAACAGAAACTGCACGGAGGCTTAGCGTTTCAAGAAGCACTTGCAAAAGTAAAGATTGCTTTTAAAAGAGAAGAGAAAACGCCCTCAGAAAAGCACACGTCTGGTCGAAAGGTGAAGATATCTGAAAGAGCCCATCGGACTTTTAAGCGGATTGTAAGAGAAGATTGCAATATCACGGTTCTAAAATCACTGCAGAGCTTCAACATTTATAAGACCCAATTTCCACAAAAACTGTTCGCTGAGAGCTGCACAAATCTGGATTTTACGGAAGAGCTGTCATTAGAAAACCTCTGCTCTCAAAGACAAATGTTTCAAAGCGAACCAAAACTGGTTACCCGACCAGTGGAAAATGTGATTTTCTCTGACGAATCATCAATTTCTTTATTTCTGACCACCGTAAAGGATGGCGAGGGTTCTGTGATAATTCAGGGTTGCTATTTTTTTAGAAATCCGCTGGACCAATGATTAATCTTGATGGAAGAATTGTCAGTTAAGACTATTTAAGAATTTTGGGTAACCAAGTTCATCCTATGGTTTAAGAACTGTTTCCGTCGGGGAACGCCATCTTTCAAGATGATAATGCACCAATCCACACAGCAAGAATTGTTAAAGACTGGCACGAAGAGCATTTCAATGAAATGAGCTTCTCTAAAACAATTGGATGTTTTAGCTAAAGAATGGGGTAAAATTTCTTAAGAAACAATTCGCAATTTGTACGATTCAATAACTCGGAGAATTGAGGCTGTAATTGCCGCAAAAGGTGGACCTACACCATATCAAAATATATTTGTTTGATTTTTAAGGTGTTTCCTTTATTTTGTCCAATATATATATATATATATATATATATATATATATATTATATATAGCATAATCGCGTTGACACACCGGTTCTCGCCAGATCACCGAAGTTGAGCTTAGTTATACCAGATGGGTGACTATTTGGGAATTCTAGGCATTGTAGGTGCTCTCCGCTAATCTCGGCATTTGTCTCCAGTCGTCCTGTGAATACATTTCACTTGCCACTGGTATTTAATAATGACGACTCAGGAGAGGTGTAGTTGGAGATTGCGCACCTCCTGTCAGAAAACATTCACGCGCAGGCATCACTACGTGGGTATCCATACTCTGCCAAAGACTGAAGGAGCATTATATATATATATATATATATATATATATATATATATATATATATAATTTACTATAATAATTATTAAATACCTACAGACACTAGTGTTTCATCTTTTCTGGAATAATCAGTGCAGGGTGTCACGATTTACGGCAGTCGAGAGATTCGAACCCCGGCAACAGAAGTCATGCCTGGCTTCATTAGCAAGGACCCACATATATATATATATATATATATATATATATATATATAAGAAATTAGCAAGAATCCCCAGAGTTTCTTTGAAATGAATGATTAAATATCAGAGTATTTTTGTTATTAACTCTGAAACTTATATTACCATTTCAATTCTTAAAAAAAGTGAAACGTCGAATAGCTGTTTATGGATGTCGAACGTGTATCCAGGACGTTATTGTCAAAAACTTAATATAAAATAAACAGCTTCATTCTGGTAATATTTTACGAGAGAAAAATGTGTATCAATTGATTCATCTCCCCTTTCACTGCGCGGTGATTAGACACAAATGACAGAAAGAATGGGATTTGAATAACCGGCGCCATAAAGGAAGAAGATTCTGGTTGAGCAAAACGTGTCTGGGCAGTCCTGTTGGCATTCACCGACAGGGGCGCCTCGGGCGATTAGCAACAACTAATTAACTCGTACTTGTATGAAGCTTTCCTTTTAATTGAACCCACTAACAGAAACAGATAGATTCGACTAAAAAAACTAATATAAATATTCGGAAATAAATTTATTGTCAGACGATTGTACGAAGGTCTTTTCAAAAGTAGAGCTTATATTTTTACTCAAGCATTAACACGTTGAAAAGCTACGAAGACGGGAGTGGTACCATAACAACCAGCGACCCTTTGTGCTCCAGAATTTATATTTCTACGTAGGTATCACTATTCTAAATGCACTTTTGTCAGTCTCTTTTAATACCCCAGGCATAAAAGTCTGGGGTTTACTTTTCACTTACGTCCCTGTCGCCACTCTGAAATCCACGAACCTATCTAATTGTGCTGACATCAATTGCACCGGCTTCGTAAAGGTCTAACAGGGCCCAGTGATTGTATATCAGTTCAATTTTTTCGATAACGCATCTCTGATTCTGACGCACATCCATGACAGGGGTTGCTTTCTTAGAGCCTCAGGTCGTCAATATCTGTAGCAGAGAGATGCAAGTTTCAGGTTATGAATGCATAAGTTCAATCATCATAACAATGCAATTTGCAATCTTCTCTAATCCATTCGGATAGAATACAAAAATAGGAGTCGTTACTTTTGGAACGTCCTTAGTATGTGATTGACGAGTTTTTAATGAATATTTAGTCGCTTCTGCAAACATTTATTAAACGTCATTTATTCATATGATTGTACAAGACGTATGGCATATGTCTATGTAGTCAGGTCTGCAGTGCTGATTGTATTTTATTGGTGTAAACGGACAAATAACGAGACAGACGATTCGCGGAAAGAAGTCAGTAAATTAATATTAAAAATAATCTCCTAAATCTTCTATAAATTTCTGAATACAGACTCACCTCAATATTATTATCAATATAAAGTATCTCATTTATTGCGTAGTAATAAATGTAGCTTTAGAATCTATTGCTCACTCTTGTTCCTTAGTAACAAATGACGACCATGATCAAAGTGTAGTATCTGTTCTTCAGATGCTGCACTTCAGTTTCTTGTTCTCTGTCGGTGGAGGAGAAATCTTTCACGACTGAGACCATTTTTATTTTTGTTCTTTTTCTCCACATTAAAAAACGACCCTGGTGTCTAACTCTGTCCCGTGGGGAGGCATTGTAAATACGAACAAATGACGACCATGTAGTATTAGATTTTTTTATCGTAACCTGTAGTATAGTAATATACTGTGTAACGTTATTGAATGATATAGAATATCGAGTATTATATACGAGGATAATTTCCAAAGTAAAGTCTCCTATTTTTAACTAAAGTTAAGAGCTATGAAGACAGGAGCAGGAGCAGTGCAATTAAAACGGGCAACCTTTTGTGCTCCAGAATTTTCTTTTCATACTATCAGTCTCAGTGCACATTTGCCTGAGATTTAATGACACATCTTTACTTCTGACGTACGTTCATGACAGGTGTAGCTTTCTTTGAATCTCACATCGTCAATATCTGTGCAGACATCAATTGCATCGGCTTCGTAAACGTTCAATAGGGCGCAGTGAGTGCTGATTGCACAGAAATCATCATTCCCATTGCTTCCAACGTATTAAATGTACTGAGTCTAAAGCCGTCTTCAGGACTGCTAGAAATCATTGAAATACAACTCTCGCATTCTTTATTACTATAAAGAATTCGATAAAGTTGTATACTCAGTCCATAAAACCCAAAGTAGCCGAGTAGCGGCTTGGTTCCCACCAGTTTTGGAAAATAGCAAACAGGGGTCTAGATAGAAGTGTGTGCTTTATCCCAACCATCATCAATGGACCTGAGGTAATCTCGTCAGCATCGGACAATGCCAAACCCTTTACCAAGAACTTTTCAGCTAATTCTATCCTATGTGATCAAGGCCGGCAAACCCCGTATTTTCTCCTGTGTCTGAAAACACGCTATACGACATACAAATATCTATGCGTGATGTTGCTAAGCTAATCAAAAACCTTGAATGCAGTAAAACAACTGATCCTTACGATATTCCTATTATAGTGCTGAAAAGGCTTCAACCAGAACTAGCTTCCATACTTACAAAGCAATTCAAGCGTTGTCTTAAAGAGAATTGCTCTCCAATAATCTGGAAAACCTCATCACTATGTTCTGTATTTAAAAATTCATGAGGTCGGCCATCTCTCTCTCTCTCTCTCTCTCTCAATACAGACCAATCAGATTCCTGTGCGCCATGAGCAAGTTGCTAGAATCTGTTAAATATAGTAGTCAACCACCTCAGCAAAAATAACCTCCCCAGTTACATGCAATATGGTTTCAGTTCTTCTAGATCTACAGCAGATGTGCTAACGGTTATATCTCATAGGATTAGCGAATCTCTCGACGGAGGCTTTCTTTCTATGACAATTGCTCTTGATGTATCAAAGGACTTTGACAGGGAATGGCACAAAAGTCTACTTCACAAAATCTTCGGCTACGGTATAGCTGGAAATGTCTTTTCAACTATTAAATCAGTTCTTTCTCATAGGTTCATAAAAGTAGTGGTTGATGAACAGAAATCAAAAGCTCACAGTATAAACGCAGGAGTTCTTCGGGGGGGGGGCATCCTGGGCCCAACTCTCTTCCCGATTTACATCAATGAACTCCCAAATCATATCCTAAGATCATTCATAGACATTTATGCTTTCGACACTACAATTTTTTTAAATTCCATTTTCACCCCAAACAAGGCACAGTAGGGGCTACTATCGGGGACATAAGTTGCAGGGATACTATGTTGGGAGTTGAGCACCATAATGTCTGTTCACATTACACTTGAACTTCTGCATGTCAGTACAGTCGGGAAAGCAGAAGCCCGGAAGGGAGTTTAAAAGTCTAGCAGTTCTGAGGAAGAAAGTATTAGATTAGAAGTCTTTCTTACATTTAGAGATCTCTATTGTGTAGGAGTGGGACTTTGCTGCTTATTGGGATTGTCGGGGATATTTACGTCGAAGGGAAACAAGAGCTTGCTGTTTATCAGATCATCCACCATTAAAATACTTGTAGAACACGCAGAAGGATGCAACATTTCGTCAATGGGACAGAGGTTGAAGCCTAGATGACAGTCCAGAACCTATCAAGAAGTTGGCGACTCTCTTTTGAACCGTATCTAGGAGCGAGAAACTAGCAGCAGATGCACCAGCTCATGTGTGACAACAATACTTCATACATGGGCAAATGGTGGCCTGTGACCCATATTCCCTGTGAACGTTAAGCCGAGGAGTTTCAAAGAAGTACTTTCAGGTAAAATATCTTTTGCCAAAGCTATTGGTGGTTCAAGAAGGATTTAATTATGTTAAGTGTTCGTCAAGTGATACCGTATGATCTGAGTTTCCCGAGAAGACCATTGTGCCATATCTTGTCAAAAGTCTTAGATATATCTAGGGATACCGCTTTACCCTCCCCTGCTTTGTTCAGTGTATGGTATATACGTTCAGAGTGGCAACACTTCAAAGGCCGTAAAGGACAAAGTTCTGATGCTCTCTCCTTTGATCTTGATCACGTAGAGCAATGGGGAAATATGAAGCGGGTTAATTTTAATATATCTAAAACCAAGCTTCTATCTTTACATCAACACTCTAATCCCCGCCTGCCATCAATTGAAATCAATGATTTCATGTTTTGATAAACTTCTGGGTCTGACCTTGATTTCTAATCTGAGAGAAACACGTATATAATAAAGTCTGTTGGAAAGGCTGTTGGTAAATGGCGGGGTTGTTCTACCGCTCCAGTAGATATCTCACTGCTGATGTAATTCTCTACCTGCATAAGAACCAATTACGTCCAAAAGTTTGAGTACTGTTGTCTCATCTGGATAGAAGCTGCCAGAAGCACATTGTCCTTCCTTGACAAAGTTCAAAATAGACTTCTTAACCTAGTAGGGGATGCCCTTTTCTCTTCTCTGCAACGTCTACCCTACAGAAGAGATGTTGTGAGCCTGTCTCTGCTTTGTTATTTTCATGACAAGGGCTCGTTTGAGCTCCGATCTATGAATTCCTTTATACAAAACTTTCACGAAAACACTCGTCTACCTGAAACCACTATCAATAATTTCACCCACTCTTTATCTGTGCCTAACCCTAAACATAGATTCCATGGACAAAGCGTCTTAGGACTGCACGCCTGTGGAACTCTGCTCCGTTTTCCTGCTTTCCAACTAGCTACAATATGATTGTCTTCAAGCAGTTCCCAAATTTCCACTATTAGCGATTACTACGATATTGTCCCATTGACTACCGACCATTCATTAACCCTTATCCTCGAGTGACCTCCAGGCCTTGATAAGTGGTGACTTTGTAAAAAAAATATACAGGAATTGACTTATACACCCAGGATTCGGACGCACACCCATGACAATGGTTGCTTTATTAGAATCTCACACCGTCAATATCTACAACAGAGAGACGAAAAATGCAATGTGCAATCCCTTCTGATCCATTGGCAAAACATAGGTGGCATTACTTTTGGAACGTCGCACACAGTATGAACATAATTACGTACTATTAGACTCCGTATGTAATAAACGTATACGGCATGATTACATTGACACACCAGTTCTTGTTGTAAGTAAGGGTGACCATTAAGGAATAGTAAGAGCTATATGCAGGAGGACATCGGCACCTCCCCGTAAGAGTTGCAAAAGTCTAACATCGTCATCTCCCCTAACAGGGATATACATGCGACTGGGGATCGCTTGTGAATTTCATAGTCCCATGGAACTTCCTTCTTCGCTTAAAGTGAGTGCCACTTCGGTACAATACAGTATGTAACAAACTACTAGCTATAAACAATTGTTTGCTAAATCATAAAAATTCCTTTGAGTAGCATGTAGTACATTAATTATGTACTAAGTAGTATAGTTACTAGTACTCTCTCGTATTATCATCATCTATCAAGCAGTGGGAAGTAATTGATTAAGTGCAACGTAACACCATCACCCATCGGGTACCACAGAACACCATCACCCATCGGGTACCACAGAACACCATCACCCATCGGGTACCACAGAACACCATCACCCATCGGGTACCACAGAACACCATCACCCATCGGGTACCACAGAACACCATCACCCATCGGGTACCACAGAACACCATCACCCATCGGGTACCACAGAACACCATCACCCATCGGGTACCACAGAACACCATCACCCATCGGGTACCATAGGGTATATTTATCAATTAACTTACATTAGTAACAAACTTGTGTCGTTAAATCGATCTTAGCAACTTTTGTTCAATGATTCGGATACAAAAACTGTTTTCTTTTAGAAATTGTTTTCGCAGTATTAAATAAGCTTAAAATATAGGGATGTCAAAACAGACAAATCAACCAATAAATCTTATGCTTGCATAGTCAGTCAGTGTATCCATTGCACCAAAAATGTATACCAAAACGTTACAACATTCACATATTACGACGTTGTAAAAGTTACACTATTTAGACAAGAAGGTCGTTCCAAAAATAATGCCTCCTATATTTTTATTCCACTCTAATGGATCAGAGAGGATTGCAAATTGTAGTATTATCATGACTTAACTTATGAATTGATAACCCAAACTTCCATCTCTC
>NC_136498.1:22730227-22770227 GCF_053919585.1 Euprymna scolopes
CGCACAGACATATATATACAGACACATATACGCACAGACATATATATACAGACACATATACGCACAGACATATATATACACATATACACACAGACATATATATATACATACACATACACGCACAGACATATACACATATGTATACAGACACACACACACACATATATATATAATCAATAGTAAAAACTCCAAGAATGGACTCCTCCACATGATAACGTAAAGGGCTTTGATCTAATCGTGACCTCACTTCTCTATATTTATGTATTTTACCATTAATGCCATGGAAATAAACTATTTACCTGAATCGATTACAAATTTCCATGATGGTTTCTGCTATCAGAGAGCGTCAGATCTATACACCAAATTTAAATAATCAGAATTAGATATTCTATACAACTTTCTACCTTCTATCGAAACATTCAAAATCATGAAAACGCGGGACATCCATGGCTACAATATGGGCCAGTTATAGAATCCCTAAAGTTAATAAGTTACCGTAAAAACTGACATTCGCTGTTCAATGAACTAAGCTTTTTTTTATCTAGATATCCCAAAATTAAAGTAGTTCTAGGTTAGACGATGACGGATATTTTGACCAAGTTTTGTTACAATGGGTCAAGCGATATGAACGCTAGGCTGTACATAATCAATGACAAACTAACTTGATCGAAAAAATAATTTCTGAAAGAGAGAAAGAGAGAGAGAGACAGACAGACAGACAGAGAGATATTATTGATATAGAGAAAATGAAAACGAACGTGTTCGACATGATGTTTACTATGGCAGTGGATAAGTTAAATATGATTTAGATTTTTTTTTATATCATTCCAAAAGAAATCTTGGCTTGAGTTGAAGTCTAGTATTATGTTGAAGCTGCGTTCTTAATCCAAAGATAAACATTTTCGGAGGAGTCACTATGCTACAAAATGAACTTATAATGTAGTCATTTCTCATCCGCAATATTTGAATTTGATGAATCAGGTATTAACCTTGCATCTCGTTCATGTAAGTAAGTAATTAATAAAAAGGCATCATTGTGTTAAAAAAAAAAAAATGGTATACACGATCATATAACCGAATTGTTTCTTGAGTTTGACAAAAATTGAATACAAGCGATCATTTATTCCTGACATGATTGATGCATTTTAAACAGCAAGGAGACGGTGAGAAATAGTAATACTTGTGCAATGAAATAAATGGCGTTTGAGAAAATCTCTTGCAACCAGTGCCGCGGTTTCAGGACAAAATCAAGGTTGTTTCATGTAAAGCAGGTGTCAAGTCTATTTCAATTTAATGTCACATTTAATTGTCTGAATTCAAATTTACTTTGTGGCACGATATTAAAAATTCAATAAAAACTAATCTTGTACAATCAGCGTTCCTGGACTTTCCAGTCACAAATTAGCGACCCCCGACGTTTCAGAGCTAAAGATTAACGATCCCGAAAATTTCAGGGCTACAGATTAACGATCCCGAAAATTTCAGGGCTACAGATTAACGATCCCGAAAATTTCAGGGCTACAGATTAACGATCCCGAAAATTTCAGGGCTAAAGATTAACGGTCCCGAAAATTTCAGGGCTAAAGATTAACGGTCCCGAAAATTTCAGGGCTAAAGATTAACGGTCCCGAAAATTTCAGGGCTAAAGATTAACGGTCCCGAAAATTTCAGGGCTAAAGATTAACGGTCCCGAAAATTTCAGGGCTAAAGATTAACGGTCCCGAAAATTTCAGGGCTAAAGATTAACGGTCCCGAAAATTTCAGGGCTAAAGATTAACGGTCCCGAAAATTTCAGGGCTAAAGATTAACGGTCCCGAAAATTTCAGGGCTAAAGATTAACGGCCCCGAAAATTTCAGGGCTAAAGATTAACGGTCCCGAAAATTTCAGGGCTAAAGATTAACGGTCCCGAAGATTTCAGGGCTACAGATTAGCAAACCGGGACGCTTAAGGGCTAAAGACTTTTTAAACTAAAAATTTTGAAGACCTACGAAGACGGAAATTATACCATAAAATGAGTGACTTTTTGTGATCGATAAATTATTTTTCTACATAGTCACTATCAATTCCGATGCATTTTGTATGGAATTCAATGATACATGTCTGCTTCTTACGCACGTCAATGGCAGGGGTGTTTTCTTTGAATCCGATACCGTCAATTTCTGTAACAGAGAGATGAAACTTACAGGTATTGAATGCATAAGTTCAGTCATAATAATGCAATTAGTAATTTTCTCTGATCCAATCGGCTGTATTAAAAAATAGGAGGCATTACTTTTGGAACGCCTTCGGTATAATAGATTTAATCTCTCGTTCTCCACTTTATCTTCCACTATAATCTTTGTTTTATTTCTCTATATTTTTATATTTATTTCAAGTGAAATGAACATTTGTCATGTGATTAAAATTATCTAGAAATTTTACTCGAGGGCTTTGGCGCTTTATTGAATACTTCAACTTGTAATTTTAAATCAGTCAAGAATAATTACGTTTTAGATTTGTAAAAATAAACACATAAACGATGGAGAATAATTGGCCGACATCAGGTTGGAATACAGAAACTCTAATCAAATGATGGATATTAGAAATTGGCAAAGCAGAAAAGGGGAAACAGAGAAAATGACAAATAGACATTGATGAAGCTTAAAATAAATAAAATAGAGAAAATAATGTAAAAGGCTGACAAATAAGTATAAAAGAAATAGACAGGACGTAAAAAGAAATGAACAGGATGTAAAAAGAAATGAACAGGATGTAAAAAGAAATGAACAGGATGTAAAAAGAAATGAACAGGATGTAAAAAGAAATGAACAGGATGTAAAAAGAAATGAACAGGATGTAAAAAGAAATGAACAGGATATAAAAAGAAATGAACAGGATATAAAAAGAAATGAACAGGATATAAAAGGATATGAACAGGATATGAAAAGAAATGAACAGGATGTAAAAAGAAATGAACAGGATGTAAAAAGAAATGAACAGGATGTAAAAAGAAATGAACAGGATGTAAAAAGAAATGAACAGGATGTAAAAAGAAATGAACAGGATGTAAAAAGAAATGAACAGGATGTAAAAAGAAATGAACACGATATAAAAAGAAATGAACAGGATATAAAAAGAAATGAACAGGATATAAAAAGAAATGAACAGGATATAAAAGGATATGAACAGGATATGAAAAGAAATGAACAGGATGTAAAAAGAAATGAACAGGATGTAAAAAGAAATGAACAGGATGTAAAAAGAAATGAACAGGATGTAAAAAGAAATGAACAGGATGTAAAAAGAAATGAACAGGATGTAAAAAGAAATGAACAGGATGTAAAAAGAAATGAACAGGATGTAAAAAGAAATGAACAGGATGTAAAAAGAAATGAACAGGATGTAAAAAGAAATGAACAGGATGTAAAAAGAAATGAACAGGATGTAAAAAGAAATGAACAGGATGTAAAAAGAAATGAACAGGATGTAAAAAGAAATGAACAGGATGTAAAAAGAAATGAACAGGATGTAAAAAGAAATGAACAGGATATAAAAAGAAATGAACAGGATATAAAAAGAAATGAACAGGATATAAAAGGATATGAACAGGATATGAAAAGAAATGAACAGGATGTAAAAAGAAATGAACAGGATGTAAAAAGAAATGAACAGGATGTAAAAAGAAATGAACAGGATATAAAAAGAAATGAACAGGATGTAAAAAGAAATGAACAGGATGTAAAAAGAAATGAACAGGATGTAAAAAGAAATGAACAGGATGTAAAAAGAAATGAACAGGATGTAAAAAGAAATGAACAGGATGTAAAAAGAAATGAACAGGATGTAAAAAGAAATGAACAGGATGTAAAAAGAAATGAACAGGATGTAAAAAGAAATGAACAGGATGTAAAAAGAAATGAACAGGATGTAAAAAGAAATGAACAGGATGTAAAAAGAAATGAACAGGATATAAAAAGAAATGAACAGGATATAAAAAGAAATGAACAGGATATAAAAGGATATGAACAGGATATGAAAAGAAATGAACAGGATGTAAAAAGAAATGAACAGGATGTAAAAAGAAATGAACAGGATGTAAAAAGAAATGAACAGGATGTAAAAAGAAATGAACAGGATGTAAAAAGAAATGAACAGGATATAAAAAGAAATGGACAGGATATAAAAAGAAATGAACAGGATATAAAAAGAAATGAACAGGATATAAAAAGAAATGAACAGGATATAAAAAGAAATGAACAGGATATAAAAAGAAATGAACAGGATATAAAAGGATATGAACAGGATATGAAAGGATATGAACAGGATATAAAAAGAAATGAACAGGATATAAAAAGAAATGAACAGGATATAAAAAGAAATGAACAGGATATAAAAAGAAATGAACAGGATATAAAAAGAAATGAACAGGATATAAAAAGAAATGAACAGGATATAAAAAGAAATGAACAGGATATAAAAAGAAATGAACAGGATATAAAAAGAAATGAACAGGATATAAAAAGAAATGAACAGGATATGAAAAGAAATGAACAGGATGTAAAAAGAAATGAACAGGATGTAAAAAGAAATGAACAGGATGTAAAAGAAATGAACAGGATATAAAAGGATATGAACAGGATATAAAAAGAATTGAACAGGATATAAAAGGAAATACAGAAAAGGAAATGAAAATGAATGAAAAGTAAGGAGAGAAGCAGAAATAAATGCAGGGTAAAGGCGAATAGGAATAACAAACAATAACAAACCAAAAACAACTAAATAAAAGTAAAGAAACGAATAATAAACAAGGCCGATAGCCATTAGTCGCGTGCTCTCGTGTAATGAATGAATGCGTGATTGTAGGATTTACATGCAATTCTTAAAGATAAACTTAAATGACCTAAAAATGGGCTGAAATGACTTAAATAAAAAGTAAATGACTAAGAATGACTTTAATGAACTTAAGGATGAATTGAATGACCTTAACAATGCCTTGAATGCTGGAATCCTTCCAAAACAACTTGAATGATCTGGAGAATGACTTTAATTGTTTTGAGACTGACCGATTGTAAAGTGGGTGATCATTTTACATTAAATTAATACAAAAAGTGATCCCCCACTTTATATCACAAAGTTACAAACATAAGTACAACATGAAAGAACAGATACTACGGTTTGATCTTGGCCAAAAGGCCAAGAAAAGGGTATTTATTTGCTCCCCCATCGTGCAAATTAGGCACAAGGCCGATTTTTAATGTGAGGAGTGAAGGGGAAATGGGGACCAACTCTCCGGGGAGTAGGGGAGCTGGATAGTGACAATTGGTATGAAAGGTTGCCCCTACATTGACCAAGGTCTTATATGTGGGATTGCTCCCACATATGGTCTTTGCTTGCAGTATCTGCCGGAACGGATACTACACTTTGATCTTGGCCAAAAGGCCAAGAAAAGCTTAAAAAGCCAAGAACAGCATCTATTAACAACAGACCTTTGATCTTAACCAAAAAGGCCAAGCACAAAAGTGTTACCGACAGACCGACGGAGTGACTTATAGAGTCGCTTGCACGCGACTAAAAAAAAAGTGAAACATTCATGGTCCCCCGTGAGTGCACAGTGAACGAGGCATAAAAAAATGACCAAGTTCAGCATTCCTCCTCCATTTAGCCTCAAAAGTCCCCAGGGGACGTCAAATCCTGGTGAAAATGAACAAATGGTGCAGTTTTAGGCCTTAACATATGGAAATTCGAGTTCTGCATCATGCAAAAAAAAAAGAAAAAAAAGGAAATGACTAAGTCCATCATTTGCCCCCTCCCCATTTAGTCTCAAAAGTCCCCAAGGCCTTAACATATTTAACTTAAAGTTCAGCACTAAGCAAAAACTGTTAAATAAATATATACAGAAAATTTTGGACAAATATGGTAAAATAGTCCCGAAAATGGAGTGTTTTATTAGACCTAAAAGAGCCCCTGAGGCACACATAAGAGTTATCGCGAAGTATAGACAAACAAAATTATATAGAAATTAGGTACAACTTTTCAGAAGTTTTATAAAAATCCAAGGCATCAATTTTTTTTTAATAAGCACAAAAGTGTCAATTTTAGCCATTTTAACTCGAAAGGCACCCCTATGGGGGCAACCGGAGTTTTCCCGGAAAATCCGTTCTGTTACTTTTTTTTACTCACATGTTTAATGTTTTTGCAAAATTTCCAAAAATTTCAAGGCATAGTTATTGAAAAAAGTGCGGACAGAAGAACGGACAAGGGTGAATTTACAGGTCCACCTTCCTTTTGTCGGAGACCCCAAATTAAAATATAACCACGGAAAACGAATGATCATTGTTTCATTATTTTTATCTTTAATTTTTTTAAATTTCCTTCATTCTAGTTCTTTTTTTTCTTACAATTTAAATTTCTTCTTATTCAATTTCTGAATAGTAATGTATTTTTTTAAATGCATTTAATTCTTTTTGTATTTTTCTATTCAACTTTATTTTTAGTGATTATACTTGCAATCATCTATTTGACTTTTCCAAATCCTCTGTCGTTTAAAACGTGCAACACAAATAATATAACCATTTGAAATGAAAAGACTAGAAGAATAGCACAACCAGTAAAACAACAAAAAATAACAAAAAATATTTTAAAAAAATATGTTTGCTAAAGTATTTTATGAGTTCTGTTTAAAAGACGATTAAGCATTTTCATTTGAAAGCCGAAATTCCACCATGTTGCATTTGAAAGTACCAATTATTTTTGGTTGCGTTAACGACTTAGCAGAATGAAATATTGGCATCAGGATTCTATGAAAAAAAAAGATTAATTTTCATCAATTTATAATTATCTTATTTATATATGGGTATATATCAATTAATTTCTCTGTATGTGTATCTACATCAATATATATAAACGAGAGACGTTCCGAAAGAAATGCCACCTATTTGTTTTTATTCTGTCCAATAAATCAGAGGAGATTGCAAATTGAATTGTTATGATGACTGAACTTTTGCATTCATGACTTAACAGTTTCATCTCTCTGTTGCAGATATTACTGGTGTGAGATTCTAAGAAATCAACAGATGTCATGAACGCGCGTCAGAAGCAGAGATACGTCATTAAATTCCTGACAAAAGTGCATTGAGAATAGTGGTGACTATGTCGACGAATGAATTTAGGAGCAGAAAGGGATCTTGTGTTAATGGTACTACTCCCGTCCTCGTAGCTCTTCAACTTTTGCATAACAAAAAAAAAAAAAAAGGTTTTAGCTTTGAAAGACCCTCATATAAGTCACTGTATTGCTGTGAGATATATATATATATATATATATATATATACACATATACAAGAGAGGGAATTAGACTGGAAGTTTAAAAGAGCAAAGTTTAATTTAATGTATTAATATTTTAAGGAACATTGATCATAGTACTGTAGATATATAAGCTCAAAAGCTATATTTATCATAGAGCTATATTAATATTGAGTATAAACATTGATAATTGTAAATTATGAGTCAGGTTCAAAAGAAAAAAAAAGCACAAAATAACATTGAATGTACGACTGTTTCGAAAACGATATTCATTTTATTAAATCGACAAATAATATTGGCAATAATTGACAATGAATGTTTTTTTAATATTGTCTCCTCATCAGCACAAATGGGATGGGGATAGGGTAAGACACCAAAACAAATTAGCATTTTTGTAATAATTAAGGTGGGTTAATCTTTATAGTGAACGGGGTGTCAAAATTGTTTTTATGTTTGTCACTAATATATATATATATATATATATATATATATATATATATATAAAGTACCCGTCGTTGACTGGGTTCAAAAACAGCCTACAGAAAATGGACTCTGATTTATGAAAGTATGATAGGTTATGAAAAGGAAGGGTTGTAAAGAGATAGCTTCGAATTTGGAGGTATCAAAACCAAAGTAAAATATGATGAAAGTAAAAATACAATAGATAAACCCCATAATTTATTATACCATACCTGTTCACACTGATACACTTATCACAATATTCTGTGGATCTATATTAAAAAAACTTGTTAAACTTTGTGACATATTTCTATTCTATGGAGGTCAGGTGCGAACGAACACCCCATAATTTTATTATACCATATTTCTTCAAACTGAAACAATTATCAAAGTATACTTACGCAGATAGATATG
Source organism: Euprymna scolopes (assembly GCF_053919585.1). Classification (NCBI taxonomy): domain Eukaryota; kingdom Metazoa; phylum Mollusca; class Cephalopoda; order Sepiida; family Sepiolidae; genus Euprymna; species Euprymna scolopes. The sequence goes on from NC_136498.1 coordinate 22,738,381, forward strand.
AAAAGTCTTTATTAAAGTTTGTGCCTATTTCCATTATATGGAGGCCAGGCGCGAACGCAGACCCCACAATTTTATTATACCATCGCTATTTAAGTTAAAACATACTTATCAAAGCATTCTTATGTAATCTATATCAAAAACACTTGTAAACGTTTTTTTTTTAAATTTTTATTTGCATACTTTGTGGACCAGGCGCATACGCAGACCCCACAATTTTAATGAACCACCGTTCTGCCAGATCAAACATACCTATTCCTGATCCTCGATACATCTTTTATAATTATATGTAATCAGATTTTTAAAATAGTTAACCATATAGGAACCTATTCGTGACCAGACACACACACACATTAAGCTTTATATATATATATATATATATATATATATATATATATATATATATATATATATATATATATATATCTGAGGAACGGTCTCTTCTAAACTCCTGCCAATTTTTGGTCTACTGAGTGGAAACTGGATATTTAGGGGATTTGAACTTGTGGAAAACTTTCATTTGGGTCTTTAATCAGTAAAAACAGTTGCTTAGGGGCCAAAATTTAAAAAAACATTTAAACTTGGCAGGCATAAGTCAACTTACAATGACCTTCTCCGCATGCCCAAATATAGTAACAAACTATTTTTGAACTTTTTATATTCGTATGGACGTGGCTGAGAGGTTTACCAATAAGGCTAGAGAGTTATATTTGGTTTTGATTCTAGCTGATGGCAACGAAGTCATATTGTTTCTTTTTTTAACTTTTAAATATATTAATCGATAGAGAATTAACTATATTAATAAACACTAAATCTGCATAAATTAAAATATATTTAAGCGTATTTTACGACCGAGTAACAAAGTATCCTGCCAATTTATATATGTGACCTTGTCGGTCCGTCAATATTTTGTCTACAGACTTAAAATTTGATATATAGCGGATTTGGAGGTGAAAAAAAAAAGATTTTGTCTTTAGTTGGTAAAAATAGCTGCTAAGGGGTTAGCATTTAAGGCAATTGGGGCATGGCAAGCGTTAATCGACTTAAAGTGCACCTGCACGCATGCAGTCTGTTAGTATATGTATGTTAATCTCTTTCTTCCTGTACGCATTTTATTTTGTAATTTTTGTTTTCATATTTTTAAACTTATACAGAAAATGAAATAAATTTTAGTTGTAAGGAAGAACACTCTCAGACATAACCACCGAAGATAACACGATTTATTTTCATATTTAACTACGTCCTTACATATTGTTTTCTCAGTCTTTTGTATGCTCTACTTACGTGATCCCCTGAATCGTTTCTAATTCAATATGCGAGTTGGGGAGTTATTTGTATTTCAATATGTGGTCTACTCATTAACCCAAATCCTTACCTAACCGTAAGTCATTGATTTGGTTGTTTTGTTTTGCCGCACATCAAACCTTGTCGGTTTATTTAATGGCGAATTGAGTCATTTTGGAAAAAAATATGCTTTAAGTTCTTTATGTTTTCAGATATTTATTCGTAGTGTTTGGTTTGGTTGTTTTGCAGGTGGAAAATTGTTGCCTTTGTGTTTGCTTTTGTAGAACATGATTGAGTTTTGCAAAAAAAAAAAAAAAGTAACATTAATGTTTGGTGCATTTTAAGTCTAGAAACCGGTATCTTCAGACAGCTTAATCTGGTAGCACCAGATAATCTAAAGGTTAAAGTTAGTTTTAATAGTCAGGGTCCGATTAATGGATTGATAACATTAAAAATATAAAATATTAGATCAGAAAAGAGTATCAAATATTTTAATGTTACTCCCTTTGTCTTTTGTTGTTTTTGCTTTACTTAAAAAAAAACAACAACTTAAGAACGGGTATTGTTAAAATACGTCCACTCAATCTGTGTACAGAGTGATGAAAATGCTATTTTAAACAAACAGAACCGACTGACCGACCAACCGGCTGTCTGACGGACAGTCTCTTATCAAAAAACATGGACGCATACAAAAATAACTTTTTGCACTATGAATAGTTGACTTTTCAAGATCGTAAGCGGTTTTCTCAAATATTTAAAATATTTACATAGCAGGAAATACTTAGAGAAAACCTCTTAGAGATGGCGTGCCCTGACTTTGCATAAAAATACAATTCTGATCTCTTAACTTCACCCATCCCATCAGTCTCCTTTTAGAAAAGGTTTGCTAAAGTGGTCTAGTTCGGTTATTTTGTTTTCACGACATATCAACCCTTTTCGTGTTATCTAATGCCGCATGCATACGAGGTACCTTTAATAAGTTTCCAGACCTTTTTTTTTTTTTTACAGGCTTTTAAAATTGTTGTAGGCCCTTGAAAATTCAGTATATTATTGCTATACATCTTTTGAGATCACTGACCAATTTTTATGATTTCAGGTTCAATTGAATAGGACGTCAGAACACCAGAATGAATCGGCCAAATAAAGAATTTCATGAATAAGAAATATGTACAGAGACAATAAGTGCACAGTTTGATGTTAGTGTGGGAACTGTATACACAATTTTTCGCGAGGAACTGAAGATACGAAAAATTAAATTAAGTTTGTCCTAAGGGTGCTTAAAGAAGATCAGAAAGAAAGACACTCTAATGAGCATCGACAGTTCCTCACCCTCACCATAGTCCAGACCTTGATCCCTGTGACTTTTGGTAATTCCCTAAACCAAAAGGAAAACCTTGGAGGCTGTCGTTATGAGATAATTATGGAGATGAAAGAAGCTAGGACCTTCCAGAATTGTTGGAACGGTACAACAAGTACACTGCAGCCGCAGGAGATTACTTCGAATGAGACTAGAGTTTCATGCGTGTACTATCAATAAAAGTGCCGTGCGAAAAAGGTCTGGAAAGTTGTTGAAGGTACCTCGTAGGAGGTTGCCATTTTAGCACTTGAAAAGTTTTATGTTAAAGAGTAACATTTCAAGGATGCGATCGTAACCTTTCACTTCTAGGTTGCGTTATTAGAGTCAATATAACGTGCGAGTACCTGCAATTGATGAGAAAATCCGTGACACACTGACAATCTACCTTGATGCATCTAAAAAGACATTTTTTTTGATAGATTGAGGATTAACAGAGGTGTATATACGACATAATCACGTTGGCATACCGGTTCTTGTTAGATCGCCGAAGTTAAGCAACATTGGGCCTTATTAATACCAGATAGGTGACCAATTTGGGAATTCAAGGCACTGTATGTAGGAGGATGTGGACACCTCCCGCAAGAATTGAAAAACCTAACGTCATCATCTCCCCTAACGGAGATATACATGCGACTGGGGACTGCTTGTGAATTTCATACCCTCATGGAACTTCCTCCTTTGGAGAAAGCTGGTTAAACCCACACAAGGTTAGTGCCTTTTCCATTCTTTTTTTTTAGTTTAGTTTTCTATAATCGTGTAATTCTTGAATGATATTTAATCATAACTGAATGTTTCTGAAATCGGCAAGAAAAGTTGTGTCGCACAAAAATACTAGAGTGATCTCCCTTTGATATGGTTCGGATTAGTATTCTCACTTTATGTGTCAATCTCACAACATTTCAGCCAATGCAACCTCTTGTTAGAGAATGGATAGAGAGAGAGAGAGAGAATTATAGTGTAGGCACGTTGACCGGAAGTTAAGATCAGCTGATTGGATTGCGTGTGAGTCATGTGATCAGGTTAGCTAAATCGAAGAGATTTGCTTGGGAGTTGGAAGAGAGCGGACGGCTTCGCCGTTGTCTCCTCTCCTTCGCTGGAGTGGGGGACGAACGCTCACGTGGTAGAAATAAGACCTAGAAGAAGAAACCACAGGCGAAATTCACTTTCGTCTGTGATTAAACTGGAAGGTGAATAAAAAAAACTATAGAACCAATTTCTTGTCTTGGAGTGAAATAAACCTTCGTCCCCCAAAACAGGTATCAAGTCTCCCTCCCAGACGAGAATTTCCAGATGGACCAACGAAATGGCAGAAGGTATGTTCAAAATACATGACATGTCACACACATATTCACACTTAACAGCATATGAACATATGTAATAGAAAGACCACTAGACGATCACACACACAACGACATTAACTCTAAGATAATCAAACACTCAATCCTTTATCTATATTATCTCCATTCCAATTTCAACCAATATATAACAAACATTCATTTGGTTTTCGTTGACCAGTTCGCATCGACGATGCGATATCGAACCTGGAGTGAAAAATACAATGTGGAAGCAGGTCCTGAAATTGGAATAGAGATTTCGTATCAAGAAAAAAAAGACAAGAAAAACACAATAAAATGTCTTAAAAAAAAGAAACAATAGAAAAAAAAGCAATACACACGTACAACCTTTTCACGAAGAAAGAAAAGAAAGACATACAGACACACAGATGTAAAACTTTATATATAGAAAATAGTTTTAAAAAATGTTTATCGTATTAGGAATTAGCTCGTTATGAACCGAAGAAAAATATCACTTAATGTAAAAATTAGAAGGGGGAAAAAGAATTACGTTATTCTGTTTAAAACAATGGACCGATGAAACAGTAAGAAAATGTAATGGGAACACGCACAGATGAAATTGTTTTGAATTGTGTCAATCATGATTTGAAATATTTACACCGTTGCAGAAGTTTATAGAGGAAATGGCCATCGCTTGTTTTGAACTGGGTAAAAAAAAGAAAAGAAAGAAAAGAAAAAAGAAAAAAATTGATGTTCTTTTTCAGGCCAGAAGCAATGGACTGTTTCTGTAAATCGTGAACATTGTTTTTCCAGTTTTAACGGCATTTTTTAACATTTTTTTAAGGACTGAAGAAGGTTGTTTTATGTAATTACTTAGAAGTTAATGTTCATTGTTAGAAAAAGTGTGTATTGATGATTTGATATTGTATTATATAATGTATTGTTGTTTTCCAGGGGTCTGCAAAATAGTAATTAAAAAAAAAGAAAGAAAAAAATCAGAAGATTAGATTAAGATAAAATGGTCGGTCGAGTCAAATTAGAATTTTAAAAAGGAAACAGGATTAAATTTACGTAGGCGGTTAACTATTTTTTTTTGGAAGAGATTCACAGGACCCTGCAAGGGTCTTTTTTAATAGGTTTCGATTATGAAAAATTCTATTTTCGCCGTCTGTATGTAGCTTGATTAAGCTGACCGGTGTTACGGTTGAAAGATCATATTCTTCGCATACAATAAAGATGGGAATACTGCAGGCCTATGGGCTTAAAAGGCTTGTTGTAGCTGCAACGAGGGTGCGCGATAGAATGCACCCATATAGATTAAGCTTGCAGATAGGGCCGCTTGTGAGCTTCGGCTGATTGAAAATGCCCAATCTTGGGAGTAACAGAACTTCCAACACAAGAGCGGACGTGTAGTTGTGACGTGGCCACTATGTAGTGAATCTGAAGTAGGAGAAAGAATAATAATAATAATAAAAAAAGATGGAATATATGCCGCTGATACGCAAGAACTTTAGAAGTAAAATGTTCCCGTATTGTGCAATAAAGGACGAGAATGGTCCGGCTGTGGCCGGAGGAAGAAGAAACGCGAATCAAGCTAGATGGGCATGTGGCAGCGAGAGATTAAAGTGGTGTCGAAACGGAAGAGTAATGTGTAATAAAAACTTATGTTAAAAAAGAAAAAATGCCGACCCGCATTTTCTCTCTTTCCAGATTATTTTTATGAATTACTGAAGTAAAATGTAACGCCGTGCAACGTTACATTAACAAAAATGCAACGTAGCTTTAATTAAAAAAGAAAACAAGAAAACTGAATAATGTATGAAAAGTAGACACACGTTATTCGACATTACTTCAAAGCGAATTTTTTCCTGAAAAACAATTTCTAAGGATTCTTGCCAATAAAATGATCTTTTATGAGTTTTGCTTTTGAAAAATTATGGTGTAAATACAGTTACCGTACTCTCATGCAAATATAAGATGCGTAATTTTAGCACGAAATTAAAAATTGAAAATTCCTCATATATATATGTAGATACATACATACATACAGGTAAAAAAAATTGTAAATGCATTTAAACACGATCAGCGGAAAACTTTCAACTGTCATCTAGTCAGAAGAAAATCGATAGCATCTTTGAAAATAATATTGACGAAAATAAAGAAGGGAGAGGAATTTGAAATGGCAGAAAAAAAAAGAAGGGAGAGGAATTTGAAATGGCAGAATCGATAAAATCAACAATTTAATTAAACATCCGTGTAAAAAGAAAAAAAACAACATTTTCATGGCATCGCGTGAAAGTAAAAAAAAAAAACAAACAAAAAAACCCTGAGGTTTGATCAAAGTTCCTCAGAAAAATTCAGCACAAAGGTTTGCGAATAGCGATAGAAACGGATATGACCCGAAAAAAGTCTTATGAAAATATCAACCGAGGCTAGGTTGGTATACGAGTTCGTGTTTGGCCTTTTCGATCATGGAACACCCAAAAAGTTCAACAGGTATTCTATTTACCCAGAACAGCTCTTACAGCACGACAGTTTGGCTTAAACGTCTACATGGAGAGGGTTTGACGAGGGTTGCTAGTTGTCTGTTTCAATAATGAAAGTCTGCCAATCCAGGAGAGAGACAGGGCGGCCCACGCCACGTCGTGTTTGTTGTTAACCCGCGGGCCACAGCTCCCACTCCGGTGTCGAGCTAGGCTCTCCTCTTCTGGTAAATCGTTTCTAAAAATAATTCAAGTTGACCATCCGATCTGGTAACAATGCAAACTCCGCAGAATGAATAAGTAAAAACACCAGTCGTTGTTATCCTTTTTAAAAAAAAAAAAATAAAAAATGACATTAACAGAAACAATATCACTACAAAGTACTAATAAAATACCACTGTATAAAAGGTATAGGTATTTGAAATTAAATCGCTCCAGAGTCCAGAGTCAAGACATGTTGCATCATCTGCGACCGACAGAGCTTAGTACTCATAATATCACTGTATAAATTGTATATGCAGTTGAAACGAAATCACTTTAGAGTCCACAGTTCAACAAGTGTCGTATCGTCTGCGGCCGAAAGCACTTTCACCTGAAGAACGGTCATCCCTAATTCCAGATTCAATTTTCATATATCGTAAACATCGCCACAATTACGTGAATCTAACTATTTTCTTTCTTTTCGTTCTATGTTATCACAAACAGTCAGCAGATGTTGATGTAGGGAGTGGGAGGGACGCCTTTGTTGCTGTAATTTTATCAGCAGGGAGGATTTTTCGCCGCATTCTCTGCTTTATTTATGTAAAATACGATATACGACGAAAATGTTATTCAGCTGGCGAGCGAGAGATTAACAGCAGAATTTCGAATCGAAGTCACCGTAATTTAGACGCGTTCAGGTGCGTTTTGGGAACTGCCCTCAACTGTACTCAACTCGCTAAAAACCGCTTTTGCATAATCTCTCATAATTAGGTTGATGGGTGAGGAATGAAGCTTCCTCGATCTCAACCGAACAATCAGTAATCGCCACGATATATTCCTCTCTACTGATTGGCTCTGTGCATACTCGCGTATTGACGTAAATTTCCATCGAATTTGTGCTCAGGCCGAGTGTCCTTGGAGTTTGGTACTGCTGCCCATTTTAGTCAAAACCCCTTTTATACTATTCTCTCTAAATAAAGTGTTTCCTTCGCAAAACAATATTATTATTAAATGTCATCAGTCCCCAAATCCGCCACTGAAGTTACATTTCCTCAGTTTGGTTACATCAACAACCAAATAAATCGAGTCAGCAAGGGAACGGACTATTCTAACGGATTGTTCACATAAAAGCTACAACTCTGTTATAACCGTTATTAATGTAAACTTCGACCAGCACGGATTATATATATATAACCTAGCCAGTTGAATTTTTTAAGGTGGTCCAGTTCAAGCAGATATATTTTCATTATGTGTCATAAGTCACTTTGACCCATTTGGAAATAACCACTATTAACGACTGCATCGATGTCAACATGGATGAGTCAGCTATACTGAAACTTTGACAATTTTCTCCAATGCACAGAGATTGAAAGTGTTATGGGGTAATCTGATATGCATATTTCAGGAATAACGGATTTACTTAGTAGCTAAAAAATATAGTTACATCAATTGTTATTGGGTAGCAATTCGTAGCAGTTATAGTCCTATTATTTGGGGTCATATCTAGAAAAGATTAACAAGATATTTGTTTATGTTACATTTAAACTTTTGCATATCAGTACAGCCAGAGAAGCAGGCAGCAGGAAGGGACTTCCAAAGTCTAGCTGTTCGAGGGAAGAAACTGTGAGACAGCTTTCTGGCATTTAGGGACAACAGTGAAGGGGGTTAGGTCTTATGGCTAAGCGGGTTTGTCGAGGGGCATGTCGAGGGGGTACAAGTGAAACAAGTTCATTAGAACACATTTCATTAAAATATTTGTAAAACAGGCACAGTAATGCAACATTGCGGCGATGAGGCAGGGGCTGGAGCTTAGTTGATAAAGTGGGACCAATTAGATTGACAACTCTTTTTTGGACTTTAAGAGGGAGAGACTAGTGGTAGATACACCAGCCCAGATATGGCAATATTACTCATGCATGGGCGAGTGGTGGTCTTATAGAGGTACAAGATACTCTCAGGCATGAATCATGATGTGTAGTCCTGTAACATAGCTTTGCTAATGCAAATTTCAAACAAAATCAATTCCTATTTGCAGCCGCGAAGGACGTCTTATTAATGCAGTTAAGTTATGAATTTTGTAATATTTCTTTTCTGGATGCAAGTGCTAATATTATATTTATTTCAGTTTTTAATCTTTATTTTTATTTCATTGTTTTATTAATTGTGTAAATGGTTTTCTCGTGGAAAGATGTACCGAATCTATCTGGCAAGTTCATTTGAAATATATATTTTATTTTATTTATTTCATTTTTTTTAATGGAGAGTAGACAATGCATTGTGGATGCGTTATCGGCAGCTCCCGGCGCTTCTCTTTATTTGTCCCGCAGCCCTCATTTTTAATGAGTGATTTTTCTGAAAAAGGGAGAAGAAAAAGCTGTTTTCTAGGTTGGCAGTATTTTGCGTGAACAGCCGCCAGGGATGTCGGAAATTTTCTGTTTCTATGACTATCCTTGTAGTCATGTCACTAGTAAGGGTGCTGGAGGTAAACGTTTTATCTGGGCTGACGTTATGCGGCTGATAGTCAGGGACCCGAACCTTGGATTAACCACTAAGGAGGCTGTCCTATCAGCAGGTGCAAAATACTGGGGCTGCTGTATTGGCATTTGGTGAATGGATTCTGGACCATGCAGGAGCTTCTGGTGGGGCCTCTCGATGCCATATTAGTGGGTAATTGTTACGGCTTTACCTTTTCATGTGCTACAAAAAATATTTCTTCATTTCTATTTCTCTCTTAGTTTCCCTCTCTGTCCTGCTTCAGGCATGTCTGTCGACCTAGTCCACAAATCCCAAAACACCATCATGAAAACTCTCAATAAAAAAACACACAATTAAACCCGGATCTCCAACTTCTAACGTACACCTCACTACCAGGTCTCCTTCTCTAACATCAGGGGTCTACGTTCTAACCTTCCAGAGGTTGAAACCTAATTACAGGAGAGTAAACCAGACATATTATTTCTAAGTGAAACTGGCATTGGACAGACCACTTCCCTAGATGAGTTCGTAATTAAAGGATACGCTAATTTAACTTCCAGATCTGACCCCCAAGATCGCCATGAGCATGGAATATGTGCCTATAGAAAAGATGGCTTTCCATGTGGTAGGGACATCTCCAAAGAAGATCCTAACTTACCCTATATGTGCTTCCGGGTTGCACTAGCTTAAACTACTGCATTTATATTTGCTCTCTATCGTCCCCACAACAGCGGAGTTACTATCTTTAAAAGTATAGCTGAGAAAATTGACCACGCCCTATCTGCTTATACTTCAGCTAATATTCATTTCTGTGGAGACTTCAATGTTCAAAATGTGGAATGGTTAACTCACTCAAACAAGACTGATGAAGAGGGGAGGTTCTGTCATGATTTCTCCATTGCTTATGACCTCACGCAGATTGTTCACGAACCCACCCGTGTTCCTGATACTGACGGCCAGTATGCAAGTCTCCTAGAGCTCTTTCTCACAACTTGCCCTGAACTGTGTTCAGCTTCTATTCTGTCACCGCTTGGATCTTCCGACCACTCAGTTGTATCAGTTAAGATAAAAATGAATTGTAATAAGTCCCCAGATGTACCTCTCCATCGTACAGTATATCGATACTCTATGGCTGACTGAGATAGCTTCCGCACATTTATATCAGATCTACCTCTGCGTTCCATGTTTAAAAAGGATGTGTCCTCTATAGTATCAGACCTGACAGAATGGTTAATTGTAGGTATGAACTGCTTCAAACCCTCGAAAAATTCCAGCCGTGGTTCTCTCCGGAATGTGCTGCTGCCATTGCGCATAGAAATCACTTTTTCATTGCTTCCAACGAAATAGATGTACTGAGACTAAATCCGCTTTCAGAAATATCAGCAATCACTATAAAAAAGTAATAAAGAACGCAAGAGTTGTATTCTCAGTCCGTCAAGTCCAAAGTACTGAGTAGCGGCTTGGTTCCCTCCAGTTTTGGCAAATAGCAAACAGAATCCTGAACAGAAGCGTGTGCTCTATCCCAACTATCATCAATGGACCTGAGGTAATCTCGTCAGCACCAGACAGCCAAACTCTTTGCTAAGAACTTTGCAGCTACTTCTACCTTTTGCGACCAAGGCTGCCAACTTCCAATATTTCCTCCTGCATCAGAAAACATGCTATGTGATATACAAATATCTGTACGTGATGTTGCCAAAAAACCTTGATTCCAGTAAAGCAACCGGCACTGACGGTATTCCAATTATAGTACTAAAAGGACCTCAACCAGAACTTGCGCCCATCCTTACAAAACTGTTTAAACGTTGTCTTAAGGAGAATTACTTCCCGTCACCCTGGAAAGTCTCATCAGTATACCCCGTATTTAAGAATTCAGGTGATCGCTCATCTCCCTCACAGTACAGGCCAATAAGTGCGTCATGAGTAAGTTGCTGGAATCTGTGTTAAATAGAGAAGTAATCAATCATCTTAGCAAAAATAATCTTAGTGACACGCAATATGGTTTCCGTTCTGCTAGATCTACAGCAGATGTGCTTACAGTTATATCTCATAGGATTAGTGAATCTCTCGACGGAGGCTACCTTTCTAGGGCAATTTCTCTTGACATAACAAAGGTCTTTGATAGAGTATGGCATAAAGTTTTACTTCACAAGATCTCCAGCGACGGTATAGCTGGAAATGTTTTTTCAATTATTAAATGGTTTCTCTCTGATAGGTTCATAAGAGTAGTGGTTGATGGGCAGAAATTAGAAGCTCTTGGTATTAATGCTGGAGTCCCTCAATCAAGAGGCCAGTTTAGAATGTGGGAATAGTAACAAATGGATCATGTGAAAACTATCAAATGATGACGTAATGAATTAGAAATATAATTTTAAATATGGACGTGGAGTTTATTTAGTTGGCCAGGCCGGGAATAAAATGAGGTAATCCACTCGATACATGTGGTAGGTGTAAAGCGTTAGAAAACGATAAAATTGTAACCTCGACAGAATAATTGAAGAATAAATGATTTGTCTGTCTTTATTAAGAGATAACACGGTAACAAAATATATGCTGTGTGTATATTAAACACCTCCACACCCACACACACACAACGAACGTTTTATTATGCATACATATAAAGACATTTCAAAATATGTTACATATTAGACTAGCGAGGGAAGGCACTCGGCTTTGCCCGGTCGTAAACTACGCTAAAATGATATTTTGATTTGTTCAAATTTCGTCTATATTATTATAAAGCCGTGATTTAAAAAATAATTAAAAAAAAGTATTTGGGTACCATCAGCTAGAATCGAAACCGAAAGCAAAACTGTAACATTCAAAGCTGGTGACGTTACCACTGTACCATTGTGAAACGCATATGAACTGATTGAAAATAAACTAAGATGAATGTACAAAATGTATAGCGATTTTCTTTTTTTTTTAATTTTGACCCCCTTTTTTACCTCTTAAAACTATTTTAAGCGGCTAAACCATAAAAGAATACTCTATAAAAATCCAATCATTTGAGACCCGTAGCGCCGCTCTGCGACTTTTAGTTTCGGGAGAGATAGAGTTTGAAAATATGAAGACAAACCGCCACTTAACTCCTACATTTCACTCCGTTTTGTACTGGAATCTTTAACTTCCAGCCCCTGACTCTCACATGCTAACTGCTTAGTCATCACTAAACATCTATACAATTCTACCCTCTAGACATGCATTGGAGTTCATTCCTATTCCAGTTGGGATTAAACAGCTAAAGTATGTACTCGGAAGCAAAGCACACCGCACTGCATTACACAACTGTCCCCTCTTAGATATCTTTGCAACGCTAATACGAAACTGAACCAATGCTCCTTGCTATGCTAAATGTCCATAACTTTTACTTGAAAGCTACAAACATCTTCTCTCAATAATAGTAACTCACCTTGTACCTCCAACTTTATTCACACCTACTAAAACCAGCCCATATATCTATTTATCAAATTACACATGACTCAAAACTTACTGTTTTACCCGTACTATATTGCACTCGCATCTCATGCCCTGATATCATCTAAAATAGTTTTGGCACAACTCTTAGTTCAATTCTTAACTCCTACTCACACTTAAATATTATACTAGACCCAAGCTCACATGGATAAAAAAAAATAAATAAAAAAATAAAAAATAAAATAAAATAAAAAAAAATACAAAATAAAAAAGGAAAAAAAAATGAGAAAAAAATATTCATAAACAAAAATGAAAGCCTCTAACCACACTATCTCTTAACAAGCCTCCTTACAATCATAGTTGCTTACACTGCATGAGCTCTACTCAACCCCTTTATCCAGTAACAATGAAATAACAATATCCCTAATCCACTTTGAGGAGTGTAACTATTTAGCAGATATAACCTCTACAAACTAACCCAATAACATTATCTAACCACGCGGGGTCGCAGAAATACCTGGATTAGAACCCAGGCGCGGAGCAAACCCTCTCAGTGGTGACGGACCCAGTAGATCTTCCCAGATCATCCGTCTAGGAGAAGGAAAACTCTGAAACTAAACCAAAGAGGAGGGAGGCCTCTTCAGTCTTGGATGACAGCCTTCCTAGAGCTGGTGACTCAAACAAATTACCGGTTTGCAATACCAAAATTGCTTAAGGAGTAGATAGGTCCTGCCTATCGCCCGGCTTCCACACTCCTTCTTTGCCTATTAGTCAGGCGCAGAGATACTATCAGTGATTCGACAGAAACACCCATTGGTAGATCTTGTTTCTTGTCTAGGGCAATGAACGCCGTTTCCCCCCACTCCCGACACACCCCACCCCTAAAGCTGGGCATTTGAGAATGCTTGAGTACCACATATGCCTGAGCAATTAGATTGGGTTGACCTTCCTCTGATGGGTTGAGGGTACCGGATTGACAGTTACTGGCTGCTGTTTCCGACTGGTAGTACAGGAGCCCTAACTCTTTGGTAGCGCTTAGAGCGGCTGCTCCATCAACAGTTGAATAATATCGGGATGTTTGCAGTGCCATGGCGCGCATGGAAAGGGACCCTGCACTCATCCCCGGTGGGCTTTCCTGAGGCCACAGTCCTAGTTGATGGTGGGTCAGCTGATGGTCTACTTGTGATGCATGTGTGATATTTTGCATAACCTCCTGTTCGGCTTCCCCTAACCCAACTGAAACTCGTTAAAAAACATGATGACAGTACAATCTAAAAATAAGCTTAAACCAGGCTTAGGGTCAAACAAATTCAACTTGCCTCCTCCCTTGAGGCTTGCATTCACAAATATCCGTGGGCTTAGAACTAATTTAGCTGATGTTGAAGCATTTCTCCTAACAAATACCCCGGATATCTTAGCACTAAGTGAGACTAACCTACACTCCTCCATCCCCTCTAACTACTTTAACATGCCTGGATATCTCCCACTCTGCCGTAAGGACTCTGACAGACATATGCACGGACTTGGAGTTTACATTCGTAATACCCTTCCCCTGACTAGAGAGACAAACCTAGAAACGGATGATCAAGCCTTTATGTGCTTTAGACTAATCATGCAACACAACATTAGCTACTTTTACTTTCTCTACCGCTCTCCTTCGACCCAAGACTGCACCATAATAAACAAAGTATCTGACAGCATAGACACAGCACTCTCCTTCGACACTAGCGCCCAAGTACATGTATTTGGTGACTTTAATGTCCATCACAAAAACTGGCTTGGATTCTCTACTTATACAGATGCAGCAGGCAGCACAACTCATAGCTTCTCTGTATCTCACTCCCTATCGCAAATTGTTACTTTTCCAACCCGCTTCCCTGATCAGGAAGAACAACACGCATCACTATTAGATCTGTTTTTGACCACAATTCCTGATGATTGTGTAACGAAATCCGACAGCCCACTTGGGAACGCTGATCATGCGGTAATAATGGTTGAAATCGCCCTAAACTCTAGACCCAAAACTGATGAGCCAGTGCTCAAAACAACCAGATATTATAAAAAGGCTGACTGGGAAGCTATCAGAGATCTTATCAGAGACGCCCCATGGGGAAATATTTTTTCTCTTCCTGCTGAACAGTGTGCAACTGAGACCACTGAATGGTTCAAAACTGCAATCGAAGCGCATGTTCCCATGCGGAAATTCTATAGCAAGCCCCACTCTCCCCAATGGTTTACTTCGACTTGCGCAACTGCCATTGCTCAAAGGCAGCATGCATTCCGAAGATTTAACCGACATAAGTCCAGTTCAAACAGACAAAAGTACATAGAAGCTAGAAGTAATGTTAAGAAAGAAATAGCGACAGCTAAGAGGGAATTTACGGAAACCACTAAAAAACGCATCGAAGCACAAAAATTAGGAACTCGTGACTTCTGGAAAATCTACAACAGTGTAGTAAATAATGGGCAATCAACGATTCCCCCACTAACCAACAATCACGAGGTTCTTTGCTCAGCAACCGAGAAGGCTAACATGCTTGCCAGTCGGTTTGCCTCCAACTCTACACTGGACCCTTTAAACCACCCCCTACCTGACTTTCCTATGCGGACAGACGCCAAGCTAGACGATCTGGAAATCACCCCTGCTCAGGTGCATGCTATCATAAAAAACCTTGACACTTCCAAAGCATGTGGACCCGACCTCATCCCTGCTGTGCTATTAAAAAAGTGCTCAGCCGAAGTAGCTCCAGTTCTCTCCAAACTCTACAACAAATGCCTTAATGAATCTTGCTTTCCGAGCTGCTGGAAAACTGCTTCTGTGGTACCAGTATTCAAGAATTCTGGCGAAAGAACTGACCCATTAAATTATCGCCCTATTAGCCTCCTCCCACTTTTTGCCAAAATATTTGAGATCTTAATTAACCATGCTCTAGTCCAGCACCTTACAGATGCTAAACTTCTGACCGACCATCAATATGGATTTAGACAAGCCCGTTCCACGGCAGACATCCTCACTGTAATCTCTGAACGCATATACCATTCACTGGACAAAGCGGGAGAGGGCAGAGCGGTAGCTCTAGATATATCTAAGGCTTTTGACAGGGTATGGCATGAGGGTCTCCTCAGGAAGATTAGATCTTACGGTATCACTGGTAGAATACTTAACATAATTAAATCCTTCTTAGATAAGAGAAAAATCCAGGTTGTCCTCGACGGTCGTACGTCTAAACAATATAATATAAATGCCGGAGTGCCCCAGGGATCTATCCTTGGTCCTCTGCTGTTCCTGATATTCATAAATGACCTCCCCGATAAAATTGCCTCTGAGATGGGTATATATGCTGATGACACCACACTCTATAGCAGGCACGACAGGAAAACAAATGAACATATATCTAAAGTAATGGCAGAAACACTAGAGGATGACCTCAAATCAGTAGTGGAATGGGGACAAAAATGGATGGTAACGTTCAATGCCACCAAGACAAAACTGGTTTCATTCAATAATTACAGGAAACCTTCTCTACCACCTATAGCAATGGCCAACAACTCTTTAGCTGAGAGTACGTCTTTCAAGCTCCTTGGCCTAACGTTCACAGGAAACATGAGCTGGAACAATTACATCGAGGGCATTGCCAGGGCCGCTGCGAGGAAGGTGGGCTCTCTCTACCGTGCTAGAAAACTTCTAACACCCGAAAGTATCCTGTACCTCTATAAGGCCACTATTCGCCCATGTATGGAGTATTGCTGTCATATTTGGGCCGGTGCATCGGCTACTAGTCTCTCTCTCCTTGACAGGGTTCAAAAGAGAGTCGCAAATCTGATAGGCCCTAAACTGGCATCAAAACTTCAGCCTCTGTCCCATCGTCGAAACGTTGCATCCCTCTGCCTGTTCTACAAGTATTATAATGGTGAATGCTCTGAAGAACTGCAAGCACTTGTGCCCCCACGACGTGAACACCCTCGACAGACCCGACAAGCTGCAAAATCCCACCCCCACACTGTAGAGATCCCTAGATGTAAAAGATCGTTCTACTCCAGTAGTTTCTTCCCCAGAACTGCTAGACTTTGGAATTCCATTCCAGGTCACTGCTTCCCCAACTGTACTGACATGCATAAGTTCAAGTGCAACGTGAACCAACATCTCGCTGCCCTAATCCCTACATAGTGCCCCAGTAGATGTTTCCCCTGATAGTAGCCCCCTACACCAAAGTGGCAATGTGCCTTGTTTGGGGTGAAAATATAATAAAAAAAAAAAAAAAAAAAAAAAAAAGACAGACAGGCATAGTGCCTTTTATATATTAGATTTACACCCCCGTTTTATATGGACCAGTATGCAACAATTCTTTCTATCACACGATCTACACGATACTTTGGCTACAGTAATCATATTCGATTGCAGATTCTATGCGACAGGACTTACCTGATGAAATAGAATATTAGAAAATTATATATTTTTAAAAGACAAACATGTCCTGTCCATTACGTCCCCGGCTATTTCTTTTCAGTTTGCATTTATTTGTACTTCAAAACTAATAAGACTTTGAGAAAAGAGAAATAAGACTGTTATAAAAGGAAAGAACTGAAAAAAGTTATCTCCCCTGGATCGCAAGGGAGAAGACTTTTCAAGATGGCTGACACAGCATTTCACAATAATTTGGTGCCAAAATGATGTCTTGTAATTCTCACATTTAACAACTAGTTATATTCCGTGACGACATAACAAAGGCCAAAAGACGCTAGATTAAAAAAGTTCCAAACGAACAGCATTAATATCACAAATTTTCGGATCTAATATTTACAAAATAGCCAAAGAGTTATTGAAAGAGCAACGGAGCGACACTTGTCAACGCCGGCTTATTATCGTGACTACGATTTTCACAACAGAAGTTACCCTATTTCCTCCGTGACGGCCAAAGTATGTCGGACATTGCCAACCGGCAAAAGTCTGTGATAAACTTACACAAAGTTGTAGCTAGATTTAGGTGAGGATTTCGAGAATTTACCTCCTTCAGACAGACCTCTGGTTGTCAACCAATTAGCTGCTAACAAACCCGTAACACTGACCCGATACTGAAAAAACAAAACAAAACGTATCAGGTTTAACACCGTAGAATGCGCAGGTCTAAATGAATAACAACAACTGCAGAAGCCCGATTTGGTTGCGAGGAAATAATGTAGCGGCGCTTCGTGATAAAATGGAGTTTAAAAAATAAATAATGCTATCAGAAACCGTGGGAATTCCACGGTAGTTGCAAATTTTTAAAACACATAAAAATGAATAAAAATTACAAAATAAGGACAAATAAAAAAAAAAAATTAGTAAATTCTTTTTTAACCTTTTAAACCCAAAAGAATTAATTTGAAAAATTTATATTTGTTTTCAACGAAAATTCAACACATATCACGTTTTTTTTTTCTGAATAATTTTTTAATATAAATTATAAACGAACAGATGTCAATTAACTTACACATCTTATTTGAATTTTAAAAATATGTATAAAAAAAACTTGGTCCCCTTCCAACAGGACTATTTTTTTTTAATTATAAAATAAAATAGATAAGCTAAAACCGTAAACAGACAGCCATGTTTTTTTTTTTTTTTGAAAATTTATGGAGAGGAATAAAGCGTGACTTTAAGGGCAGGTAATTCGTTTCTCATTAATTAATGTTTGCGATGATGAGTGTGTTTTGTGACAACAGACAAGTAAATTAATATTTAGATAGTCAAAGATGCAAATATCTTTTTCCGTTTTACTTCAGTCATTACCTTCAGCTAACAGACTCATTTTTAGTCCATGAAATCCAGGCTTTTCTCTGAAAGCAGAGAAGTAATGGCAAAATACGCTAATCGAAAATATCTAAATTCAGCAGCATCAACATCACAGTTTTGCGGAGAAGAAATTCGCAAGGGGGTGACATTTCAGTAAGTACAAAATTAGACATCTTTATCAAATTAGAGTTATTAACGCAGCAATTATTAACAACGAATATGATACCTGCAATCTACGAACTCTCTACGCCACAAATCTAGTTCCTATTTACTTGCCTCTCCACGAGGGCAGAGTTAGACACAAGGTCGGTTTTTTATGTGAAGAAAATCCCACTCCCCCAAAAGGGGGCACTCTGGATAGGAACAAAAATTAAAATTGTCTCAGTCATGAAGGATTTCTCTTCCACTGACCAAGGACAGAAAAAATGAAGTGTAGCCCCAGAACAGATACTACATTGTGATCTTTTCCAGAAGATAAAGATTAGAACATTGCGACTCGTCGAAGATCAGGAAAGGGGGTTCTGTTCATGTTTACATTGTATAAAAACCTAAACAACTGCGCTAACATTTGAATAAGTAATTTTAGAAATTTTTTTTTTATTAAATGAAATTGATGTTTAAGCAATGGTACTTCGAGAGTTTCTGTTATTCATTACATTTCTATAGATTTATTTACGTGTTGTATACGTCAGCAAAAAACTGATTTTTAACTCTTATAGAAAAGTCAAATTTATCCGATTGGCATAAATGAAAAAAAAAAAAAAAAAAAAAAAAATTATATATATATATATATATTTAAATTATATATATATATATATTTAAATTATATATATATATATATATATTTAAATTATATATATATATATATTTAAATTATATATATATATATATATTTAAATTATATATATATATATATATATATATTTAAATTATATATATATATATATATATATATTTAAATTATATATATATATATATATATATATTTAAATTATATATATATATATATATATATATTTAAATTATATATATATATTTAAATTATATATATATATTTAAATTATATATATATATTTAAATTATATATATATATATATATTTAAATTATATATATATATTTAAATTATATATATATATATATATATTTAAATTATATATATATATTTAAATTATATATATATATATATATTTAAATTATATATATATATATATATATATATTTAAATTATATATATATATATATATTTAAATTATATATATATATATATATTTAAATTATATATATATATATATATATATATATATATAATAAATAAATAAAATAAAAATAATTAAATAAATAAAAAATAAATAAAAAAAATAAATAAACCAAGAGAAACGCGAATTACGGTGGCTAAAACCTGATTGTGCACAGTTCGAATCCAGTTCATTCCACATATACAATTTCATAAAACCAACACTTAACCTTGTGTTTAAGCTCGAGAAAGTTTACAAATATAATAAAACCTATTTTAAAAGAAAATAAAATCAAGAAAAAAAAAGACAAGCCAAGAAAGTCTCTTTAAAAGCATGTCTAAAGAAATTTGCGTAAAAATGTTCATTTTTATTTTCAGCGTACGCATCCTTATTCTCGGTGGTATTTCTTATCTATTTTTAGGTCAGCATTTCAGTAAGTACAAAATTAGACATCTTTATCAAATTAGAGTAATCCGTTATTTTAAGTCCATCAAATCCTAAGGACATACAAATTATTTTATTATCGAAGGAGAGGAAAAGATTACCCTAGATTTTTTAAATCTATTTCCCCCACCCCCACTCTTCATTATTTTTTTATTTTACTTTCACTTGCCTCACACCATCCCTCTCTCTGACTTATTTTATCTCTCGTGTACTTGTTACTATTTCGTCTATAATTATTCTATCTTATTTCTACTGTCTTTTTTATTTGACCCTAAAATAATCCAATTTTGGATGTCACAAACATAACATAGGAGCTTAATTGTCTGATTGTTTTGTTTTACGGCATATCAACACTTTTCGGATTATTTAATGCCGTCGTGCGGTCTGCGCTCGCAGTGGGCATCTTTGAACAAAAGCCAACTTTACGTTTCTGAATTTGAGATGAGGATTGGTTATTCGTATTATTTGGATTCATCAGACTACTGTTCTACTCTTGAATGTAGTTTTCACAAGATTCCGGCCGATGTAACCTCCGACCTTCTTCAGGTATATCATGTCGAACCCGGGAATGTTTTTGTTTAATTAAGAAATCTGGACGGAATTTCGCACGGAACCCATCATTTACTTCACGGAGTAGCATGTTCTCGTTCCGTCAGCCATAACTGCATATAGGTCCTAGTAATTTGCAGTTGTATTTTCCGGTCGCGTACACTGAGAATTGAACCTTCAAGAGAATATCACTTTTACAACTTATTTTTTCCAAGTACTCTAACTACTGCGCCACGAATTTTTTGCATACTACCCTCGAGAAGTAAATAAAAAGGCTCCGTTCGAAATTCCGTCCAAATTTCCGAGTTGGACAAGATCCATCTAAAGAAGGTCGAAGTCTGCATCGACTAAAACCCTTTGAAAACACACTCAAGATGAGCACAGTAGGCTGAAAAAAAAAAAAAAAAAAGACTAGTAACCAATCCTTATCTCAAAAATTCAGAAACGTAAACTTATTTGTTCAAAGATGTCCAGTGCTAACGTAGACCCCACAATATTTATAAACGTTTATATTTTCAAATGAAAAACAAGAACGCAACTCAGTCGTGAGACTGCATAGCTAGGCTTGACAACATAAGGATAAGCCTAAGTATAATGTGAGCCTTAGATTTCCATATTGTATGAAGTATTCCCAAGGTTATGTCTCGTAAACGTTTATAACTCAAACTACTATCTGATCAAGCTGAAGTTTTACGTGGTGGTTACTGTCATCCAAGAACATCATTTCAACCTTATTTGTTACCATCTGTTCTGTTTTTACGCACACACAGAAAAAAATGAAAAATAACGTAAAATATATAAATGTATATTTGCGCATGCGTAGATGATTTTAAGTCGACTTATGCCTGCCAAATTCCATTGTGTTTTTAAAAAATTTTTTTTAAGATACAGATACTATTTTCAGTTCTATTTCACTCTTTATTTTAAACTAGCAAACTCATTTTTAGTCCAGACATTGAAATCCAGACATTTTCCTCGACAAAACAAAAACGTAATGTCAAAAGATGCTCATCGAAAATGTTCTTACCGCTTAAAAAACAAATCGAATATGTTCCAAAGTTTCACATCCTCTGTGTGAAGTTTCAAGTCCGTAGACCAAAGATTAACAGCAGTTTGGTACAGACCGTTTTAAGACTTACAAGATAACAAACACATATCTCCATTTTTTTTTCTCTAATCCATAATATAAATCTCACCTGTCTGTTTAAATGCATGTATGTATGTATGTATGTATGTCTGCCTAAACTTTCGACAGAGGCAATGGATTTTCACGAGATCGATATCGTTTTGAACGGACGACAAATATCGAAAAATTGGCTAAAAACATTAATTCCTCCACCCTCAACTGGGCATTTTCTACAAGAAGGGTCACTTTTTTCGCCAATATTTTCGAAAGTCATCCCCTCTTTTTGATTGACTAGCCTTAATTTAAACCTTGCCACTTCCGGTTTGGCGATGGACGAAACAGAAAATGACATTTTTTTTCACGTTCTTTTCCTTCTTCGTGGTAGGAGTTCGAGCCTACCTGCCTACTACCATTTTTTTGTGCTCAACACACCTCCAAACACTCGAGCAACGCCGGGCACCCAGGCTAATATTATATAAAAGTCACTTTGTGTGTGTGTGTATGTGTGCGAGATCCTTCCTCATAGGATCCAAGGCGGCTGAGCTTATCTTTTGCAAATTTCACACAAAAGTAATTAATATTTCTGGCAGTGTTCTTAAATGTTTTGTACAAAAATTCATCCGATAAGTATCGACATCGAAAAAATTTGATGTTAAAGTCTTTCTTCTCTTATAGATAAAAAAAAAGAATTTTTGTAGGGGAATATTTTACGTTACACCGTTATAACCTTTGGTCGGTGTAACGTAAAATATTTCTCTGTAAAAATTATTTTTTATCTATAAGAGAAGAAAGACTATTAAGATCGTCATGCCCAAGTATCAGTTGACATGATATTGAAAACAAACACAAACGGAATTTGATGAACGACATCATCATTATAATGTTTTTATTTTACTTTTGTGAATTAGTCCATGGGTAAATTATTCCTCGTAATATATAATATTCAATAGAGAATTGATTCTATAATAATACATACGCAATCTGCATGAATTAAAATGTCATGTTTTAGCGTATTGTACGACCGGGCAACGCCGCGCATCCAGTTAGTATATAGAAATTAAATTTAATTCTTAATGTAAATTCTACTATTGAACAAATCAATGTCAGTCATTCCAGCGGGGAAACACAGTTAATAACCGTTCATATCATTCTATATGGCGTTATATATCTATCAGACTGCCAGTGACTTGTTAGGTCACGGCTATTACTAATTGTTTGACTTTGATTTCATTCGAAATGAATTGTTAACTAATTCTCGCATACGAGTTTGTTTCGAGGGAGAGGGAGGAAGAGAGAGGGATCGAAAATTCCAATTACGGGGGTTGGAGCTTGATTGACTGCGCAGGCGAAAAGAGAATACATTCTTTTCGAAAGTCTTATTTACGTTTAGAAGTGAAGAGGAGAACGTATCGACACAAACAAGAGAAAGAGAGTGGCTATTAAAACCATTGGCTTTTTGGCGTTCGTTCGAATCGCATCTCGATGTAAAAATCCGACGCTTCATTGCCGAAGAGACTCCCTTTTTAAGAATAAATAAAATAAAAAGTAAAGTAATAAGAATTGACCGAACAACGACAGAAAAAGTGCCGTTTATATTAGCTCCGTTAACTATTCGTACCATTTCTAAAGTCATTTAGATTGTAAAAACGAAAAAAAAAAATTTTTTTTTCTTCAATATTTTCTTGATGCGTATAAGATTTCCGGGTTTTGTTAATGTTCATTTTTTCCACTCGCAACGATCGTATTACGACTCTTATACTTACATCTTAGCAGGAGACGAAAACACGCTGGTTTTTGTGTGCACATACGAGATTCCTATAAGTTTCTAGACTTTTTCGTATGAGCAGTTTTATTGATAAAACACAAATGAAACTTTAGTCCCTTTCGAAATAATCTCCTCTGGCTGCAATGCACTTGTGTCCTCCCAACAACTTTTGAAAGGCCTCATAAAAGTCCACTCGTGTGAGCGTGTCAATGACCCTCGTCACAGGAAACCAAAAGTCACAATGAGCAAGGTGTAGAGTACAGGGAGGATGAGGAACTGTCTTGATGACATCCTGGCCAAATAGTCTGATCTTCTCTGATCACAATTTTAAATGCATGTATAAAAAGTCTGGAAACTTACTCAAGTACCTCGTATATAATACGTTTTAAACACAAATAGAGCACAAATTATTGTGTATATTTTAGTATATACGCTATTTAGCCTGGAGAGATAAACGTTATTCGTTCTGTGTATTAAAAAAATACTTGATCACGGACTCTCCGGTAACTTAGAGAGTCGAAGTTGGAACCTAGACCCAGCCCAAAGGTATTCACCCCCAATCATTGAAAAAGTTAATTATAACTGCAAATTTAACAGAAATACACATTCTTATTGTTATATAAAGTATATATATATATATATATATATATATATATATATAAGTTGTCTATACCTCAGTTTTTTATGTGATGCTGAGTTCACTGATCAACCCTGTACGGAACCTTCGATCAATTGACACAACGTAGGGAAGATTCAACCGGGTAACGAAGACGACAGGGTAATTCAGGGAAGCGGAAACTTCGTCAGGGTCGGTTTCTAGAGAATACATCCAAGGTCGGCGTTGTCTCATCGACCAACAGATATTAACTCCGGACATGAATAGAAGCAACTGAACCTAAGAGTTACATTATCAATGTCTGCGAAGGATTAACTGTATAACAAAACTAAAACGTGTCTTTATTTTTACATGACGTACCCAGAATCATATAGTATCTATCTATTTATCTATCTTTTATTATATAAAACGACCTGAGCCGATTTTTATGAAATTTCACACAAATGTACTTTATCTGGCAGCGTTCTTAGATAGGTTTTATATCGGATTGTCTTCGAAAAGTGTCGATAATCCGATGAAAGAAGAACAGGCAATTTTGACCAAAGTTAAAACCCTTATATAACCTAACATCACAAGTGCATTTGAGAATTTTTATTACCACACAAGCCAAAAGGCGCGGCATATAAAATCAACAGTAGGTTCTTTGATATAACAGGGACACATTTGAAATTGAGGTTTCTGTTTAGAGCACAGTTGAACTATGATACTTGACTTTTGCATTTTTAATTTTGATTCAAGCCGTTAACTATAAAACTAATTTATTAAATAACAGTAGGGTCTCTACAGTACAACATAGACTACAATGTATTGTGTTATACAAGTCACTGCGAGGCGATATGTGAAGCTTCCCCCCTGGCGCACTGTGATGAGTCCCTAACTAGAGCAGGCAATCAATCGATTTGATTGAAAAATGGGCGATTTAACAGATTTCGATGACAATAAAAATAGTGGAGTGTGAAACATTCGTTGATCATCATTCAATACCGGGCAACGTTGGGTCTCCCTACTAGTCATATATAGGGAAAACGAGTTATCTATAATAGATTATAATACCGGGGGCTTCGAAATATGTTTACGGCTAATATAGAAGTAAAGCGATCTATTTCTAAAATTCTATTTACACACGCGTTTATGGTGTGTAAGAACACGCTGTAAATAAACTGAAATGCAAAGGTGACTTTCTTTAAATGCACACAGACGCATTAAAATCTATTAAAGCATCGTTAACTAATCACACGATGAAGTAGGGCGAAATAAATACATAAATAGTTAAGAGATTAGCGACTTATTAAATTAATTACAAATTACAGCTAATCAGAACTAAAAATGGTAGTTTTTAGTCAAACATAAACCAATTGATATTTTATGTATTCAAGCACACAGAAAACTTTTATGGAACAAGAGTTGATAAACTCAACTTCAGCATAATAGTAGCGGGCAGCCCGGCGTTGCCCGTGCGTAAAATACGCATAAATATTATTGTCATATCCTTACTTTAAATAAGAATACAGCAAGAAACACGGGGTTATGGGTGAAAGACAAAGGGGTTTATTTACAAGGAAATACATATGACATAAGAGTTACTCTACATCTTGTCTTATTCTCTTCCTGTCTTTTTCCTTTCTTCCTCAGTCACGTGAGAGGGTCAATATATCCATAGTTCATTTCATCTATGAAGGGATGTTAGGTTATTCCATTACATCAATTATATTTTAATAAATGCAGAAACTAAGACACGTGCATGCGAGAATTGTTTTTTTTTCTAAGCAGTTTACATCTTGGAACTAAAAAAAAATACTGAAACTGAGATCGAAACCAAAACCTAAATACAGTGAGTCAAGTACGATAACCAATAGACTAGCGTGACACGACTTTAAAAAGGTGTTTTCAAACTACTTATTCTTAACATAAGTAATCTGTAGTGTGGACAATCCACGCATGCGCATTCGTGAAACAGCAAACGGAAAAATCCGATGACTCTCGCGTAACAATTTTTCAATTCTGAACCATTTAGTAGCCATTTTTCCGGATAAAAACGGATTACAAAATTTTCCATATGTCTGAATATCCTATATATCAAATTTTAAGTCTATAGATCAAAAATTCTATTAGTATATAGGTGAAGAAGTGTCATCATACGATTACACATTCTCACTTTTATAGATATGGAATACGCTAAATATGATTTCTATATTTGTACGTATATTTTCACCTTCACCACAGTTAACACGAGATTGTTCAATCGATTGATTGTCGCAATCGTAAAAAAAAAAACAAAAAAAAAAAAACAAAACAAAAAAAACAAAACAAAAAAAAACAAAACAAAAAAAACAGACATTACCCATTTTAAAATTAATTGTTCCAAAACCAAACTATATCGTTCTGTCGTCTAAAACAATTTAATCTATATACCTATTAGGTTGATTTTTTTTTCTCGCTCTCACATTGATATTAAAACCCTATTTTTCTATTCAAATTTATTAAAACGAACTTTTTAATGTACTCAGTCATAGATATGCGAGCGACTACATGAAGGTTAACTAATTTGCATATTCCTTTGACAAACGAGCGTTAATTAATTATTCATATTTTATGGTTTCTTGTTAGACGATTAGATTGTTTTCACTATTACGCTGATTTCTATTTCTGCACAGTTTCTCAGTGCAGTCTCAAAACACAAAGGATACACCTTGTAAGGGCAGTAGCGCATGTAATTGTGAGGCAAGGGTTGCGCAATCCTCAACCACACATTTCCTGAATCGGCACTCTGAGTCCAGTGGCAAAGAGAATCCAGGACGACTGGAAACAATGCCGAGATAAGCGGAGAGCACATACAGCACCTGGAAGTCCCAAATGGTCACCCATTTAGTACTGACCAGGTTCAACGTTGCTTAACTTCAGTGATCCAACGGGAACTAGTGTGTCATGATTATGCCGTAAAGTACGTACGTCATTATGCACAGTTTCTACATTCTGCATAATTGCATAGAATTAAAGATGAAAATATCCTAGCACTCGAAAATTATATATAAGTGAACTTGTCGGTGTGTATGTGAAAAGTCTCTCTAAAACCTTGGCCGGTGTAACGTAAAATATTTATTTGGAAAATTTTTTTATCCAGAAGATGAGAAAGACTATTTTTAAGATCGTCAAACCCAAATATCAGCTGACGTGATATTGTAAACAAACACAGACGGAATTTGATGAACGATATTTTCATTATTATTTTATTGTTTGCAAATTATTCCTAGTAATATATAACAATCAATAAAGGATTGATTCTATAATAATATATACGCAATCTGCATAAATAAAAATATAATGTTTAAGCGTATTGTACGACCGGACAACGCTGGGCAGCCAGTTAGTTTTAAATAATAATAAAAAAAAAAATAGTTTTATTTTTTTTTTTTTTAATATTTACTTGACGATTATGTTTACGGAAGGAGGGTTATTTTTTCTTAATAGTATTGACCGTGACAGTAGTTTCAAGGAAATAATAGCAAAAAATATAGATTTATGTAAAAATCTGCTGTATCGGTTAATAGATAGCCCTTAGTTGACACAAACCTTTCCATTCAACAACAGATTTCACCGTGTCTCCTCGACTTCTAAGTATTTAAGAGAACACTCGTATTTACGCTATTCTCATTATTTATCTTCTGGATGGAACATGGTGCAACATAAGATATTTTGGTATTATTTCTCACTCACCTTTCTCAGAAATATGGAGTTGATCTAGAAGTTGGTTTGGGTTCTATTATAGATTGCTTATTTCGTTTCATTCTGTTAAGACTCAACTATTGTCCTTCAATCGTGGGTGTGACCCTTTTCTCCTGACATTCTTATGACTGGCTCTGTTCTCAATGAGAAATCGGCTCTAAAACTTCTTGGTCTTTCTCATCAAATCTTTCTTGGAGTCCATATATTAAATCCATTGCTCGTTCTGCTTCTCGTAAAATCGGTTCTCTCTACCCTCTACACTTCTTCAAACCTGAGGCTATTCTGAATTTCTATAAATCTGCTATCACGCCATGCATGGAATAGTGTTATCATATTTGGGCTGGTGAATCTGGGTCCCATTTGAAAATTCTTAATAAATTGTAGAAACGAATCTAATCTTTATTCTTTACTACAACACTCTCTCACAGACGTGATGTTGATAGTCTCAGTCTTCTCTACAACTATTATGGAATGTATTCTTCAGAATTGAGTGATCTATTCTCTGCTTCGTTTGTTTCAGCTCGTTTGACTCGTTGGTCTTGTGGTCTTCATCAATTCGCTGTTTTAATACCTGATTGTAATACAGCTTCCTATTCCAGTAATTTATTTCCAAATAATGCAAGGTTGTGGAACTTTCTTCCTGCTCCCTGTTTTCCCTCTACCAACAACCTTGTTTTTTTTTTTTCAAGACTAAGGTCAATAGGCATCTCTTGTCTTTTTTTTTTTTACAGTGATCACCACTTATCAAGGCCCGGAAGCCACTCAGGGATAAGGGTTATTGCAAGTACATTACGTTAGTGTGGAGATTTGATGAAGTGTTTACTTAAGGGGGCGGTTCATTAGGAATTTGTTAACATTGGACTTGAAGACATCCAAGTTGTAGTCCGGTGGGAAGCAGGCAGACGGAACAGAGTTCCACAGGCGTGCAGTTCTAAGAAAGAAGCTTTGTTCATGGAATCCACGTTTTGATTTAGGCACAGATAAAGAGTGGGGGAAATTTTTCACAGTGGATTCAGCTAGACGGGTGTTTTTCGTAAAAGATTGGCGAGGGGGGACCAGAGATTGGAGTTCAGATGAGCACCTGCCATGGAAATAACGATAAAACAAGGATAGGCTCGCAACGTCTCTTCTGTGGGAGAGAGGTTGCAGGGTAGAGAAAAGGGCATCCCCCACTAAGCCACGAAGTCTATTTTGTACTCTGTCAAGGCAGGATAGGCTGTTTTTAGCAGCTCCTGCCCAGATATGGCAACAGTATTCCATCCTTTGCAATAATCAGATTTAGTTCTCGTTAACTACTTATATAAAATGCCTTCATGCCTTGTCTCGAGCGATTTCCATAAAAAATTATTCCGAAATTTTCTGGTTCTTCGCTTATGCTTTCTGGAACGTCAGATCATAATTCAAAAGTGTTTTCTTTAAACTAAGTATCTAGTTTCCTATTCCAATTGTATGCGGTTGTACACGGAGAGCCTTAATTGCCATTCTACACTATTCACAGTTTGGCCCCTTAAAAGGAGAGTATCCTTTAAATAAGTATCAGACGTCACAGTAATCGACCAATAAAACATCTACACATTACACGTAAAAAAAAAAATTGTGAATAGTTATGTGTCTATACCAAATGTCTAAATATCCTTCCGACCGTATATTATTAACAAAACTACGTTTGCCTCAAACAACTGTTTCGTTGTGATAAAAAATAAATAAATCTTCAAAAGACCCCCCCCCCCAAACCCATCCAAACTGTTTTTGGGTATCACTTTTAGCCTTTCGTGAAATATCCATTTAGGACTCAATTGTAAATAAAATGTTATACGTCCTGTATCTTTCCATTAAATTCTTTCCTAAAATATTTCTATTTCCACATCAGAAATTAAAACAAAGAAAGGATCAATTAGCGAAAAAAAAAAAAATGAAATAAAAAATAAGTAAAACTGCTCCCGGGTAACGTCAAATGCAAACTGTTTACATTAAATAAAAACGTAGAGCTGTAAATATATATATATATATATATATATATATATATATATATATAATATAATACAAATAAGTTAGAAATGTACAATTTGGATCATTCGGACTACAGTTCTCATCTTTGATGTTATTTTCACGGCGTTTCGGTCGATGCAAACTCCGACCTTCACCGTATATAATATACATACTAATACAATATCTGTACTCTTTGTAAAAATATAAATTCTTCTAAAATTTAATTTACAGAATTTAAACTAAATTGTTTTCATGCTAATGTATATATACGTATACCTAGGCAGCATTCTTTTTTTAAGAATATTTCGTTGAATAAAATAGACATTTTATGCCTACTCTTGCTAGTTTGGAGTCTTCTAATCTTACTAATTGATTTACTTGAAACTGGCTAATCTAGTCGGCATGTTTACTGTAGGTTAAAGTACTTTAAAACATGTCTGGATTCATCATCAGGAATAATTAACTAGACTGGTTCTGGACAATTTATAGAAGTGTTGATTTTTTTATTCATTTAAATGTATATCTTAGCAATTCATTGGTTAATAAAATACGCCAAGTGATTTTGTCATTTTACAAGTACTATAAGATAATATTACTATTATTAATATTTATTTTATTAATATTTGTGATTTAGTTTTAATTAATAATGCTTCTAATATTTCAAGCTGATGGTTATTGGTAGTGTGTTCGAAAAAAAAAATAGACGTGATGTCTACTAATTTTTCTAAATTGGAGACAGGGACAGAAATGGTGATTAATCAGATGTTTAACAATGGAGATATCTTCAGAACAATGCACAGTTAACCTTTTCGAGATTGTCGTAGTAGTCAAACCTATGTTTATGTTTCTCCCTTCAATTATGGCGAATTTGATTCCGATAAAATAGTTTTATGTATATATTAAGCGTAAATTTTGATTTTGTACTGTTTTAATGGATATTATTTTAAATTGCTTAATTTATTTGTCGATAACATGGTTAGGAAATAAATTATTAGAATTTGTTTGATATTGGTAAATCCATGTTGCAAAATATTTGGGGGATGAGATTAAGTTGGCCCGGGTAAATAAGTTTTTGATCGTGATTAGTTTGTATCTGAGAGGGCGTTCACTTCGATAATTAAGGGTACACGAATTGTTAGCGTTCGGGTAACGTAGCGCATTTATCGCAAATGAAAATAGCAGCAGCAGCCGAAGGATGGATGGAAAGCAATTGTATTAGCAGCAGGAGCAGCGTTTGAACGTGTATGCAAATTGGTGCGTGTGCTCAGGCTTGCGTCTGAAGAAAAAGAAAAAATGACACCACGTGGTCGGGAGAAAAAAGTCCGCATCGAAGAGAAATGGATCTGTTAAGTCAAAGAAGAGAAATGGTTGGCTACGGAAAAGAATGTTGTATATTGGTCCAGATTGGAGGATCATGCTGCCTTCATATTAAAAGAGATATGAAGGGGACATCCATATTGGAATGAGACGGTGGACATATATATAACAATGATGAGGGGGAGAGAGAGAAGACATTTATACATATTACAGTTCTGTGGATTCTTATAATATATTAGCGAGGAGAGAGGGTGATCAGTTATTTTACATCAGGAGGGGACAATCATTACTTATGATGGAGGAGGGGGGCACATTACTTGGAAGGGGGTTATACAAAGTTCATATTAAGATTATTAACACATTCTCTTTAATTATTGAAGGACGACACGACGACAACAGTTACAAAAATCGATCATGTTCTTTATTTCATTTGACCGGTCGAATGATTTGACGCCAGGAATTCACATTGGTTCTACATGGTTAAACGTTTACCCTTCGGCCTCTGAGGGGAACCCCCTTGGACCATGTCAGCTTTTTCCGATCGATTCTACTGACTGTTCGAACTTGACTGCCCGATTGCCGACTCTCTAATCCGCCAATCCTAGTTCCTATTATTGAGAATTCCCTTTTTGCTATGACGTCAGATGTGTGGTTCCAAACGTGACCAACTCACATGGCTAAGCACAGGTTTGTCAAAAACACTTCTGCAAACAAAGAATTCTCTAACCTATTTTTCAACCTAACCTATTATTTTTTTCAATATTTTTAATTTGTATTGTTCATTCTTTTTAATTGACCTT
>NC_136498.1:22780227-22805227 GCF_053919585.1 Euprymna scolopes
AATAAAATAAAATAACTTATAGTATAAAGTGAATTAAGAATGCTGGCAACTATGTAGAAAAATAAATACTGGAACACAAAATTTCGTCTATTTTAATATTGACACTTTTGTCGGTTTTAACTTTTTGAATTAAAAAATAAAAGGTCTTACATTTGGAACGAACCCGTATATGTATCTTTGTATGTATAGGATTTACTTTGAAATTAGTGTATTTAGGCAGCATTCCTTCATTCAAGCAAACATTATTAAAAAATTTAATTAAGATTCTTTTAACTTCAAGATGGAAGGTATTTACAAATGTTCCATGGTTCACACGAGCGCTTTCGATTCTTTCTTGAACCATGGAACATTTGTAAATACCTTCCATCTTGAAGTTAAAAAAATCTTACGAAAGATCGAAAAACTGAAAAAAAGAATAATTAAGCAAGGTATCTCTTGTTTTTAATAATGTTTGCCTGAATAGGATTTACTTCTAAACTAATGTTTATCAATCACCATCGAGTATTGCTGCCATATATGGGCTGGTGCATCTACTCATAGCCTCTCTCCCTCGGAGAGGGTCCCAAAAAGAGTTTTCAATCTAATTTATCAAATAAACTCCAACCCATGTCCCATAGCCGCAGTGTTGTCGAAGATATGTACGTCGAGGGGGTACAAGTGCAACGAGTTCATCAGAGCATATTCCATTAGAATATTTGAAAAAAAAAAACAAAACAAAAAAAAACACATTGCGACGATAGAACAGGGGTTGGAGCTTGCTTTGTATTTTCCTTAAATTAATCCGGCATTTTTATTAACATTTCATTAACTTATTTTAAAACAAATTAATTACTAAGAACATATTAGTTTTTCCACCATACTTAAAAAGATGAACGATTTCTTTTTTTTTTTTTTATTTCTAGAGGGGAAACTATCCCCATTTCTAGGCTTATGTATTTAGAAGAGCGGAAAGTTTAAGTAAGATACTTATTTTCCTCTATGCGGTGGCGCAAAAATACCTAGTGTAGAAGCCATCTCAGTTAGATAGACCCGTAGATCTTATCAGGTCATCCATCTAGAAGGAAAACCAATATAAAACTTCGAAAAGAGGGAGTCTGTTCAGTCCTGGAGCTGGTGACTAACAATTCTCCGGTTTGCGGACCTAAATTGCTTAAGGAGTTGATGGGCTCTGTATATTGCCGAACTTTTACACTATTAGCCAGAGATTCACCAAAGCCACCCTGTACTTGAGCTTGTTTCCTGTAAGACAATGAGCGCCACCCGCCCATCCTCAATATCTTTCTTTGCCAGACTGAGGAAATCGTGTGTGCTTGTTCCTACCTCAATAATTAAGTATCCACACCGGTTCCCATCAGATTACCGAAGTTAAGCGACGTTGAGCTCGGTCTATACTAAATACGGCATAATCACGTTGACACACCGGTTCCCGACAGATAACCGAAGTTAAGCAACGTTGAGCCTGGCTAGTACTTGATGGGCGACCATTTTGGGAATTCTAGGCGCTGTATGTGCTTTCCGCTCATCTCGGCATTGTTTTCAGTCGTCCTGAACCTCCACTTGCCACTGGTATTCAACAATGTCGATTCAGGAGAGGTGTGGTTGAAGATTGCGCAACTCTTGCCACACAAATTTCACGCGCAGGCACCCTTACAGTGGGTATCCATAGTCTGTCAAGACTGAAGGAAGCCTTAAAAAAATACTAAATAGGTAACATTTTGGGAATACCAGGTGCTCTATGTTCTCTCCGCTTATCTCACCATTGTTTTCAGTTGTCTTTGACTTTTCTTTGTCACTGGAATCAAGCAATGGCGACCCAGAAAAGGTGTGGTTGGCGATTGCATTTACACGTAAAGCCCCCCTCCTTTTCAGGAGGCGTTTATAGCGTTAATAACTCGAACACGTCAGTGTATATACAATGTATGCGTAAAAGATAACGGGATTGTTATCACAAGTAAATTAATTTCAATTCCAAAAAAACTACGTATGTGACTGTTATAATTTGGAGTACTATTTTCGAACTTCGGATACCTTATGTCGAACTCGGGAATCTGCAAGAAATTTAAATCGCAATCATTTATTTTATCTACAGAGGGTAGCTTCATGATTCTGGTTGCGGCATCCACCCTGGGTCGGTTGGGCCGGCTTTTTCCAACAAGTTCACCATGTTCCAAACATTGGCTGACCAAGTAGGTCATGAGTAAAGCACATAATGTACGTTCGTAGAAGCACTCACTAACAAAACAAGCATGTTCGTAGATATCCTATTTATACTCAGGTAAACGCACACGGTGCCAGCTGAAACGAACATGTCAGCGATTTCTTATTACACGCGAAACTTCTTCAATTTTCATTTCATCGTGTTTTATTTTATTTTGAATGATATCAACAAATTTTCAATGCTATTTAATTTAATTTTGTATGGACTATTTTCTTTGTTTCTGATATGGATTTTCTCTCTACAAGCCATTGTTCCTTGTTCATACGAATAACTTAGTCACAAAAAACTCCCCTTTCTTTTATTATTAAATGAAATAGAAAGCGGCAAAACTTTAAAGCATTGTTTAAAATATAAATCTAAAAGAGTCGGCAAAATTTCGTCTAGTTTGATTACAAAGACTCTTCAAAGAAAATAAAAATCATGGCGCCATACTTGAATCGGAATTTTTATTCCACTTAACATATTAGAATCTAGAATCGATTGAAATTACTTTTTTTTGACCATTAAATTAAATCTATTTTTTAAATTAAAATCTACTTTAAAAATTCCTATTGTCTTATTTTAATAGAGTACCGTTAATTTTAGCTTACGAGATTTTTTTTCTAAATGAAAAATCAAATGTTCTTACATATTTAGATTATTCGGATTACTGCTCTCATCTTTAGTTTTAATCTTACTACATACGGTTCATGAAACGTCTGACTTTATCGAACTAATCTGTACGGTGTTTCGAACGGAATCGTTTTATAATCGATAGAGATATCCTGTCCAACCATAAGTAAGTACAAGTTTTAATTCGTACTATTACCTGATTCCCCGTTGAATACTACATTCAAATCCAATGTAAACAAGTTATTGTTAAGCCTTTCCCAGAAGTAACCAAATTGTTGCAATATTTTGGGGTATAATGGGGTAGTTATTTAATTGCCACCCACATCGGCAATATTTGGCACAAGGCCTGGAAAGTGGGCACCCCGCAGGATCCCCTAAAGGAGGGGCACTCAATAAGTTTGCAAACTTTTTTTCGTATGGCCAGTTTTCTTGACAGTGCACACAAACTAGTCCCTTCGAAGTAATCTCCTTCGGCTGCAATACACTTGTATCGTCCCAACAACTTCTGGAGGACTCATGGAAGTCCTCTTGTATGAACGTGACGATGACCCTCGTCACAGACTCATCTCCTGAATTGTCTTTACGTTTTTCCTTGACCTTAGGACATAAGTTAAAGTCACGGGGAGCAAGGTCTGGACTATAGAACAATTGTTTCAATGCTTATCTTGGTCAAATAGTCTGTGACAAGGATGGAGCACTTTATGGACAAACTTTACGCAAACCTTCCGCCTCTTCAGTTCCTCGCGAATAATTAATATCAAATTAAAGGGTAATATAATAGCTGAACGAAAACGAAGCCATCTCAACCCCTTTATCGACCCAGCCTCATTCACTTTGGCAATTTCAGCTCCACTTTTTTTCACACTAGTTCAATAACGACGTAAAATATTATTCATTGTTTTACATGGTAGTCACCACTTATCAAGGCCCGGAAGCTACTCGGGGATAAGGGTTATTGCGTATACAGTAATCAATAGGATAGTATCGTAGTAATCGTTAGTACTGGAGATTTGATAAAGTGTCTTACTTAAGGGGGCGGTTCATTAGGAATTTGTTTATGTTGGACTTGAAGACATCCAAGTTGTAGTCAGGTGGGAAACAGGCAAATATTACCTTAAACTCGAAATTTACTGTGATTTTGCTATAGCCTCTTTCATACAGAAAAGACGTCTATTTTCTTTACGGACTGCTATCCCCATCTTAATAGTTGTTATTGGTTAACCACGTTTCGGTCAACAATTCGTCTGGCCTTTTTCAGGTGATCAACCGCGACGGGATAGGAACGCGGTCTTGAAACTATATTCCCAGTAATTACTGCCTTCCATAGTTGTTGTCTCACCAAGTTTTGGCAAACTAATCCTCTAGCTTGCTTTGAGTAGGATTGAACCCGCTATGTTCAGACAATACTCACCTGGAACCGTAGAGATTCAACGCCATTATCCACTGCGCCGGATTGTTCCTACTTTATTATTTCCATGGAAGGTGCTCGACTAAGTTCCAGTTTTTGATTCCTGCTTGTACGACATTCATAACAAGAGCTTGCCGGAATACGGCAACGACAGAAGACCCCTTCCTCTACTTGTCCAGCGTTAGGGTAAGGGTTTCCATGACTAAAGCGTTATAGTTAAATCGCTCGAGCCAAGGCATGGAGTTAATTGATGTAAAGACTTTAGAAAACAAACAAAACATCGAAATAATAAAGAATCTCACAGCCCAAAAAACATTAAATGTCAGAAACTAACTTATAACAAGCATTAGATTGATAAAATGCGACCCAGAAAATAATAACACTCCCCTCTTTCAAGAACATCCCCCATGAAATATAAGGATTTAAGGACAAAATAAATGGAAGCGAGAATTACACGACGCCACCCCAAGCGCAACCTGACCTCGTTCATTGTTCGTTCCTTTTTACAGTAGTTCCAGCAGTAACTTAAAGCATTATCGACCATATTAAATTTAATCAGTTTTTAATTAAAATCGCAACTTTAAAAACCTCTTTCAGGTGTCGTTGATTTTCACCTCCAGCCTTTTTTTCCAAATGAAAATCCAATCAGTTATAGATGAATTACATACTTACATAATCTAAAATTTGTTTTCGTCTCTTCTGAACACTGACCCAGTCTAATAAAGTTAACACCCCCTCTCATCCAAAAAATACTTATTCTACAGCAGCGGTTACCAACTAATCGCGCATGCGTAGAGGTGCATTAAATGACTGAACCGCCACAAAAAAAAAAAAAAAATGCTTCCGCATACAAAGAAAGATGTTGCTAAAACTACACAAAAATTAAAACTCGTTAACTCTTAAATAAAATAAACACAGGATTAGAGTAGAAAGTTGATCTCGACTTCACTTTGGTCAATGAGTGATGTTTCTGACAAAGGGGGAAGAACTGTGTTCATGAATAGATTTCGTCCCAGATTATGTTTATCATTGGTTGATTTTTTTTGTATCTTGAAGTAGCATTTTAGATCTTTAAATCGCGTGAATGAATGCAAAATCTGGATCGATTTCCATTAAAAAAATGCATCAAATATATTAAAATACAACTATTTACATAAACAGCCAAGTGTTAACGTTTATAACACTTTATTGCACAACATTTTTTCGTCTCCCGACAAAAGGAGGGTGGACCTGTAAATTTACCTTTGTCCGTTCGTCTGTTCGTCCGTCCGCACTTTTCTCAATAAGTACGCCTCGAAATGTTTGGAAATTTGCACAAACATTAAACATGATATGAATACAAATGTAAAACAACGGATTTTCCGGGAAAACTCCAGTTGCCCCGCGAGGGGTGCCTTTCGGGTTAAAATGGCTTAAATTAACACTTTGTGTGTATTAAAAAAAATTGATGCCTTGGATTTTTATAAAACTTTCTGTAAAGTTGTAACTAACTGATTTCTATATAATTTTGTTTGTCTATACTTCGCGATAACTCTTGAGTGTGTGCCCAGAGGCTCATTTAGAGCTAATAAAAACACTCCATTTTTGGAACTCTTTTACCAGATTTATCCAAAACTTTATGTGTATGTATTTAGCAGTCTTACATGGTGCTGAACTCAAATTTAAATATGTTTAGGCCCTGGAAACGTTTGGGACTAAATAGGCAGGGGGACAAATGGACTTAATCATTTCTTTAAAAAAAAATTTTTTTGGATGGTGTAGAACTCAAATTTACATATGTTAAGGGACTTTTGGAGCTAAATGGAAGGGGGAATACCTCGTTCACTGTGCACTATCTTGTTTTTACTATAAAATCTATTATCTCGACTATCGGAGGATATTCGTTAATCCACAATAGTAAATGAATGTGCTTCGACGAATGCGCAAAAATTGTGCTTCCTCAACTAACTCGACACGCACATAAATCCCACGCTTTGTTTAAACACTCGAGCAGCTAGGCTGTGTGTAATGTTTGCAACTTGATAGGGTCGTACTTATTTCAAGTACTTAGAATAAATAGTGTCGCATTGCACGTGTTTGATAGGGACATAAGTAATTTTTTTTACAAGAGCGTCACCACTTATCGAGGCCCAAAGGCCACTCGAAGATAAGGATTAATGAATTTAAGGTGGTAGTGTAGTAATCATTAATGGTGTAAATTGGTTATAATTTGATTAATTTTGGGGATGGCCCTACAAGAACTTGTTTGCATTGTATTTCAATTTTACTATGCTGTAGTTAGCTGGAAAGCAGGACAGAGAAATTTAACTTATTTCTGTTTTTAACAATCAGGATACGTCCTTGACAGTCAGTTCAACAGTAACTTTGTTGCGGTTTGGCAGATGTATATTCCTGTTTAGTCTCAGGGTTTTCGCCCTCCCAGGTTTCACTTTCTCTTTGAGGAAGGGTTAGTTTATTGCTAATCGCCTGAGGCGGTCCAATCATGAAATGCCAACGGACAGTTCAACCATGTTTGGTTGACCAGAGTACACGGAATTTTTAAGTTAACACATGACCTTTTGTCTAACCTGGTGAGGTAAATAAAACCAGTAACCCCCTTGTTTGTTGGGGTTTTAAATGTTTCTCTCAAAGTTAGCTTTACCCTTTTTTACTTCGTTTTCTGTCGAACTCGGGAATCTGCACAGAATTTCGAACGGAACACTTTATTTAATTCGCGGGGATATCATGCAAGGATCCGTGCCGCAGTGGTTAGAGTGCTTGAAAAGTCAATTGCAAAAATGACATTCTGAAAGTTGAATGTCCAATTCCCAGTGTGGCAGATCGAAAAATAAAATTGCGAATTCCTTAGGACTGTTGCATAAGGGACATTCATATTGGGGAGACGGCGCTGATGAGGGAGAGAAGAGATTTATACGTATTACAGTTCTGTTTCACGGAGGAGGAGGAGGAAAGAGAGAGAAAGAGAGAGAGAGAGAGAGAGAGAGAGAGAGAGAAGAGAGACATTTGTGATAGATACATTTATGCAGTTCTGTAGATTTTTAACATAGCAACTGAGAGAGGGTGATTAGCTCTTTTAACACAGAAGAGGGGGAAAGTCATTACTTATGATAGAGAGACACATTACTTAGGATGAATTTTATACAAAGTTTATTAAAAGATGATTACACATTACCTTTGTTGTAGAAAGACGACACGAAGACGGCAGTTACAAAAATATGAGATGTTCTTTTATTCCATTTGACCGGTCGAAATGATGACATCCAGGAATTCAAAGTCCTTTCTACATGTTTAATGTTCTAACCCTTCGCTTATAAAGGGGGACCTCCTCATGTCAGCTCTGTTCAGCTGATTGACTTCGATCCGGACTCAACTGCCCCCGATCTTCGTCTATCTCCTGTTTTACTGCCCTTCGACTCTAGTTACTATATTGAGAACTCATTTCTGCCATGACGTCATACGTGTGTCTGTAAACGTGATCGACCCACGTGGCCTAAACATACGTGGTTCAACATTTCTGCAGACAAAGAATTCTCACTAACCTATTTTTCGACCTAACTTATTTTTCAATATGTTTTTAAATTGCTATTGTTCGTTCTTCTCTAGCTGACCTTATTTTAATTCAGTTTTCATAAAAAGCATTGAACAATTAAAATTCCTTTTACAACAACATATCTAAACTATTTTATGTGAAACTCAACAATGCGAAATTCCGTTTCTGAACCTTAATTCCTTAGGACTTCTATCCAGTCATAGCCGACGGAATGAGAGCATGCTACCCCTGTGAAATAAAGGGTTCCGTTCGAAATTCCGTCCAGATCACAGATTTTGACGAAAACATTCCAGAGTTCGACAAAATGCACCTGAAGAAGATCAGAGGTTACATTGCTGGAAACATTGTGAAAATGACACTCAAGATGAGAACAGTAGTCCAAAGAATCCAAATAATATGAATAAATAATCCTCATCTCAAAAATTCAATTTTCATATGTAAAACCGAATTATATCTCTCACGCCACAAATGCACCGAAAATGCTGTAAAAACTTCTTTCATAACCATCTAAAGTAAACCTTGGACTTTAATCTTGTTCCTTTAGCAAAAATCTGATGCTCAAAAAATGAAATATATGTCACAACTGAATAAAAATAAAACGGATTCAATTGTAAGCACACTTTCACTGCGTTTCACCAAAGTTCCATATTTTATTTTATTAAAAATATGACCTATCTCCCCTTTCATTTTCCCTATTTGTTATTGCACGCACTATATAAGTTAGAATGTGTGTGTGTATACGAAAGGAGACAATTCTCAACTTGTATAATCAACAATTTTTTGATCTATAGACTTGAAATTTAGTATATAGGGTATTTAGACGTGTAGAAAATTTTAATCGGTTTTCATCCGGAAAAAGTGCTGCTTAGGGATTACAATTGAAATATTGGCACCTAGTGGTCATCGGATTTTTATCTATCAACAAATTTCACGAATGTGCATGCATAAATCATTTCACACGACCTTTCTTATTTTAAGAATAAGTAGGTTTGAAAACACTGAAGATCGTGTCAAGCTGGACTAATGGTTATAATACTTGACTCACTGTCGTGGTTTCTAACTCAGTTCGAGTATATTTTTTTTTTTACTTACTGGACGGGAACCGTTTAGAAAAAAAAACAATACTCGCATGCACATGTCTTAGGTTTTGTATGAATTAAAATATAATATTTATGCGTATTTTACGAACGGGCAACGCTGGGCAACCCGCTCGTTCTTTATATTTTCTAGATAGTTACGCACATACCCAAAACATTCCCTTGTGCTTAATTTCCTCTCCATGTTATTTACGTTATATCAATAAATTAAAAATTATTTTTTTCTGAACATTTGTTGATTCGAACGAAACCTCTAAAGCTCTCGTTTTTGATAATATATTGCTGCGTTTCATTTGTCCTTCCTTTTACGGTTCACACATCCTATCTTGATCCTCATATGTAATTAACTAATTATTTTTAACGAGACGCATTTCATAGACATCATAATATTACGTTGTTCTTTTCAACGATATACTTTGCTGGCTCGCCATCGCTTTGAAAAGTTCACGACTTCAAAGATTAATTTAAAATAAATAAATTATACAGTAAACACGAAACAAAAATGCATTCATTATAATAAATATTTTTGTTATTCTGATACAATTTCATTTATTTCCGTAAATAAAACAAAAGTAATTGATTTATTAATCTCGTTTTCAATTTAGAAATACTTTTATAAAACTCGCGTCAGTTTAGCTACAGAAAGGAACATATATATAATATATTTGTCTCGGAAATAATATTGCAAAACGAAACTATTTGTTATATAAAAATCAAAACAATCAATTCATTCTAAAACAATAACAAATAGTTAATAATAAGCCCTTTTTTTCCAAACAAAAACGATGCTATAAATTTTTTATTTGAATCTTTAGAGATTAGTAATTTGTATATTTATTTATTTGCGGAATTTGGGGCCCATGGCGAAATAGATACAGACGTTGAATCTCTACGGTTTCAGGCGAGCATTGTTTGAAGATGGATGTTTCAATCCTACCCAAAGCAGACCAGAGATTAAACAACAGCTATGGAAGGCAGTGATTACTGAGGATATAGTTAAGAAAATAAGCATTCTTATACCGTCGCAGTTAACCACCTGAAGAAGGCCAGCGGTATAGTTGGCCGAAACGTGGTAAAACTACAAAAACTGAAGATGAGAATAGCAGTTCGCAAATAAATAAAAAATGATGCGTC
Source organism: Euprymna scolopes (assembly GCF_053919585.1). NCBI lineage: Eukaryota > Metazoa > Mollusca > Cephalopoda > Sepiida > Sepiolidae > Euprymna > Euprymna scolopes. The sequence continues at coordinate 22,790,247 of NC_136498.1, forward strand.
TATTTTGTAGGATCGCAGATACCCGTGGGGCATTGGTTAGAGTACTTGAAAAAATCAATTATAAAAGTGATATTCTCGTGAAGGTTCGGTTCTCGAAAAATACAATTGAAAATTACTTGGAACCTCTATCCAGTCATCGCTGACAGGACAAGCGCACGCTATCCTCGTGAACTAAATAAAACGTCCCGTTTGAATTCTATCCGAATTCCTTAGTTCGATAGAGAAATTCTGAAACTCCTCTCTGAATATTCGGTTTACAGAGTCGAAATTTGTATGTAGGGTATTTGGACATATAACATTATCTATTTGGTTGACTTTGGTAGGAGTATACTATGAAACCTGTTTACATGCGTAAATTTACAATCATAGGTAAACAACGTTATTTTCTTGATCACTATTTATATGCGTATGGGTGTGACTCAGGCCAGAGAATCCGGCTGGAAAGTTGTATGATTTGGTTTCAATTCTAGCCGATGGCATTCAAGTCCTTTTTTATCGCTACTATATATTAGGTACAATATGAGGCGCCGAATGTCATAACTCGGTAAGCGCCACAAACAAAAAAGCGGAGAAAAACGCTGTTAAAGTTTAGTTTGGTGTGTATACTGTGCATTAGTCAATTCTAATACAAGAGTGTATATATATTAGCTCATACGCTTTAATAAATTTTACCTAGATCTTAAAACCAAAAGCAATCATTTTTCGATTTTCGATATTTATCGGGCGAATTTATGCATAAAACATATCTAAGAACACTGCCAGACAAATGAATTAGCTTTGTGTGAAATTTGCATAAGATAGGCTCAGCCGTTTCGGAACCTATGAGGAGGGAACTCTCATGCGCACACACACAAAGTGACTTTTATATAAGAGTGTATATAATTTAGCTCATACGCTTGCATAATTCTTACCTAGATCTTAAAACTAAAAACAATCGCTCTTTGATTTTCACTTACATGCTACCTGCATTCCGAATTGTATTCAATATACGAGGGATATCGAAATAGTTTGATTTCAGCATTGCAGTCTGGCTGTAACAGTGCACATGAGCGCATGCGAAAATATCAGGAGCAGCGGAGAATGGCTGGCTTACGAAGAGATTAGTAGCAGCAGTTACAGAAAAACGCGCATATGCGTCATCGAAATACACAAAGGCCCTTATCGACCATACAGCTTGAGGAACAACACTTGGTCGTTGCGTTTCAAGTTTCAAACATTGAGAGAGGATAATGCTAAAACTTAAGAGATATTTCATTGTAAAATGGATATAAACGCCTTATATGATGAGCGGGTGGACTGCGGTGGTGGGTATACTGTGTATTAATCAATTCCTATCCATGTTCCGGTCTAAATCCGACCATAACTACTCTTGTGCGTGTTAGCGTATAGGTAATAAAATGATATACTAACTTGATATTTTGCTGCGATGGCGCTTACAGAGTTATGGCATTCAGTTATGACTCATATGATAATAGAATTTTGGCTCGATAATAAATACCAAATCGCCATAAATTAAAATATCATTTTTAAGCTCCTCTTATAACCGGGCAACGTTGGACGGCCTGCTGGTATAATTGATAGATTTTAATTTTAAAATAAATGAAGGATTAATTTAAATTCTATTAAATCAATATAATCGCCCATTAGAACTTCTGTTCGGTTGTATTTATATAAAGAAATAACTATATAACTTCTGTTTAAGTTTATTAGAACCTTATTAAGCGACATTGATATAGAAATATTGTTAGGGAGATAATTCTATTTAACTATGCACGGCCAAAACAGAAGGAGGGTGTAAGTATTTTTTAATGATGTCTTTCTTTAAAATCTACCAAAATCAAGTAATTATCCAATCAATACGAAATTTTCACCGATTATTACGTGAAGAAGGAACTTTATAACAGAGTACTTGGTTTGTCATAATCGATATATATATATGCCTACAAAACCCCGCTACTTTTATTATTATACAAATATGTTAAAATAATCAGCCGAAACTATATATATTTTTTGCCTACAAAACCCCGCTTTATTCATTATACAAATATGCTTAAAATAATCAGCCGAAACTGAAAATATATTGTATTATGGGGAGGGTGAGGATCGTAGATTAAAAAAAAACACAACAATTGTGCACGTATCAGATTTTAAGGTAGAAAGTCCGAATTTTGAATGTGTCTAATTTTTCATCTTTTGAAGTGTGAAATTCGTTGAATATGTTAAATCTATTGACCGAGATAAAAGATGGTATTATTTGAAATTAGGTTATATTTTTGCATATCTTCTAGTAAATCATTCCTTAATCTTATTTAGACACAAAAAAATAAATTGATTCAAAAACCTTTTTAAAAATAAATGATTTATTTATCGAGACAAAAATGGCGGTGAATGGTGTTTTTTTTTTTAATATTTAAAATTCTATTACAAATAATAAACGAAGTTTTTATATTATTCTGCTTGTCATATGTTAAAATTCAGGCTTTTATCTTTTAGCAAAAAAAAAAAAAAATGTTGCTCAAGAATAATGGATTTTAATAGATTTTAATTCGTTAATTCCTGCCTATATTTAACTCTAATTTTATCAATATAATCTAAAGTTAGAATCTCTGTATAGCGGTGTTCGTATAAAAATTCACTGAGTGACATGACTCTACTTAATGTATTTTTATTGTCGATTTAATCGACCATTAAAAATTCTAATATAAACATAAGTGAGATCTACTTTTATTCTCTACTACCAGTCCACCTCGCTTTGCCCGGTCGTAAAATACGCATAAATATTATATTTTAATTCATACAGAAACTGAGACATGTACATGCGAGTATTGTTTTTTTTAATAGTTCACTTCTTGTAAATAAAAAAAAAAATACTCGAGCAGATCAAAACCAAAACCTAAAGACAGTGAGGCAAGTGCTATAAACAATAAGCCATTGATACGATCTTTAAAAAGTGTTTTCAAATCTACTTATTCTTAACATAAGGAATCTGTCATGTGAACGATCCACGCATGCGCCTGTTTGTCAACTGGAAACAGTTGACAAACAGATAAAAATTTCATGACTCAAGTACAATTTTTTCAATTTTGACTCCTTAGAAGCACTTTTTCCGGATGAAAACGGATAACACATGTTTGAATACTCTATATACTAAATTTCAAGTATGTAAATAAAACTTCGTTGAGTATATAGGTTGAGAATTATCCTCACACACATTATCAGTTTTCTAGAGATATAAATAGATAAATAAAACAATAGATGTATGTATTGTTGCTGGATCTCAACATTTTGAACCGAGAGAGAAACTTAGCTGTCGTACAAAGCTAAAACTCTGTAACATCATCTTTGTATAGATACTCCCTCAGGCATTTGGGTTCATGGACTTTAAGTGTCTGAGGGAGTGGCACTCGTCTGACAAGACGTTGCAATCAATCATCATTGTGTGTATGTGTGTGTCAGGCCATGTCATATGCTACTAGTACCATGTAACCCAGTACTACCTGCCTCATGGTCGGGTCACCGGCGACTAAACTGGTTCCCCCACCAGACTTGTTTGGTGAGGAGGGTGGCTAGTCTCCCTGAAGGATTAAAAACAAGATCTTCCAAAAGGCGAATGAACCCTTTTTCGGGACCTACGGCCAACTAGCATCGTTTGTCTTTGTATATGTGTGTGTTGGGGTGGAGAGGGTTCCCGTAAGCCATGGTGAAGGCAACCTTTCTAGGAGAAGCAAATCTGATTTAAAAACCATAAAGCGGGAGACCAGTACCCACATTAAGCTGGTCTGCAGTTTAACTTTTTAGCTATCTTGCTCTTGCTTGTTGCTGGATATCAACATTTTGAACCGAGAGAGAAACTTAGCTGTCGTACAAAGCTAAGACTCTGTAACATCACCTGTGTATAGATACTCCCTCAGGAATTTGTCTATAAAAATGGTCGTGTGGCAATGGAAAAGTTGTGACGCGTGGAGGCTTAAAATGCTGGACACATGTAATAATTGATCTCAATGACCGTCTTCAATGTCATGCCTGCTTGAGCGTGTGAATTCACCAATAGGACTAAAAAAAAAGAAAGTGTCCGAGGGAGTGGCACTCGTCTGACAAAACGTTGCAATCATCATGTGTGTGTAAGTATTTAATGGATAAACTCTTAAATTACTGGTCACATAACACTGAAATTTACAGCAAATAGTAATCATACAGCAAGGGTTGTTTATAACGAATAAAATCATTATTTGGATTGATGAATATGTCGGCCAGTTGAAATGCAAACTTAATTCATTTCAACCTGTTGACATATTCCCATTACTTTTGCGTATGCGCAAATTCAATCATAGCTTGAAGTAGTTTAATATTAAATTTTTCTCATCTATTTGACGATAGGTTAAACGGTGGAGAACGTGGCTGAAGCGCTAAATCTTGCTTTCGATTATAGCTGATGACCCCCTAAGTAAATTTTAAATATTGTTTTGAAATCAGTACAATATATGATGCACGCTATAATATTTGATAGAAAATTGGCTCTGTAATAATAGATACGAAATCTGAACGAATTAAAATATATTTAAGAATATTGTCCGACTGGGCAATACCGGGTGTCTCCCGCAAGTCAATAAATAGCCAATATTATCGGCCATTAAAATCTTTATTTGACGGCGTTGATAAAAATCGTAATGCAAGGGAGATAAATCTGTTTTTATATCTATTTATCAACAGAATCGTCCATTAGAGCCTTTGTTTGGCAACATTAATGTAAAAATATTTATAACTCATTGAGAAACATACACTTTCACTTGTGGCATCGAAGTTGACGTCGGTCAAGTGGTTAACGACACTGATTGACGACCTAGATGTTTCAAGTTCGAATCCAGTTCATTCAACAAAAATCACTTTCACTTAGCATCTTAGCAACCTTCTCGTGGTCCCTCCCATAATTACCCGATATCTTTCTAAAAAAAAAAAAAAAAAAAAAAAAATAAAAAAAAAAATTATGACTAGAAAAAAAATATCGGGTAAACCAATGCCAACCAGACAATCTTTGGATTTATATGATATGAGGACGCGTGCCATTTTTACCTATTTAAAAACTCCATCCATTTTTACCAGTGCCATTTTTTTAAAAACCCAATTCATTCATGAAGATCTATAAATTTTAAAATCAATAAATATTTGCATTGCCCACCCATTGTCACATTCAGGCTAATTCCTAATATGTTGATTTAAATTAAAACAAACAAAAGCAATTAACAGATTGGCTCCTGAGGTAAAAAAAAAAAAAAAAAAATTAAAACGGATGTAACAAAAAATTACGTTTTATTAACGTAAATAAATAATTTATCGATTTCAAGAGAATTTATCAGAGCCTATTCCAATTTCTAAAATTTCCACGGTAAATTGCATTTTTATACTTTTGTTTTAAAAATAAAAAAATTAGCGATCAAGGTGGGGGGTCTTGCTTGAATGATTTTCAATTGCGTAAACGATGTATTTGTTTTTGAAATGTATATTACATATTTTTGTAAACGCATTAATTGCCTTTATTGAATTAAAAATTGTTTTTACTTTTTTTTATTTTGAATAACAAAAATAATTACCAGGACATTTTTTCGGTGTCATTTTTTATTTTTTACCTGAATTGATGCATATTGTCCAGAATTTTTACAATGATTGAAAACAAAGTTTTAAATAATCAATGAACGAATTAATCTCTTTTACATCATTTTAAATGCGAAAACATGACTCAATTTTCAAACAATTCGGTTTCAGGATAATTTTTTTTTCAGAACGAACAATGTTCAAAAACCGAGGTGTCATTGCACTTATTTGAAATACTTACAATAGAGTGTCACATGGCGCGTGTTGGATAACATAAATGAACGTTTTGTTTTTAAGTGTAATTTGGTTTTATTGTTTTAATTAAAGCACTGTTAGCCGTTTTGGAACTTCATTGTCGTGTATTATATTTTAAACCGTATCAACTAACGTCGCTTCGTCACCCAAACCATCACCCCCTTGACCGGGATTTGCACGTGACTACGGGTTGCTTTTGAATTTGCTATTTCCAAGGACGAACACGTCAAACATGCGATTGCACAGGAACCATTGCAAGCGCACTTACGACACGCATAAAACACTTTTCCTCATTTATCGGCTCAAAACATAATTTTTTTTACTGTTATTTCACCCTAAACAAGGACACTGAGCCACTTCGTTATAAGGGCTACTATTTGGGATCAACTTTGCAGCAATACTATTTAGGGAGTTGGGTAGCTAGATATCTATTTACATTACACTTGAATTTCTGTAGGTCAGTACAGTCAGGAAAGCAGATGCCCGAGAGTGAATTCACACTTGCAGTGGTCTGAGGGGAAAAAGCTATCCGAGTAGAAGGCATTACGGCATCTAGAGATCTCTACAGTGTGAGGTGAGATTTTGCTGCTTCTCGGGTTTGTCGAGAGTATTGTCGTCGAATTTACCTTCGTAAAATGGCAAATGAATAGTCACCTTCTCAACGGGAGATTGAGATAGAAGAAATTAGAAACCATAATATATGTTGCTGATAGACTTTTGCGTTATTTCCAACTAGCATTTCAGCCCGGCGTTGCCCAAATGTTTGGAGGTGTATGTTGAACAAAAAGAAGGAAATAAAAAGGTCCATTTTTTAAACTTTGACCCCTATTATGACCCCTTAACATTTGTTTTGGGCTCAAATCGTTTACAGGGAATATGAACCGGAATAGATACATTGAGAGCATTGCCAAGGCTGCTGCAAGGAAGGTTGGCTCCCTTTACCGTGCTAGAAAACTACTTACGCCTGACAGTATCCTATACCTCTAAGGCCACCGTTCGCCCATGTATGGAGTACTGTTGTCACATCTGGGCTGGTGCATCTGCTGCTTGTCTCTCGCTCCTGGACAGGGTTCAAAAGAGAGTCGCCAACCTGATAGGTCCTGAACTGTCATCTAGGCTTCAGCCTCTGTCCCATCGACGAGATGTTGCATCCCTCTGCCTGTTCTACAAATACTTTAATGATGAATGCTCTGATGAACTGCAAACACTTGTACCTCCCCGACGTAACTACCCCCGACAAACTACTAAGTCTCATCTCTTTACAGTAGAGATCCCTAGGTGCAAGAAAGCCTTTTACTCCAATAGTTTCTTCCCCAGAACTGCGTGTCTTTGGAACTCCCTTCCGGGATTCTGCTTTCCCAACTGCACTGATATGCAGAAGTTCAAGTGTAATGTTAACAGACATCTTTCTACTCATCTCGCTTCATAATGACCCCGCTAATTAAGTCCCTGATAGTAGCCCCCTGCTTCAAAGTGGCACTGTGCCTTGTTTGGGGCGAAAATTGAATAATAAAAAAAAAGTTAGATCCATGTCTAAGGAACCTATATCTAAAATTTCAAGTGTTTAGACCCAAAATTATCGGAGGAGTTTGGTAGAGTTCTCAAAGGTACAAACTGTTGAAGTTTGACCCCTTATCAGCCAAATATTTGGCCGAAAACCGATCACATAGATTTTCCCAAATCTCAGTATCCTGTATGTCAAATTTCGAGTCTATAGACTCGAAATTGACAGAGTTATTGCGTAGGGAAATGTACACGCACAGACACACAGACAGACAGATACACAGGCACGTTCACTTTTATAGATATAGATAGATTTTTCCCTCTCGCTTTTTACATCCTCATATCTATAAGTTATGTTTATCTTTTTATATATAAAACACAAAATATATGCATTAGTGAGTTTCCTATGGAAAGAAGTATTAGAAAATCTACATCAAATCAAAATGAGTGTTCTTATTTAAAAATTTACCAGAATCCCCAAGGGCACTCCTAAGAAGAATATGAGGAATATAGTCTCTTTTAAACTTCAAATATATCCTACTTTGAAAGTCTCCACGTAAGCAATGGAAATAGTTACAAAGCCGTTATCTACTTATATATAAAATAGACATTTTCTCTAAAAGTTAGTTCCCTATACACCCCGAAACGACTGGTCCCATTTAAAACGTCGCAAAAATGTAATTTATGTGTCCGAGAGTGGTCTCAGTTTTATTTGGATTGATGAATAACGCGTAAAGAAATATGTCGACTAGTAGAAATGCAAAATGTTTATTTCACCTTGCTGACATTTCTATTAGTTTTACGCATACGCGAATTTTATTATAACTAGAAGTGGTTTAATCTTAAATGTTTCTTAGCCATCTGTCGGATTATTTCAAACGGTGAGGAACGCAGCTGAAGCGCTGAATATTTTGATTTCGAGTCTAGTTAATGGCAACCAAATCATTTTTTTTTTAACTTTTGAAATTAGTACTATATATTAGGTTCAAAACAAAATTTAATAGTGAATTGGGCCCGTAATAATACAAAATCTGCACGAATTAAAATATATTTCAGCATATTTTACGACTTACAAGGCCGCCGCCCTGCTAGTGTATATATATATATATATATATATATATATATATATATATATATATATATATTTACACACACTATATCAAGCAACAATGATACTGGCCAGTTCCAGATTGGTGATAATTTGGGAATACTAGACGTTGTGTGTACTGCACAAGGATGTAGAAATCTCACGGTTTATATCTAGAGGCGTATTTAAAAATTAATGTATGTATCTAGGAGAAAGAAAAATCTGATATAAAATTGGAGGGTTACTGTTTGTTCTGCGACATTCAATTGCATAGACTGTGATTAGCAGTTGTTCCAAAAAGTGTGGATTGCTCAACAAAAGCCTTTACCACTGATAAACAATTCCTCTGTGTGACCTTCAAGCAACTTAATTTTTGTATGAACCTAATACGTTGAAATCTACGGGAGAATCCACTCTATATATGTATTCTCTTCTGATGAAAAGCATTTAGCTTCGAAATGTTACGACCTAAAGATTTTTCTCTCAATGTTATCCTCTCCTTTCCCTATTAATCTGATAACACAAAGTTATATGTAACTTTTATTCATCATCTTTTCTTTAAGATTATATATGCATATATATATATATATATATAAGTCAGATTTTGAGAGTTGATTTTTCTGATCATCAACCTTAGATTTTTACGTTTTTGATTTGTCATTTTTATCTTTCTTGAGCACGTCTCTTAATTTAACATATACATGCTTTTCTAAATTACTATTTTGTCGCTTCTGAAGAGCAGCCCATAAACAAAAGGAATATTTTTTTGTTATAGATTATGAAACGTGCGTAAGGCAGTAAAAAAAAATATAGGCATTCGCTGAAACAAAATAAAACCAAAGAATCAGTTCACCAAATTTATGATTGTGAACTGATTCTTTGTTTTTAGTCATTAGAATACAACATACTCGTGTAGGTATGTATATATATATATATATATATATATATATATACACACACATACTGTGTATGCAACGGTTGTTACGAACATAATATAATAATAATATAGATACAAAATTTAAAAACATTATTTTTATAAAAAAAATCAATCATCGGGAAATAAAGGAATTTAGGAACCCAACAAATAGGATATATTAAAAAAAAATTATTTTTTAAATGGCTTAGAGCGCCCCGTAGAAACTTCACATAACTGTTCTTAAATAAGGATACGAAAATTAGGCGATACATTAACATTTAAATGGGCTTTTCAGTAAGCACGACCAAAGTAAATGTTTCTCGCATGCTTTTCCTGTTAGGGATCCCCCCCTCTTTTTTCTTTCTATTAAAAAAAATGCTACATTGCCAAAAGTGTGTTTATTAATAAAGTCTGAAGAAATGCTGGTTTTTGAAAATTTTCAAACGATATGCTTGAAACTGTCGAACTGGATATTGAAACAATTGTAACATAAAATGAAATACACTTTTTGTTGCCTTCAACACCTTGTCTTGAAGTCTTGATTTTGCACACACAGTATATTAATGCTTAATTATGAAATGTGATAATTTTGTAGCTTAAGTCAATCTTTTTTGGCTTAAAACCTATTGGTATATGAAAATTTACTGAATTACACGAACTCAGTATATTACATATAAGTCTCTCTCTCTCTCTCTATATATATATATATATATATATATTTACAGATAAGAATAGTGCTGAAATTGAAGCATGGAACGAACCAAGGAAGCATCAGACTTATCAGAATTTCTTCTAGGACGAATCATGGGTCAACATGAAGTCAACGAAAAAAAGCAGGAAATCTTTTAATACCATTTTCCATTGTTGATAGAGTGATCATACAATTCGCAAGAGAGGACAAAGAGTGCACAAACCCCATCCAGGTCACTCCTGCACCTGTGAAAGAACCTTGCATCTTGTGAAAAGAAATGTTGAAGAGGCTCATTGCAAAGCCTCTGACAACACAAGTTGGTATCAGTTCCAGAACAGTTGTCAGGTATCTTCACAAGCTGAGCTTATATGGTAGAACTGCAAGATGGAAACCTCTTCTCCATCCTGCCAATATCAAAGGCAGAAAATATTTGGCTAGTGAGATGGTGGAGTGACCTATGACCATTTGCATGAATGTAATTTTCTGTGATGAGTCACGGTTTTTATTATTTCTCGACAATGGAGGAGGACAGGTATAGAAGCTCCTTCAGCAAGAGTTTGACTTAAAAAGCCTGTAGCTAACGCTGAAACATGGGGATTTCTCAGTTATAGCAGGGGTGCGATTCGGAGTGATAGTTACCCCTTTCTACTGTTAGAGTGATCGTAAATGCACAAAAGGGAAAAGAGTGCACAAAACCTCATCCACGTCGCCCGGTCCTTCTGAAATGAACTTGCATCTTGTAAAAAGAAATGTTGAAGATCCTCGGTGTAAAGCCTCTGACATTGCAACACAAGCTGGTGTCAGTCCCAGAACAGATGTCAGGTATCTTCACAAGCTAGGCTAATATAGTAGAGCTGCGAGAAGGAAACCTTTTTAGTCCTGCCAATATCCAGCGCAGAAAAGATTGGGCTCGTAAATGGAAAGACCTGTGCCTTTTTTGGAGCAATATCATTTTCTCTGATGAGTCACGATTTTCATTATTTCTCGACAGTGGAAGGGTATGGGTATGGCGTCTCTCTCAGCAAGAGTTTGACTTTAAAAAAACTGCAATCAACGCTGAAACAGGGGGATTTCTCGGTTATGTTATTGGTTCAATTTGGAGTGATGGTCGCTCAGACCTAATGGAGTTAACTCCCTATTTATTGAAGATGAAGCATCTTGTCACTCTGCTAGGTCGACACAACATTGGTTGAGCTAAAATGGGATTAATAAACTTCCATGGCCAAGTCAGTCCTTGGATATGAAAACCTTTGTGACACATTAGACTGGAAGCTTCGCAAAACGAAAAGGAAGCCATCTTTTAAGCATGGATTTTAGCATTATATCATCAGACACGGAAAAAAAATTCCTTACGGTGGTATTCGTCAACTGATCAATACCATGCATAGGAGGGTCCCTAGCATTAAAAACAGCAAAGGGAATGTCAACCAAGTATTAGTTATTAGATTTGTGACACTATTTTTGAGTTTGTTCTATAAATTGTTTATTGAAATAAACATTTTCGATGAGTGTCTATTCTTTTGTAATCTCTCTCTCTCTCTCTCTCATATATATATATATATATATATATATATATATATATATAATTTTATCCATTAAATGGGGAAAGTTATAGTATTTAACTTAAACTTGATCGTTAAAAAATGATCAATTTTATGCTCATTTTTGCATAAAATAGTAAAAAATTAATCCCGAAATATGGAATGAACAGGTGCCATAGCATTTAATTCTCTTCACCTTATAAAGCTCCATACAAAGTTTCAACCAGGTCGGCTAAGTATTTTTCGGGTAAAAGTACAACGGACAGACAAAAAATAATATAATAGAATATTTTTTCCTATTCCTATTTTATGGCTATAAAAGTTTTCCGGGTTAATTTCCTTCCATTGTTCCATTTTTATTTCAATAAAAGGGCTTCAATTGCCATCATAAAAACTAGCTCTCCGGTCAGTTCCCCAATATATTAGGTCGAGAAAAAAGTTCTTGCGGAATTTTTTAATTTTGATTTCAAATGATGTATTTTCAAATACGTTTTCGTTATAATACCTTTACTTTATATATTATTTTAAAGGGTGTTTTTTTGTTCGATCTAATCACTTAAATAAGAATCGTTTTAAAACAATTATATCTTCTTTGCAGTATGAAAAACATATGAAAAGAAATAGCAAACAAAAATAAAATAAAAATAGGTTGCAATATCAATGAAGCGTTTGGCCCAGGAACCACTACTAAACAATGGTGGTTTAAGAAAATTCGTGGCGACAACGAGTTTTGAAGATGATGAGCGCAGTAGTCGATCATCGGATGTTGACAACGATCAATTACGAGCCTTAGTGAGAGTCAATCCACGCACAACTGTTCGAGCACTTGCTTCTGAATTAGACGTAACGTATGCGACGATTTCTAACCAATTAAAAGAGATTTAAAATACAAAAAAAAAAAAAATTGATAAACGGGTGCCTCATGAATTGAACATCAACCAAAAGAACGCCGTTATGAAGTGTCACCTTTCCTTCTTTTACGCAACAAGGAGGACCCGTTTCTCAACCGGGTTGTGATTTGCGATGTGGTTCTTTACGACAACCGGTGACGCTCAGTTCAGTAGTAGACGCCGACGAAGCTCTATGGCACTTCCAGAAGCTAGAGTTGCACAAGAAGAAGGTCATGCTGACTGTTTGGTAGTCTGTGACCGGTCTCATCCATTACAGCTTTTTGAATGCAAGCAAAACCATTACGGCAGAAATGTACTGTCAAGAAATGGATGAAATGCATCAGAAACTTCGACAACACACAGCATTAGTCAACAGAAAAGCCACAGTTCTCTTCCACGACAATGCCCGACCGCACGTTGCTAAACCGACCTTGCAGAAGTTGAACGAATTGGGTTACGAAACCGTCTCATCCGCCATAGCCTCCAAACCTCTCACCCACCTGCTTTTTCAAGCATCTCGCCAGTCTTTTGCGTTATAAATGCTTCAAAATCCTAAGCGATATCAAAAACGCCTTCATTGACTTTATCGCCACCAGAACGTAAGATTTTTACATTACTAGTATAAATACATTTGTTTTGCATTGGAAAACATTTATTCTTATGAGTCTTATATCTGATGGAATATATTAATAAGTTTTTGTTTGAGCCGAAATATGTTCATCTGAATTTAAAAGTTAAAAATCGCAAGAACTTATCAACCTGATATGTGGTCACAATGGTTTCACCATTGCATCTGTTTAGTCACTCAGTATACTTCTTTATTATCTATATATTAATACGATAGCGTGTGTGGTATTTTGTGTGTCATGCTTACATTTTTTTTTACTTCCGAGTGACTGTCGTTTAATTCATTTGACCTTCCATTTATTGTAATAAATTATTTTACCAATAATTCTACATAAGTTTTGGTTTCTGTTATAGCCGATGCCACTCAAGACATCTATTTTTTAAATAAATAATTTTATCAAGAATTCTTCATAAGTTTTGTTTAAGCTGATGCACAAAAGTTATACGGATATATTTGTTTATTTTTGAAATTACAACTTTATAATATACATAAGAATCGTTAGAAAATTTACTCTATAATAATATATACGAAACCTGCATGAATTAAATATATTTAAGCGTATTTTACGACTGGGCTACGCCGGGCGTCCCTGCTAGCTTCAATACTTTTTCAGTTTTAACAAAAGAGCTACAATAATATCAGGGCATCTCCATTTACACTGAACATCCACAGAATGCCAATATCAATATATTACATATAGAAAAAGTCCGCTACGGAATTTCCACAGGCCCCGCTAGTTTTTTTTAAAGGTTTGATATATTCTGATCACTATTGAAATAAACATTAGAAAATATACAAAACACAATAGTTATATATGGTGTATCTTCAATAATATGTGTATAGTATTTGCGTATGCCTGTAATTCAGTGTTATCTGACAAGAGTGCCCAATTACTTATACAAGAGCATATATTTTTAAAGACACTATATTCACCGGGCGAAGAATTATTGCTAGTCACATTATCATTATATCAGCTGATGAACTGATTACATTTTGTATCTTTAACCCTACAGGTTCAGTTTTCAGTACTTATGCGAAACCGAAGGTACTAATAGTGTTTAAAAGATAAAGACGGAACACATCTCATGTCTGTAATGTGTTTTCAGTAGAAAGGGAATGAAAAGAGTATTTCATTATGTGTAAGGGATTTTTAAAATTTAAAATATACATTATTTTAATCATCCATTGATACCTTCGGTTTCAGGGAAATACTAGAAACTCGGCTCACAAGGCTAAAGATACAAAACAAATAAGTCATTAGTTTCACTGAAGTGCAATAATTATAATGCATAAACAGAAGCTGAAGAGAGTTCGATCTGGATTTGAAACCGACGTTACCAATGTTCCGATCTTCTAGAACGCATAAATATTAGGCTCTTATTTTCTACATTGAGCACTCTGCTGAGGTTCTATCCACTGATCTCATATTAATGATTGGACGATTCCAATATTATTCCCGATTCCGATAAAATTACCGATTCCGTACTAAATTCCAGATCCCGATTCTTTATAAATCTTTAAATATTTAACTATAAAGTCGCTATCCCCCAAATTACTGTAAAAACACATGTTAAACATGTAGTTATCTTCTCAAATCATACTTGTTGGGGAGATCTATAGATTCTAGCTTCAGTGGTAGCTTAATATAAATACATATTTATAATTTTATTATTACTAACAGCAGTGGATTGATCGGTTTGGTTGTTTTTGTTTTACGGCATATCAACCCTTTTCAGGTTATTTAATGCCGAATTCAGTTATTTTGAAGAAGTTTTTTTTTTTAATAGAAACAAAATCAAATAAAAAGATAATTAAAAGAAAACGTTTTTTTTTGGCATCGGAAAATAGACACAAATATTTCTGATTCCGATACCCCCAAAG
>NC_136498.1:22812727-22837727 GCF_053919585.1 Euprymna scolopes
ACATCTATATATATATATACATGCATATATATACATCTATATATATATACATGCATATATATACATCTATATATATATACATGCATATATATACATCTATATATATATATACATGCATATATATACATCTATATATATATATACATGCATATATATACATCTATATATATATATACATGCATATATATACATCTATATATATATATACATGCATATATATACATCTATATATATATATACATGCATATATATACATCTATATATATATATACATGCATATATATACATCTATATATATATATACATGCATATATATACATCTATATATATATATACATGCATATATATACATCTATATATATATATGCATATATATACATCTATATATATATATGCATATATATACATCTATATACATCTATATGCATATATATACATCTATATACATCTATATGCATATATATACATCTATATACATCTATATGCATATATATACATCTATATACATCTATATGCATATATATACATCTATATACATCTATATATATATATATGCATATATATACATCTATATATATATATATGCATATATATACATCTATATATATGCATATATATACATCTATATATATATGCATATATATACATCTATATATATATGCATATATATACATCTATATATATATGCATATATATACATCTATATATATATGCATATATATACATCTATATATATATGCATATATATACATCTATATATATATGCATATATATACATCTATATATATATATGCATATATATACATCTATATATATATATGCATATATATACATCTATATATATATATGCATATATATACATCTATATATATATATGCATATATATACATCTATATATATATATGCATATATATACATCTATATATATATATGCATATATATACATCTATATATATATATGAATATATATACATCTATATATATATATGCATATATATACATCTATATATATATGCATATATATACATCTATATATATATGCATATATATACATCTATATATATATGCATATATATACATCTATATATATATGCATATATATACATCTATATATATATGCATATATATACATCTATATATATATGCATATATATACATCTATATATATATGCATATATATACATCTATATATATATGCATATATATACATCTATATATATATGCATATATATACATCTATATATATATATGCATATATATACATCTATATATATATATGCATATATATACATCTATATATATATATTCATATATATACATCTATATATATATATGCATATATATACATCTATATATATATATGCATATATATACATCTATATATATATATGCATATATATACATCTATATATATATATGCATATATATACATCTATATATATATATGCATATATATACATCTATATATATATATGCATATATATACATCTATATATATATATGCATATATATACATCTATATATATATATGCATATATATACATCTATATATATATATGCATATATATACATCTATATATATATATGCATATATATACATCTATATATATGCATATATACACCTATATATATGCACCTATATATATGCATATATATACACCTATACATATGCATATATATACACCTATACATATGCATATATATACACCTATATATATATGCACGTATATATATGCATATATATACACCTATATATATATATGCACCTATATATATGCACCTATATATATGCATATATATACACCTATATATATATATATGCACCCATATATATACACCTATATATATATATATGCACCCATATATATACACCTATATATATATATATATGCACCCATATATATACACCTATATATATATATATGCACCCATATATATACACCTATATATATATATATATGCACCCATATATATGCATATATATACACCTATATATATATATATATATATATGCACCCATATATATGCATATATATACACCTATATATATATATATATGCACCCATATATATGCATATATATACACCTATACATATATGCACCTATATATATGCATATATATACACCTATATATATATATGCACCTATATATATGCATATATATACACCTATATATATATGCACCTATATATATGCATATATATACACCTATATATATATGCACCTATATATATGCATATATATACACCTATATATATATGCACCTATATATATATGCACCTATATATATGCATATATATATACACCTATATATATATGCACCTATATATATGCATCTATATATATGCATATATATATATACACCTATATATATATGCACCTATATATATGCATATATATACGCATCTATATATATGCATATATATATACACCTATATATATATGCACCTATATATATGCATCTATATATATGCATATATATATACACCTATATATATATGCACCTATATATATGCATCTATATATATGCATATATATACGCATCTATATATATGCATATATATACACCTATATATATGCATATATATACACCTATATATATGCATATATATACACCTATATATATATGCACCTATATATATGCATCTATATATATGCATATATATACACCTATATATATGCACCTATATATATGCATATATATACACCTATATATATGCATATATATATACACCTATATATATGCATATATATATACACCTATATATATGCATATATATATTCACCTATATATATGCATATATATATACACCTATATATATGCATATATATATTCACCTATATATATGCATATATATATACACCTATATATATGCATATATATATACACCTATATATATGCATATATATATACACCTATATATATGCATATATATATACACCTATATATATGCATATATATATATACACCTATATATATGCATATGTATATATACACCTATATATATGCATATGTATATATACACCTATATATATGCATATATATATACACCTATATATATGCATATATATATACACCTATATATATATGCATATATATATACACCTATATATATATGCATATATATATACACCTATATATATATGCATATATATATACACCTATATATATATGCATATATATATACACCTATATATATGCATATATATATACACCTATATATATATGCATATATATATACACCTATATATATATGCATATATATATACACCTATATATATATGCATATATATATACACCTATATATATATGCATATATATATACACCTATATATATATGCATATATATATACACCTATATATATATGCATATATATATACACCTATATATATATGCATATATATATACACCTATATATATATGCATATATATATACACCTATATATATACACCTATATATATATGCATATATATACACCTATATATATGCATATATATACACCTATATATATGCATATATATACACCTATATATATGCATATATATACACCTATATATATGCACCTATATATATGCATATATATACACCTATATATATGCATATATATATACACCTATATATATGCATATATATATACACCTATATATATGCATATATATATACACCTATATATATGCATATATATATACACCTATATATATGCATATATATATACACCTATATATATGCATATATATACACCTATATATACACCTATATATATATGCATATATATACACCTGTATATATGCATATATATACACCTGTATATATGCATATATATACACCTGTATATATGCATATATATACACCTATATATATGCATATATATACACCTATATATATGCATATATATACACCTATATATATGCATATATATATATACACCTATATATATGCATATATATACACCTATATATATGCATATATATATACACCTATATATATGCATATATATACACCTATATATATGCATATATATATACACCTATATATATGCATATATATATACACCTATATATATGCATATATATATACACCTATATATATGCATATATATATGTATATATACACACGCGTGTATATATATATACGTATATATACACACGCATATATATGCATATATATACGCATCTGTATATGCGAACATATATACGTATATATATATTTAGCCATATATATGCATATATTCATAGGCATATATATGCATGTTGTATATACATGCATATATATTTTTTTTCTTATACTTTTTTTGTATTTCCCGTAGAATGGACGCCTTTTATGAGCTAATACTTTACTTTATATGCGATACATAGATATGTGAGTGTTCCATTAAAATACTACTCCACATCTCAAAAACCTAGTTAAGTTGTTAAGAACACAATCTTATTTCCACAATTAACTTATTGAACATGTTACAGTAATCTTTAGTTTGGCCCCCTCGTCTTACTAGTTTCCAGGTAAAGAGTTCATCTCGTCTAGTAGATAATCCAGCATAATGTTTTTACTTGAAATAAGATCACTTAAGAAATTGCTCCATTCCTTCTGGATTAGACATACTGATTTGATCTTTTGATTTCGAATATTATATACTAGCCTATGTGCCTGGCGTTGCCCGGGTGTTTTAGGTGTGTGTTGAGCAAAAAAAGAAAAGTTGTAGTAAGCAGGTAAGCTTTAACCCGTACCGTGAAAGAGGAAAAGCATGGGGGGGGGGGAAAGAAAAAAAGTTACGTGTTGTCCGAATCGGAAGTTACGTAGTTTTTAATTAAGACTAGACAATCGAAAACATGGGGAGACTTTCGAAAATATCGACGAAAAAATCGACCCCTACTTTTAGAGAAGTGCCCAGTTGAGGGTGAAAGAATTAAGTATTTGGCCAATTTTTCGATATTTGTCTTTCGAAGGGTTGAGTTTCAAAACGATGCAAATCTCGTGAAAATCCGTCGCAAGTTCTTCGAGAACAAACATACAGACATATATTTAAACGGACAAGTGAAATTTATCTTATAGGAGATTTTGAATATTTAGTCATGATTTACTTGGAGGGAAAATTATCTTCTTGCAAGGTTGATCTGACAAACCCACGCACTTTCGACACTAGCAAACAGTGTCTAATCGGCATTTATTTATTTTTATTAGCGATTCCGTACTAATTTATTTCTTTTTCGCTTTTCCCTGAACTTTTTTTTTATTATAAGAAAGGAGTTATTTGCCCTTGTTTATATTTTTTTTCGCCCACATATCTTTGGACGTATTACTTTTTATTTTTTTATTTCTAATAATTATTACGGGCATAAACGTAAGTCATCTATATACATGCATGTTTCTAGCCATACTGATGAGGAATAAACGCTGAAACACGCATGTATATAGATGACTTATGCACGTAATAATTATTTATAACCTTATTTATTTAAAATATTTATGTAAATACACACACACATTAATCTGGTCCCCCCTCGCCAATCTTTCACGAAAAATATCCGTCTAGCTGAATCCACTGTGAAAAATTTCCCCCACTCTATATCTGTGCCTAAATCAAAACGCGGATTTCATGAACAAAGCTTCTTTCTTAGAACTGCACGCCTGTGGAACTCTGTTCCGTCTGCCTGCTTCCCTCCGGACTACAACTTGGATGTCTTCAAGTCTAATGTTAACAAATTCCTAATGAACCGCCCCCTTAAGTAAACACTTCATCAAATCTCCTCACTAACGTAATGTACTTGCAATAACCCTTATCCGTGAGTGGCTTCCGGGCCTTGATAAGTGGTGATCTCTGTGTAAAAAATATATATATATATATATATATATATACACACTCCTACATTTTTGTTTGTGTATTGATATTCATATTAAAACCATTTTTCAGATTTTTCTTGTTTACTTGCCTTTCCCACGAGGGCACAGTTAGATGGAAGGTCGGTATTTAATATATACTAGACCACCCGTGACCCGTTGGGTCAGTACGTTATATTAGCTATGGAATTCATGTATGAGCGTGACACTTGTGGCATAAAGAAAATAGTTTTTTTTTTTACATAACAGAAGCATTTCTATGAAAGTATATTAAAATGAAAAAAGAATATAGATAGATTTCTATGAGTCGTTCTGTTTATTATAATTGTTATTTTTTTTTAAATTACAGTTACTGAATTATAAGTGGTTGGTCATACTTATGCACTGAACAGGTATCATAATCCTTATTATAGTTAAATTCAAATTTTGATATATCATCTTTTAAATGAAATTGTTAGTTGAAAGTACAGAATAATAAAAAAAAAAAACACTCTCCACATGTTAATAATGGCTTTTAAAATAGAAAATGAAAATAAAATGTAACTTTTTTCATTTAATTTAAGCAAACATTCAGTACCCATTGTGTAAAGGAAAACACTATTTAATGTAATAGAAATGTGTGCATTTACCGATTCAGCTTTCCGTTTGGAAATGTAAGCAGACGACTTTAAAAAACATGGGAAGAAGAAAAAGAAATTTTTTTGTAATAACGCCCTCTAGTAAAAAGGTCTGCATTAGTTAAGGGGGATAACTCTATCCAGTTTTACATCGCTCTCTTTTTCTCTCTCTCACACATACACGTAACTATTTCTCGCGTACGTAACGAAAACAGAGGGAGTAGGAGTGTTGAAATCTATTAGAGGGAAAGTGAGATGTGTTTTCTTTCCATAAATTGTATAGGGTAATATTTCATATTATTAATAGATTCATAGATAAATAGATTTTATAATATATATTATAATTATCTATGAATCTATGTATTATTTGTATATATAAATAACTATTTGATCAAATTAAATGAAATTCTTTGTATTAAAAGCGATATAAAAATTCCGGAATTGGAATAACGGATTGAAGACGTTGCTATTTACGCATGCGCAACCGGATGTTGAAAACCGGAAATCTGATTGCAAACATACAAGATCCATAGACTTTTAGTATTATATATATTACACTTTGATCTTGGCCCAAAGCCCAAGATAGAAAAAGGCAAGTGTCTTTTTTAAATTTAAGAAAATACAATTTTGTTATATATGAATCGTGATATTGCATTAACAAGCAAACGATCTAGCTAATTTGCATATTCTTTTAAACATTCCTTTTCATTAATTTACTATTTTCTTTTCGGTTTTCTTATGGGATGATCATCTATTACATGTAGTTATAGGCATGCAGATATTCTACATGATTTATACTTGCGTAATATTTACGTAAAAAAACTTATAGTAAATACAAACCTCTTTCTGTATATATTTATGTGTGCGCATATATATTTGTTTAAAAATTTTGACAACCAAACTCTTGTCAGTTTTTGGTCTACAGTCATGAAACTCAATATATAGGATATTCGAACCCATGCAAAACTGTTTTAGCTTGGGAGAATCGATGCAAATATGTGAAAATTAAAAAAAAAAATGAAATTTGCCAGGTGAAGCTCGAACGACGGCATTACGAATATGCATGCTTAACTTAATAGTTAATGGTTCATGTAATTTTTAGCTTTGCAGAAAACATGTCTTTATAGGGCAGGCATTAAAGTCAAAGAAAAAATAAATAAATCGAAAGCTAAACGTTTTGGTTTCTATTCTCGGTGGTGGCGCACTAGTTATTTTTTTTTTTTTACTTTTTAAAATCATTATTATATATTGGGTTCAATGTAATATAATTAATATATACGAAATCTACATTAATCAAAATATCATTTAAGCGTATTTTACGACCGGACAATGCCGGGCGGCTTGCTAATATATATGTGCTTGTGTGTGCGTGTTTGAAACTGATTTTTCCCTCCAGGTAGCGATTAAATAGTAGGATAGACAAAACTGGAGATTGTTTTGCGGAAAAAAATTTCGGGAGAAGGAAAACGCCGAACTATCAATCTTTCTACGCTTATCCTTGCGTTGTTTACATTCGTTATGCACTTTTATCGCCTTTGAACTCAAATCATGCCCTTTCAGGAGCGGTGACATTGTAATTATTGCGCAATAATTGTTTCGCTAGCAGTGCCCCTCCTCCTCCCACACTCATCCTTATAATAGATATCAATTTTCACTTCACGAAACCGAATTGTGCCCCCACCCTCACACAAACACACCTACAACCACCCGTACAATTTCATCTCGCCGAACTCTTACGGGCGTGAAACGCTGGAGATTCTGTATAGCTCAATTGCGTTATATATTTTCATAACTTACTACATAGTTCTACTCACGTATTGGACATGTTTAAAGTAAATACTGAAAACTAATATAAACTATCATATCTCCTTATAATAGTAGTAGTAATAATAATAATTATAACGAGCGGGAACTGTGGAAATTCCTATGTAATATGTTGATGTTGGCATTCTGCAGATGTAGTGTAAATGGAGACGCTCTGATATTGTAGCTTTTTTATTAAAACTGCAAAAATATTTATCTAAGCTAGCACGAACTCCCGGTCGTAAAGTACGCTTAAATATGATATTTTAATTATTGCAGATTTCGTATATATTATTATAGAGTTAATGTTCTATCGATTTGTACATGTTACAAAGTTGCGATTTAAAAAAAACAAAAAACACAAAAAAAAACTTTGGTGCATTAGCTTGAATCGAAACCGAAATAAAAACTTATGAAAAAAATATATGTATGTATATATAACTCGAATTCCTTCAGCCATAATCGAAACCGAAACCAAAATTTATTAAAAAAAAAAAAAAAAAAAAATAGGTGATTTAAGTGTCATCAGCTATAGTCGAAACCAAAACTTATGAAGAATTTTTGGTAAAATTATGACAAGAAATAGAACATAACAGTTAAACGACCCGGACGTAAGCGCGACACATAAAAGAACACACGCGTTATCGTATTAATATATAGATAATAATATATTATTCTGATAAGTGCAGGCTGTGTGGTGTAAGTTTTGAAAATGTCACACATTGTTAGTGCGAATTCTATACTTGCGCAAAAAGAGTACAACTGTCCTAACAACAAAATGTGCAAATTTGCATTTGGAGTTTGCACCCAAAAGTTTGGAATCGAAGTGACGGACAGGTGGTGCGCCAACATCATCCAAAAGCAGTAGTGGGAAATGGGGACGTTAAGATTCTGAGATTTCATGATTCAGTGTGACCGAGAGATAACTCTCAGGAAACTGGATATTGTAGTTGTAAACAAAAAGACCAATGAATGCCAAATTATTGATGTGGCTTGCCCAAACGACATCAACTTAACAGGCAGAAAGAAGGAGAAACTGAGTGGAGATTGCTAGATTGTGGAATACGAAAACTTCCATCGTGCCAATCATCATAGGTGCGCTTGGCTCAGTTGCAGACGATCCTGAAAGACAGTTGAACTTCTTTTACAACATACATCTTACTCCAGAAGTCCATTCTACTTGGCACAGCAAATATCCTACGCCAAGTGCTATCCAACTAATTGACTCTTTGGCTATGCTTACTAGCTTTGGTGTAAAAGCCCACTCTTGATTGAAAACAAAAACAAAAACAAAACAAAAACAAAACAAAACAGTGCAAACCATCACAACACTGAAGTTAACATAATACTCTATATATTAATACGATAGCGTGTATGTTCATTTGTACATCACGCTTACATCAGAGTCGTTTAATTATTATGTACTTCCATTTCTTGTCATAAATAATTTAACCAAGAATTCTTCCTAAGTTTTGGTTTCAATTATAGCTGATGGCATGTAAGTCATTTTTTTTTTTTATAAAAAAAGCAGAAATACCCGTCGTTGACTGGGTTCAAAAACAGCCTACGGAAAACGGACTGTGATTGATGAAAGTATGATAGGTTTTGATACTCAAACATTTTACCCTAAGCAAAATATGATGAAAGTAAAGATAATTTTTGAAAAAAAAAAAAATTTTTTTATATCAACTTTGTTTCCATTCGTAGCCAAGAGTGATAAATAAAATGATGTTTCCTTACAAAGAGGAAAGGTTATATATATATATATATATATATATATATATATAAATGTTATCATAGTTAAGAAAAGTTACTTTTATGGCGGAAAAGTTCATTGGTTTGTATTTTTAAGTATTTTGTAAAAAAAAAAAAAAAAAAAAAAATTGATTCACGAACAGTTTAAAAAAAATCAAAATGGCAGCGACTTTGAAATGGAGAGCCCCGTTTTCGATAAGAATTCTGTGTCAACGTAAGGAATATTTATAAACATATTTTAATGTTTTCCGTTATTTTGTGCTCGAGGAATATTCGATTATGGCATGTGTAGTTTATATAAAAATTCATTTAAGTAGTTATCGCCTCAAATTTCGTTTTAATTTCGGTTCGCTGAAATTATTTCAAGTAAAGAGCATTAAAAGCTATTTCAAAACAAACAAAAAACATGAACTGAACTATGGTAACATTTATTTCTTGTATATTTATTTTTTTTTGGTAGTGGTGTGTTGGCTTTTCTGCTAAACACTCTTACTAAATAATATCGACGAAATATCGAAAAACAAAGAAACAAAAACAATTTTGAAAAATAATGAAGCTTTACTTTCTTTAGTAAAATAATCCGAAACAGCAAAATTGGACATTAAAAAAATAAGCACGTAATTACTTTAGTTTTTTAAAGCAAAGAATCGATATAAATATGAATAAGAAGAAAATGGAGCCCTTTTCAAGCAGAACAGCTTCGTTTCAGTCTTACAGTATTGAGCGGTGTAGTATTGCGTCGTCGGATTCAGGGTTGTACTATTGTAATGTAAAGAACACGCAGAAAGAGTTGTAATCAACCGAATTCCTTCTAGTACACTGACAAAAAAAGGCTAAACAGATATATAAATAAAAATAAAAGGTTATGTAAATGTTTTTTTAAAAAGACACATAATCACGTGAGCAGGATTTTTCCTTCTTTTGACACGATAAGAAGTAAGGTTCTTTTTTATTATTTATCTATTTATCTATTTTCGAAAGAGTGCCACGTGCAAGTGGAGAAGGAAAAACAGTTATGAAAAATTTGTGTCGAGAATTGTCTAGAATTCCGACCTTTTTTTTTTGGCTTTCACTTTAATAAGAACGTGAATTTATGAGATGAATTTATTCGACACAATATAATTCAACTAAAAAATAAATAAAAGCTAACGTGAACTAAGATTAAAGTCAAGGTGTTATTGTGGACCCTCACCCCTTTTAAAAAACCTTGTTAAACTTTGTGACATATTTACATTCTATGGAGGTCAGACGCGAACGAACACCCAATAATTTTATTATACCATATTTCTTCAAACTGAAACATAATTATCAAAGTATACTTACGCAGATAGATATGAAGTCTTTTGTTAAAGTTTGTGCCATATTTCCATGGAGTACAGGCGCGAACGCAGACTCCATAATTTTATTATACCATTTCTATTTAAGTTGAAACATACTTATCAAAGTATTATTATACTTTACGACCAGGCTTTGCCGGGCGTTCGTGCTAACTTAGATAAATACTTTTGCAATTTTAATAAAAAACTACAATAATATTAGAGCGTCTCCGTTTACGCTGAACATCTACAGAATGCCAACATCTATATATTACATATGAATGAGTCTCCTTTGGAATTTTCACAGGTCCCGCTAGTAATCATTTTTATTATTATGCGATGAAAATAAAACAAACTACAATAGAAATAAAGAAAACAGAATATGCACACCAAGAGCCAAGAAAACGGAAAAAAAGAAAACAAAAATAAACCGCAAATAATAAGTTAACTATGTCCCCGCCCCAAAATAAAATGACAAGTGTAGTGTCGGCACAGACTGGAACCATACTAAATCGAGAACGATTAAGGAGGATGGAAAGACCGATGAGAGAGAAAGGACTAACCAGAACTCCACTGGAAGATCTCAATGAGAGCTGGGGCCTTCAGGAGACTTATTGCGACACACAAATTCCAGTGAAGACCAATGGTCACTGCCAGCGAAAAATCAATTGAAAGCGACTGTTGGCATAACGCAAAATCATTTACAAAAGACCCCCCTCCCCCCCAAAAAAGTGGAGAGTACTGGAAATCTGGGAAGGCTTATTGTCACTACTCCAGGGAACACCAGCGATTATTACCAGTGATTATTACCAGTGATTAATCACTGATGATCACCAGTGTGAAAACTCCTGGCAAGTAAACAACAATAATTAGAAAAAGAAGAGAAGAAATATATTAACTTGATAGTTGTAACCTCGAACTCTGGTTCGGGATGGCTGCTAATCTAACTGCACTGAAGAGCTGCGATACAGCGAACCAATGTATGAATGACAACTATTTTAAGATCCCCCTCTTGAGAAAAGCAATGTCCTAAGCGATTTCACCCCCTGCTTACTCGGTGTAACGCAAAGCTCTTTGTAAATAAACAAATCGAGCACTGTAAATAGTCTAATGCTTAAATAGACATTAGAGAAGATCGTTTTCGGGCATCGATCGCATGGGCCAAAGGTTAGAACCGCTGACTATCAACTTGATTGTAGGTTTGTACTCTAGTTTGGGATGGCTGCTACTCTAACCGCACTAAAGGTCTGTGATACAGCAAAACAGTGTCTCTGGATGACATAAATATATATAAGAGACGTGTTCCGTCTTTATCTTTTCAAGACTAATCGCTTTATTTAATCTACTCACCAACCACGAGGGTCGAACCCATATATTATTCATTCCAAATGTAGTTTTAATAAAGCAAACACACGCAGGAGTTTGTGTTTTTATATTAGTGTGTTTATGCTCAAGATGAAATACAGGCATATTTATTTAGTATAACCTTTTCTCGGTACAGACATTTCTGGTATACATGCTCCAATCAAGGCCAAAGACAGTTGAACTCTTGTCAAACTAAATAATCATTTTTTTTTTGCTGTGTTTTTACAGAACATAATCAACTTTTTCGAAGTAAATATAATGAAAAAGAAATGACAAAAAAAAAAAAACGAAAAAATTTTTTAAAATGAGAAAAAAAACAATGAAAAATAAAATGAAAATGTGAAAAAAAAATGAAAAACAATAAAAAAAATGGAAAAAAAAACAATAAAAAAATGAAAAAAAAAGAAATACTCAGTTTCACAACTGAATATGTCTTGAGACTTCAGCCGTCGTTTGGTTTAGTCTAGGCACCGCCAAAATTGGGGGGGCAGGTCAGTACTTTTTGACGGACCGTCTTTTTAAAAATCTACCAAAAATCAGGTAATTATCCGATCAATACGAAATTTTCAGCGATTATTAGGAGAAGAATGAACTTTATAACAGTGTACTTATTTTTCATAAACGATATTTATATATTTTTTTTTGCTTACAAAACCCCCCCTTGTTTTGAAGTGGGAACAAATATGCTTAAAATAATCATCTGGAACTGAACAAAACATATTGTGTTGTTGTAAGGGACAGAATTATAGATTAAAAAAAAAAAAAAAAAAAAATTGTTTGCATACCTTATTTTGACGTCTGAATATCAGAACTTCGATTATATTTAATTACCCCGCTTTTGAGTTTTGAAGTGTGAAATTCGGTGAATATGTTAAGTAAAATAATTAATTTAAGTTAAGCAAAACAAAAAAAAATTTTTTTTAATATTTATACGAAAAAAGCCATTTTAAAATTTTTGATAAATAAATTAACAATTTTTTTTTAGCGAGCCGAATAATGCATGACCATTATTAAACAGGGCATGCTTTGAATAATTGATATAAAAAAAAAAATTCGATAAATGTTGTGCCCTTTGTGTTAAAAATAGCATCATTTTTTTCGATCCCGTTTGAAAACGTTTGCCGCCTTTCGACTACGGTGGACCAAACGCGCTGAAATAATTTTTTTTTATTCTGCTTTAAATTGCCCCCCCCCCATTTTGGGGAGTCTGACCCCCACACACATATACATTAAAAACCAAACTCATACAAATGGTCACCCATCTGGTACTGGCCAGCCTCAGCTTTATAATACATTGAAATTTTCGTCACTGAAAAATAAGTTTTTTTTGGCCTGTTTGGTCTTCCATAGTTTTCTTCTTATAATCCGCAAACGTAAACAGAGTCGATCTCGACTCTACATGAACGCGAAATATCTGGTTACCTATATGAATAAGTGGAATTATTTGAAATTCAGGTACTTATCCTATAATATTTTTGCATATTCTCTTAGAAAATCATCCTAAATCTTAGTTAGACAATAAATAAATAAATTAATTATTTCAAAAACCTTTTTTTTTTAATATTTAAGTACGTTTTTTGTGCAAGACAAAAAATGTCAATTGTTAACTTTTTGGGAAAATTTAACATTTAAAATTTAATTAAAAATAGTAGAAAAAGTTTTACATTATTCTGTTTTCTATATGATAAAATTCAGGGTTTTATCTTTCTGGAAAAAAAAAGTTACTCGGAAATAATGGATTTTAATAAATGTAATTTAGTTTTAAAAAACAACAACAACTTGATTTTGCGGCCATTTTTGGCGGTGCCTAGTTTAGTCGAAGCGCATATAGCAAAAAAGGTTCGTCTAAAAATATTAAACAAAAGAATCCTGCACATGCGGATTAAACCGTGCTAAAAACGAAAACATAACCAAATAACAAGGCATGGAAAGAAAAAAGAATCTAAGGAAGATCTCAACAACCGGATTCCTGAAAAAAAGAAATTTAAAAACTACCTGACAAATATACCCGGTGAACCAAGTGCAAGAGAGATGCAAACAATTGTACCTACAGGGGCGGCTAGAGTATTTAAAAGGTGTTTCCGGTTAGAACATATAAGTTAGCGAGCGGGTGAATGTCTGGCATCTAGCTGGATTCCGCATCCCCAGAAAAAAAAAATATATATATATACACATTTGCGGAAATGATGTATTATATTTAAGCAACACCGTTCTGTTTGAACATAAACCACATTTGCTATCCAAAGTTGCATTCCCTTTTGAATCGACAAGTTAACAAGCGTGCACTTATGTTTATATATAAAACCAGTAGGAAAATTGTATGTATATATATATATATATATATATATATATATATATATATATATATATAATTATAAAACTCAAATGGCCTTGTAACGAGTGATGTAACCCACTTTCCAGTTTACGACATCCGGTTGCGCATGCACGCATAAACATTAAGCCATAACAACGTACACAAATAAAAACAAATCGCTTCTTTTGCAGATTTTGACCTGCGCACTGAAATATTAACGTTATTATTTCGAAATTATTATTTAACATGGGAAGAGTGGGGGTGTTTTGCAACTATTCTTTATTGCAACTATACTGTCGCTATTTTATTGCAACTAAACAACTTTAACCCGCTGACAAACATAAGAACAATTGTAGTAAAGCCAAAACTACTACTACTTTTTTATTTTTTGTTTACATTTCTAGATACAAAATAGTTGTGCGAGAACGGTGAATTTGTTGACACATTTACTAATCTGTTTCAATATTAGTTTTATTTTATTTATTTAGAGTTTTTTTTTTTGCTTCAGGTTTTATTAATTATTTCTTTTTATATTTTAAGTTTCTATAACTTGGTTGAAGGATTCCAATATGGGTTTTTAATTCTTATATTTCTCATCGGTAGGTTCATGTGCGTTTTTGCTGCTAAATGACTTTCATCGGCGTTGTATTCGTAGGAAAATCATGTTTAATTTTCGATTTTTGAGCAATTATTCGAAAAAATAGGTAACTTTTTCACGAATAGGGAGAATTTTTTTTCATGTTTAAGTGATCCGTCTTTACGTCATAAGTGTCACACTCATACATGAATTCCATAGCTAATATAACATACTGACCCAACGGGTCACGGGTTGTCTAGTATATATATATAACAGTATACGCAGATACAGACATATAGAAACATATACAGACATACACGCACATATAGACATACGCACATATGTAAATTTAACCGCCAATATTATCATAAACATTTTATCAAACATTGATGCAAAATAATTAATTTAAGAACTAAGTGCGCGTTCTGTCTGTACGAAGCTTTTGCCGTATCTCGAGTTTGAAGGTATACGTATAAAAATGCAACTTGTAATGAAAAGTGTTTATGTTTAAGTCTTAAGTGACCATTTCACCCAGGCATTACTTCCTTGAGGAGGTTCGTTTATCGCCGGTTGCATGCCGACTAGTCCGTTCTTGGCGATGTTTATACAATTCTAACGTGCTGTTTCGGCGGCGATGGTACCCCCCTACCACCACCACCACGCGCCGCATGTTAAGAGACCTTGTAACGCATCTGACTGCCGTGGGAAGACGTTAAGACGGAGTTATCAAGATAAGGTTTCCTCCACTTCATTTAAAAAAAAAAAAAATCCCTTTTATCACGCTCTTTTTCGTGCAATGTAACCCGAGGTCATTGCACACACACACACACACACACACACACACACACACACACACAAAGTACGTATTAATAAAATTATAAAGACAAGATATCACGTGCGTGTGCGTTTCTAGTAAACACGTAGTTTCCCAACCCATGTAATTGTATTTGAAAGGTAGTAGTTCAAAAGTTGGAATAAAGAAGAAAAAAAAAATGAAGAAAAACGAAATATTGTTCTTTGATCTTTAGAAAAAAAAATTGATAAATTTTTTAATTTAGCTGCAATTCAGTCACCTTTAAATTGACGACTTTTGTCGGTTTTCGGGTATGCTGAAAACGAATATAACATTCAAATTTGAGGCAGACTAGTAATTTTTTTGTATATTTAGACATTTTTTCCAATGCATTGCTTAATGAATTTCAGTGGCTGTAACCATTCTTAACATGGGGGAAAGGTGTTTTGTAACACACATACGCGTTAGTATTCGTTCGGTTGAGAAAAAACATGGCTGCTAGTGAAAACATAAGTTCTTAAAATCCAGTAAACTACTTGCCCGATTCAAATTTAAATGAAATATTCGTTTTCAGCATACCTGAAAACCTTCAAAAGGTGTCAATTTAACGTTGAATGAGGAGTTGTGATTAAAGTAAAAAATATACCAAAACATTTGAAAAAAAAAAAAAAAGAAAAAGTGTACTGTCGCTGTTCACATTTCAAATATTAGACATCCATTCTTAACACAAGAAGGTGAAACTTAAATTATTCTTTATTTTCACCTGACAATTTAATAAAAGTAAACATACGTAAAAATTGAATTTAACTTGAAAATCCTATAAATAAATAAACGAATAAATAAATAAAAATCCTTATTATATAAAAGGAACTTTATATATGTGTGTGTGCGAGTTAGTTTCCTATGGACTCGAAAACGGCTAGTTTTTTTTAATTTTACACGAAAGTACTTAGTGTATCTAGCAGTTCTTAGATAAATTCTGTATCGGAATGCCTTCGATAAGTATTGATAATCGAAATAACTGGATGAAAGAAGGAGCAGACCAAAGTTAACACCTTACACAGCCTAACAGCATTTGAGAAGTTTTATTATCACACAAACCGAAACGCCTGGCATGTAAAATAAACAGTATATTCTTTGATATGACAGTGACGCGTTCGAATGTGTCTCTTTAGAGCACAATTAAAGCATAAGATACTGCGAGAAGCATGTAAAGCGCCCTTCCGGTGCACCGCGATGGGTCACCGACTAGAGTAGGAAATCAATCGATCTATTAAAACATGAGCGATTTAACCGAATTCGATGACAATAAAAATATGGAAACGTGAAACATTTGTTGATCATTATTTAATCCCGCGCAACGTCGGGCCTAGTAAATAAATAGTGCACGGTTTGTGGATTGCGCAAGAACCAAAAAGTATGAAATTGTTTTATTTAAAGTGAAATATTTTGGCGAATTATGTAAAATATATAAGAATTTCGGGTGCTAATGCAGAGAGTGATTCACGCTATTTTTTTTAAATCGTATTTCCACGTTTAATTAAAGTTTTATTATGTTTTTTTTATTCAATTGTAAGGTTAAAGTACAAAATAGGTACAAAACACTCCTTTCCCCATGTTAAGAACGGCTTTTTAAATAATAACCTTATTATTTCAGTACGGATCACTATCTGCATAAGTACCGAATTTCGTAAAAAAAAATAATAAATAAATAAAAAATAAATAAAAAATAAAAAAATGACAAAAATAAAGTAATTTGAAATAAACGTTTTTAAATATTTTAATTAGTTGAAAGAATATATATATATATATATATTATATATATATATATATATTATATATATTCACTAAAAGAAGTCAGACTTATTTTTCTTCATTCCAACTCGGCATCACGTTTTAAACTAAAATTAAATCGGTCGGGAAATGACATGTTTACTTCGTTGCTATTTTTACAAAATGAGATCTAACCTTTTAATTATTTTTATCCTAATCCAACAAAAATTTCTAGTTTGGGTCGTATTGTTTACAAGTACCCATAACTTTAAGAAATTCACATGGATATTTTTTTTTTTTAATTTACTATCACACACGAATGTTTATCGAAATAAATACAAAACTAAAAACACAAAAAAACAAAATAGAAAAATAAAAATATGTTGAAAATTATCACATAAAATTGAACGCGTGCCTCCCCACTGCCTCGACTAAGGATTTTTATCATGAGCGCCCCCAAATCAGAGATTAAATCATTTCTGGACGGACTTGAGCGAAAATCACCCCCCCGCCCCTATTTTTTATAGCATATTTAGCATGTAGTATAGTTTTCGAGGTTGAGGTGTTTATTCCGAAAGCCGTTCTTAACATAAGAGAGGGGGTGTTTATACTACGTTAGGTCGTAAAAATACCAACTGCAAAATACCGATTAACATTATAGAGGAGGGGGGGATTTTCTTCCAGGTCTGCCTATTTCTGTAAAGATCCGGTCACTGTTGATTTTGCAGTGGGAGTTTACTTATGTGCAGTTCTAAGAGGCTCACCCACCCAGGCGTTGCCTTCTCTCTTTGAGCAAGGGGTAGTTTATTGCTAATCGCCTGAAGCAGAAGCACTCTTATTAAGAAATACCGATCGGGCTACCCAGACACTTTGTTCAGGTCAGAGTGATCTTCCTCGGGGGCGCTGACTTTTCGATTCCACTTCCTGCTGTCGGAATTCTTGCAGTGAGAGAGAACTAAACTTCATCGTCATAAGTCAAACTGTCAGGTAGGACATTGTGTGCGTGTTTCTCGCCTATTTGTAACTTTGATAAATAAACTGCGTATTATTTTTTTATATTATATTTAAAAAAAGATATGGCGGATCTTAACGCTCACCCTCATAATTTTTTTTTTTTTTTTTGGTTAACGAACCGTGCTGAACTAAAAGCCATTTTTAACATGGGTCGAGAGGGGACGGCAAATATTCTTTACATTCTACTAATAATTTAAACAAAAGTTACAGTAAAATTTGAATCCATCTTGAAAGAAAATCAGGCGCAGAGGGGTGACAGGTCCGTCAAATATATTACGGTGCTAATGCAGATTGATCCGCGCTATTTTTTTAAATCGTATTTCTACTTTTAATTAAAGTTATATGTTGTTGTTTTTATTCAATTGTAAGGTTAAAGTACAAAATAGGTACAAAACACCCTCCCCATGTTAAGAATGGCTTTTTAAATAATAACGTTATTTCAGCACGGATCACTCTCTGCACGAGTACCTATATTACTATTAGGTTGGTGCAAAAATGTTTTTGACGTATACATATCTGATAAAAACATTTTTTTTACACAGTGATCATCACTTATCAAGGCCCGGAAGCCACTCAGGGATAAGGGTTATTGCAAGTACAGTACGTTAGTGTGGAGATTTGATGAAGTGTTTACTTTGCACCAATCTAATACTTCTACATGAATCTACATAATGATTTCATCCTCCTCATGTTAAGAATGGATTTCTAAATATTATTTAAAAACCTTTTTTTTTCAACATGATGAAGCAGGGGGAGGATATTTGTTAACTATTCTATTCGATTATCCTTTATTTATTGAATATTTATCAAAATGAAACTAAACCAAAACGAAGAAAAACAAAAACAATGTCTTTTTTTTTAAAAATCCTATTAAAAAAAAAAAAAATGTAAATAGGCTTCATTTTGAAGTATTAGTACTTCCGTAGTTTACAAACTGTGCGGAAATAAAGTTATTTATAAAACCATTCTTAACATCGGATGGGGTATTATGTTAACTATTTTGCACTTTCCCTTAACAATTCAGAGTTCTTATACAGCTATGTCACCAGGCTATTTGTTAATATTTAAGTTGAATTTAATTTTTGCTTCGTATTTTTTTTTTATTAAATTGTTAGATGAAAGTACAGAATAGTTACAAAACATCTTCCTCCCCATGTCAACAACAGTTTTTTAAATAACGTTATTAGTTCATCGCGGTAACAGATGCACAAGTACCAATTTTTATTTATTTATTTTTACAAGGTGGTCACCGCTTATCAAGGCCCGGAAGCCACTCAGGGATAAGGGTTATTGTAAGTACAGTACGTTAGTGTGGAGATTTAATAAAGTGTCTACTTAAGGGGGCGGTTCATCAGGAATTTGTTTACGTTGGACGTGAAGACCTCCAGGTTGTAGTCAGGTGGGAAGCAGACAGACGGAACAGAGTTCCACAGGCGTGCAGTTCTAAGAAGCTTTGTTCATGGAATCTACGTTTTGATTTAGGCATAGATAAAGAGTAGGGAAAGGTTTTGACAGTGGATTCAGCTAGACGAGTGTTTTTCATAAAAGATTGGCGGGGGGGGGGGCGAGATTGGAGTTCAGACGAGCACCTGCCATGGAAATAACGATAAAACAAAGATAGGCTTGCAACGTCTCTACTGTAGGAGAGAGGTTGCAGGGAAGAGAAAAGGGCATCCCCCACTAAGCCACGAAGTCTATTTTGTACTCTGTCAAGGCAGGATAGGCTGTTTTTAGCAGCTCCTGCTCAGATATGGCAGCAGTATTCCATCCTTGGATGTACTTGGCGTTTATATAGATAGAGAATTGCATCATTAGTGAAGTATCTTTTGAAGCGGTAAAAGGATCCCACCATCTTTCCAGCGACCTTGGCAACAGACTTGATGTACGTGTTCCATATCAATTTAATTAAAAGTGACAATAATTTTTTTTGATTTGATTTGAAGGTGATGTCGCTAAATAGAGTTTGCGGATAATACGAGAAAAAAAAAAGCATTCAAAATGTTTATCTTTAGCATTATTACACGAGAGGTTATTTCGAGTAAATTTCTTATTTATTTTACTTATATAAACTAGAAAAATACACGATAAAATGTGTCAACTATGTGTATGTGTATATCGCGATCAAACGTTATTTAAAAACTTAACATGGGCCGGGGTAATGTGTAAGAATCAAGATGGATGTCGTCAGCAATTTCGTAAGCATGAGGCAGCCTTGACCTTGCGATCAAAAGCCAAGATCAAATAAAACGGAACAAAATGCAAGAAAACATGAAAAATAATTTAAACTTTAAAACAAAAGTACTTCCTCTACTATCTTAAGAATGGGTTTCTAAATAATTATTTTATTTATAAAGGACATTCTTAACACGCGGGCAGAGGGGGTAACTTTGTTAACTATTCTGTACTTTCACACACACAATATCAAACAAATTCTTAATACGAAGTAGGAAAGAGTGAGTTAATTAATTGTAACTTTACATAAGAAAAAAAAAAAAATGAAAAAAGTTGTGTCATTAACTGTTCAACCATTTCCGGCCTGTTTCGTAAAACGAACGGCGGCGGCGGTGTAGCTTGCTTACGTTTTGTAAGGCGTGAAGCAATGGGTACTGGTATTCTTAATATCGACCGTACTTAGTACTGAACCTTCAACCCGCAGAACACCGTCAGTTAGAACTGATTACGCTTACAGGTTATTATGAAAAAACAAACAAACAAAAAACAAACAAAAAACAAATAAAAGCACCCAAGATGAGAATATTAGTCTTAATGATCTATATCATCACACCTTATCTAAAATGTTCCGAAACACAGTACAGGATTGTTTATTAAATTTCTAATTGAACCCAATAATTACTAAATTATAACTATGTTAACATTTTGATTACTCATAAAATTAATAGATGTAGAATACTCCGATGAAATTGCCAATGCGGCTGCAAAGGAGATGGGTTCCCTTTACCATGTTAGAAAATTACTCCTACCTGAGAGCAATCTATATATCTACAAAGCCACCATTCGCACATGCATGGAATCTTGTTGCCACATCTGGGGTGCTGCTGCATCTATCACTAGTCACATTCACTCTTAGACAGGGTAAAAAAAGAGCGGGGCGGATCTGAACGAGAATTACCATCCCCTATATATTAGAGTATTTATCAATAATAAGCCAGTGAAAAAAAATTGCAAAACGGAAGCCGTTCTTAACCTGGGGAGGTTGTAGGTGCTTATTCAGATAAGTGTGGGTGATTCTCGTTCAGGTCCACCAAAAAGGGTACTTATGCGCTTATGTTACCCTGCTAAAATAAAAACGTTATTTAGGAAGCCATTCTTAACATGGGGAGGGTAGGGAGTTTTGTAACTATTCTGTACGTTCACCCAACAATTTAACAAAGATGTACAACTGGAATTTATCTGGAAAATACGATTTTAAAAAGCATGTTAAAGTGCACGCACACACACACGTCTCAAATCTGATAGGGCTCGCACAATCAACCAAGTTCCAACCGCTGTCCAATCGCCGCAACGTCGCATCCGTGTGTCTGTTTTCCAAGTTATTTTAATGTCGTATGCTCTGATGAACTCATAGCATGCGATGTGCATATCCCCGCCTAACCAGACAGGTACCAAGATCTCACGCCATACTGTGGAGGTCCCTAGATGCCGGAAAGCCTAATAGCTTCCTCGGACTACTAGACTTTGGAATTGACTCCCTGTTTCCTGCTTATCTGACGATACTGACATGCATAAGTTTAAATATAATGTGCACAAACGTCTTGCTACTCAACTTCCTACACATTGTCCCTTTAGACATGTTCATAATTAGTAACCCCATTACGTCCAAGTAGCAATAATACACCTTGTTTAATGTAAAGAAAAAAAGTCTTCAAAAACTTTAACTGCTCATGCATTTAAGAATTTTAAGTCAGTTTAAATGATTATTCGACAGTTTAAATGCTCCCAAACTCCTTTCAAATTTCGAACGGTCGCAAAGTAATTATTTTTTATTTTTTTCTTTAACCATTAAAATGCACGACCCGGCTTATATATATATATATATATATATATATATATATATTACTATAAGCAAAGTGCAGTATTTGTTAGTGTTCTAATACTACACTTCCTCTTTCCTGCCCTCTGTTAGCGAAAGAAATATTTATAGCCAGATGCAAATTTTAGGCTTGTCTCGACCCAAAATGCCCCCTTCTCCCTATTTTAGAATAGCGAGATTTAACTAAACATTAAGAACAGACACGTGTCTAACTTCGCCCTCATGGGAAGCAAGAGACTTGTCTAGCAATAAATCGA
Organism: Euprymna scolopes; assembly: GCF_053919585.1. Taxonomy (NCBI): domain Eukaryota; kingdom Metazoa; phylum Mollusca; class Cephalopoda; order Sepiida; family Sepiolidae; genus Euprymna; species Euprymna scolopes. Next base: position 22,836,201 of record NC_136498.1, read on the forward strand.
AATGCATTCCGATACATTTAATTTTGTAATTAAAATAGTTTAAAATATGAGTTTTTACATTTTACGCTATTGCATTGGAATAATCTTAACAAATCAAAGTACTTCTACAGTATTTGAACCGAACTGTTTTTTTTTTTTAAATACAGTGTAACCCGGATATAAGATACTTCTTATCCGGTCCCTTGCGCAGCGGCGATACAATAGGTTTGGTCAAGATCAAAGTGTAGTATCTGTTCTTCAGATGCTGCACTTCATTTTCTTGTTCTCTTTCGGTGGAGGAGACATCCTTCACGACTGAGACAATTTTTATTTTTGTACCTTTTCTTCACGTTAAAAAACGACCCTGGTGTCTAACTCTGTCCCGTGGGGAGGCATAGTAAATAGGTACACTGTACATGCATTAACACAGACTCTAATTTGGGAACAGAGAAAATCTCTTATATCCGTTTTTTTTATATTCGGGGTCTCTTATATTCGGATTAGACTGTACTAACTATTGTATTTATGCAGAATCCGGACTATGCTTTTTTATTGTAGGATTTTCCAAATATACTTCAGATTTTACCCTATCTTTTTAATTCTTACATGAAAGTCAAAGTGTCTAATAGTTCCAAAGCGCATCCACTCTCTATGTTAAGAATAGGTTTCTTAATGATAACGTTATTTCAGTATAGTCCGTATTCTGCATAACTTGTTCTAACCATAAACTTAGTTGGTGCTTATACATCTATGCTACTGCGCTTTTTTTTTTTTTTTTGATTTAAATTCAATTTGTTAGATATTTTTGTTTAGTGAAACTACAACCTCCCTGTGTTAAGAATGGGTTTCTAAATAAAAAAAAAAACATTATTTCAGCGCGGCAATAGAGATATGCAGTCAGTGCACAAGTACCGTTATGTTTAGTTCGGCACAAGTCGATTTGGTTCGGTTGAAATTATTAAAAGCACACTCAGAGAGCAACAGCAACACGTAAGTTACGTAGAAGCGAGAACCACGCGGACAGTGATCGTACTTTTTTTTTTTTTTTAAATATGCAGTTAAATACACTCAAACAGATTGTAGTAATTTAAAATATTTACTTCGTTTCCTTACACATCAACGAATAATAATAAAAACAACACATTGCTTACAAAAAAAAAACAAAAAACAACACATTGCTTACAAAACCAAAAAAAAAAAAAAAAAAAAAAAAAACAACTTACCTCACAATCAGATATATTCCCAGCTGGTCTTAAGGTAGCATTATCCCCAACGACATGCCATGAAGAAAAAGCATGTTTTCCAAAGCAGAGACACGTACTGAACGGTATCATCGTCTTGGTTATTTTTGACGGGTATTACGCGCAAATTATGATAAATGGTTAAATGATGTTAAGTATAAAAAAACAACAAAATGTGATAATAAATATAAATGGATCTGTATGGTTTATGTCGCCCAAGACGAGAACAACAGCCGAGCGCACCTGATCATCATGTAATACGGGGCATATTGTTTAGTCCGCTTTCTATATACACGTCGAAACATCA
>NC_136498.1:22842727-22855227 GCF_053919585.1 Euprymna scolopes
TATATGTATGTATATATATGCATATATATGTATATATGTATATATATATGTATTTATATGTATATATGTATATATATATTTATAAGTATATATATGTATATATATGTATATGTATATATATGTATATGTATATATATGTATATATATGTATATATATATGTATGTATATATATGTATGTATATATTTATGTATGTATATATATGTGTATATATATATGTATGTATATATATGTATGTATATATATGTATGTATATATTTATGTATGTATGAATGTGTATATATATGTATGTATATATATTTATGTATATATGTATATATAAATGTATGTATATATATGTATGTATATATGTATATATATATATGTATGTATATATATGTATGTATATATATATCTATGTATTTATATATATATGTATATATATATATATAAAAATGAACGTATCTGTGCGTGTGTCTGTGTAGCTGTTGGTGTGTCTGTCTACATTTCACTACGCAATTACTCCCTCAATTTTATTTATTGATATTTGGAAAATTAAGGCTAGACAATCTAAAGGAGAGGATAACTTTAAAAAATATCGGCGAAAAAAGTTACCCCACTATAGAAAAGTGCCTAGTTTAAGGGAAAGATATTAAAATTTGCGATAGGGAGTGAGATACAGAGAAGCTATGAGTTGCGCTGCCTGCTGCATCTGTGTAAGTAGAGAATCCAGAAGATTAATTTTTCGATATTTGTCGTATTAAATGTCGAACTTTAAAACGATACTGATCTTGGTAAAATCCGTCGCCTCTATTGAAAGTTTAAGGCAAACATGCAAACATACATACATACATTTATTTATAAATAACTATTTAGCAGATATATAACCTCTACAAACTAACCCAATAACATTAACTTACCACGCGGGGTCGCAGAAATGCCTGGATTAGAACCCAGGCGCGGAGCAAACCCTCTCAGTGGTGACGGACCCAGGAGATCTTTCCAGATCATCCGTCTAGGAGAAGGAAAACTCTGAAACTAAACCAAAGAGGAGGGAGGCCTCTTCAGTCTTGGATTACAACCTTCCTAGAGCTGGTGACTCAAACAAATTACCGGTTTGCAAACCTAAATTGCTTAAGGAGTAGATAGGTCCTGCCAATCGCCCGGCTTCCATACTCGTTCTTTGCCTATTAGTCAGGCGCCAAGATACTATTACAGTGATCCGACAGAAACACCCATTGGTAGATCTTGTTTCTTGTCTAGGGCAATGAACGCCGTTCCCCCCACTCCCGACACACCCCACCCCTAAAGCTGGGCACTTGAGAATGCTTGAGTACCATATATGCATGAGCAATTAGATTGGGTTGACCTTCCTCTGATGGGTTGAGGGTACTGGATTGACAGTTACTGGCTGCTGTTTCCGACTGGTAGTACAGGAGCCCTAACTCTTTGGTAGCGCTTAGAGCGGCTGCTCCATCAACAGTTGTATAATATCGGGATGTTTGCAGTGCCATGGCGCGCATGGACAAGGGACCCTGCACTCATCCCCGGTGGGCTTTCCTGAGGCCACAGTCCTAGTTGATGGAGGGTCAGCTGATGGTCTTCTTGTGATGCATGTGATGTTCTGCATAACCTCCTGCTCGGCTTCCCCTAACCTAACTGAAACTCGTTAAAAATGATGACAGTACAATCTAAAAATAAGCTTAAACCAGGCTTAGGGTCAAACAAATCCAACTTGCCTCCTCCCTTGAGGCTTGCATTCACAAATATCCGTGGACTTAGAACTAATTTAGCTGATGTTGAAGCATTTCTCCTAACAAATACCCCGGATATCTTAGCACTAAGTGAGACTAACCTACACTCCTCCATCCCCTCTAACTACTTTAACATGCCTGGATATCTCCCACTCTGCCGTAAGGACTCTGACAGACATATGCACGGACTTGGAGTTTACTTGACTAGAGAAACAAACCTAGAAACGGATGATGAAGCCTTTATGTGCTTTAGACTTATCATGCAACACAACATTAGTTACTTTTACTTTCTCTACCGCTCTCCCTCGACCCAAGACTGCACCATAATAAACAAAGTATCTGACAGCATAGACACAGCACTCTCCTTCGACACTAGCGCCCAAGTACATGTATTTGGTGACTTTAATGTTCATCATAAAAACTGGCTTGGATTCTCTACTTACGCAGATGCAGCAGGCAGCGCAACTCATAGCTTCTCTGTATCTCACTCCCTATCGCAAATTATTACTTTTCCAACCCGCTTCCCTGATCAGGAAGAATCAACACGCATCACTATTAGATCTGTTTTTGACCACAGTTCCTGATGACTGTGTAACGAAAGCCGACAGCCCACTTGGGAACGCTGATCATGCGGTGATAATGGTTGAAATCGCCCTAAACTCTAGACCCTAAACTGAAGAGCCAGTGCTCAAAACAACGAGATATTATAAAAAGGCTGACTGGGAAACTATCAGAGATCTTATCAGAGACGCCCGATGGGGAAATATTTTTTCTCTTCCTGCTGAACAGTGTGCAACCGAGACCACTGAATGGTTGAAAACTGCAATCGAAGCGCATGTTCCCATGCGGAAATTCTATAGCAAGCCCCACTCTCCCCAATGGTTTACTTCGACTTGCGCAACTGCCATTGCCCAAAGGCAGCATGCATTCCGCAGGTTTAACCGACATAAGTCTAGTTCAAACAGACAGAAGTACATAGAAGCTAGAAATAACGTTAAGAAAGAAATAGCGACAGCTAAGAGGGAATTTACGGAAACCACTAAAAAACGCATCGAAGCACAAAAACTAGGAACTCGTGACTTCTGGAAAATCTACAACAGTGTAGTAAATAATGGGCAATCAACAATTCCTCCACTAACCAACAATCATGAGGTTCTTTTCTCAGCAACCGAGAAGGCTAACATGCTTGTCAGTCGGTTTGCCTCAAACTCCACACTGGACCCTCTAAACTACCCCCTACCGCAATTTCCTATGCGGACACACGCCACGCTTGACGATCTAATAATCACCACTGCTCAGGTGCATGCTATCATAAAAAACCTTGACACTTCAAAAGCATGTGGACCCGACCTCATCTCAGCTGTGCTATTAAAAAAGTGCTCAGCCGAAGTAGCTCCAGTTCTCTCCAAACTCTACAACAAATGCCTTAATGAATCTTGCTTTCCGGGCTGCTGGGAAACTGCTTCTGTGGTACCAGTATTCAAGAATTCTGGCGAAAGAACTGACCCATTAAATTATCGCCCTATTAGCCTTCTCCCACTTTTTGCCAAAATATTTGAGACCTTAATTAACCATGCTCTAGTCCAGCACCTTACAGATTCTAAACTTCTGACCGACCAACAATATGGATTTAGACAAGCCCGTTCCACGGCAGACATCCTCACTGTAATCTCTGAACGCATATACCATTCACTGGACAAAGCGGGAGAGGGCAGAGCGGTAGCTCTAGATATATTCAAGCCTTTTGACAGGGTATGGCATGAGGGTCTTCTCAGGAAGATTAGATCATACGGTATCACTGGTAGAATACTTAACATAATTAAATCCTTCTTAGATAAGAGAAAAATCCAGGTTGTCCTCGACGATCGTACATCTAAACAATATGATATAAATGCGGGAGTGCCCCAGGGATCTATCCTTGGACCTCTGCTGTTCCTGATATTCATAAATGACCTCCCTGACAAAATTGACTCTGAGATGGGTATATATGCTGATGACACCACACTCTATAGCAGGCACGACAGAAAAACAAATGGACATATATCTAAAGTAATGGCAGAAACACTAGAGGATGACCTCCAATCAGTAGTGGAATGGGGACAAGAATGGATGGTCACGTTCAATGCCGCCAAGACAAAACTGGTTTCATTCAGTAATTACAAGAAACCTTCTCTACCACCTATAGCAATGGCCAACGACTCTTTATCTGAGAGTATGTCTCTCAAGCTCCTTGGCCTAACGTTCACAGGAAACATGAGCTGGAACAATTACATCGAGAGCATTGCCAGGGCCGCTGCGAGGAAGGTGGGCTCTCTCTACCGTGCTAGAAAACTTCTAACACCCGAAAGTATCCTGTACCTCTACAAGGCCACTATTCGCCCACGTATGGAGTATTGCTGTCATATTTGGGCTGGTGCATCGGCTACTAGTCTCTCGTTCCTAGACAGGGTTCAAAAGAGAGTCCCAAATCTGATAGGTCCTGAACTGGCATCTAAGCTTCAGCCTCTGTCCCATCGTCGAAACGTTGCATCCCTCTGCCTGTTCTACAAGTATTATAATGGTGAATGCTCTGATGAACTGCAATCACTTGTGCCCCCACGACGTAAACACCCTCGAGAGACCCGACAAGCTGCAAAATCCCACCCCCACACTGTAGAGATCCCTAGATGTAAAAGATCTTTCTACTCCAGTAGTTTCTTCCCCAGAACTGCTAGACTTTGGAATTCCATTCCAGGTCACTGCTTCCCCAACTGTACTGACATGCATAAGTGCAAGTGCAACGTGAACCAACATCTCGCTGCCCAAATCCCTACATAGTACCCCAGTAGATGTTTCCCCTGATAGTAGCCCCCTACACCAAAGTGGCAATGTGCCTTGTTTGGGGTGAAAATCTAAAAAAAAAAAAAAAAAAAAAAATATTAGTAACTAAAAATTTTCGACCCAAACTGATGAAAAAGCTTGCCCTATCTCTGAATACCCTTTATGTAAAATTTCAAATATTTAGACTAGAAATTATCTGAGTAATTTGGAAGAGACCGCAGAGTTCGATTTTTAAAAACTTTGACCCCTATTATGACCCCTTAAATTTATTGTTTTGGGCTCAAATCGAGTTATTAAGTTAGATCCATGTCCAAGGACCCTATATCTAAAATCTCAAGTGCGTAGACCCGAAGTTGTCGGACGAGTTTGGTAGAGTTCTCAAAGGTCAAATCGTTGAGCATTGACCCCTTAATCGCCAAGTTACTGGCCCCAAACCGATCACATCGATATTCCCAAATCTCAGTACCCTGTATATCAAAATTCTAGTCTGTAGACTAAAAATTGACAGAGTTATTGCGTAGGGAAGGACATACACACACGTTCACTTTTATATATATATAGAATTTTCGCATCCAATAATACAGTGATGTAAATTCTAATTTAAGTTTAATGTCAACTTCTTATAGCTCTATTTCGAATATTAAGCGTTCTTATTTGATTAGGATTGTTGTAAAAATGTTAATATTAATATTTATACTTTGTATAAGTTTACAAAATTATTAAGTTTGTTAATTTGAATTTTTAAAACATTTTCCCTCCCCCTCTCTATCTATATATATACATATACAGGAAAATGAAATCATACGGTATCACTGGTAGAATACTTAACATAATTAAATCCTTCTTAGATAAGACAAAAATCCAGGTTGTCCTCGACGATCGTACATCTAAACAGTGTGATATAAATGCGGGAGTGCCTCAGGGGTCTATCCTTGGACCTCTATTGTTCCTAATATTTATTAATGACCTCCCCGACAAAACTGCCTCTCAGATGGGTATATATGCTGATGATACCACGCTCTATAACAGGTATGGCAGGAAAACAAATGAACACATAACTAAACAAATGGCAAACACACTAGAGGATGTACTCCAATCTGTAGTGGAATGGGGACATAAATGGATGGTCACATTCAATGCTGCCAAGACTAAACTGGTTTCCTTCAATAATTACAAGAAACCTTCTCTGCCACCAATAGCAATGGCCAGTGACTCCCTGTCTGAGAGTCCATCTTTCAAACTGCTTGGCCTAACGTTCACAGGAAACATGAGTTGGAACAATTATATTGAAAACATTGCCAGGGCCGCTGCGAAGAAGGTAGGCTCACTCTACCGTGCTAGAAAACTACTGACACCTGAAAGTATCCTGTACCTCTATAAGGCCACCATTCGCCCACGTATGGAGTAGTGTTGTCACATTTGGGCTGGTGCATCTGCTACTAGTCTCTCGTTCCTAGACAAGGTTCAAAAGAGAGTCGCCAATCTGATAGGCCCTGAACTGGCATCTAAGCTTCAGCCTCTATCCCATCGACGAAACGTTGCATCCCTCTGCCTGTTCTACAAGTATTTTAATGGTGAATGATCTGATGAACTACAGACACTTGTGCCCCCACGACGTAGACACCATCGACAAACCTGACAGGCAGCTAAATCCCACCTCACACAGTAGAGATCCCTAGATGTAAAAGATCTTTCTACTCCAGTAGTTTCTTCCCCAGAACCGCTAGATTCTGGAATTCATTCCAGGTTCCTGCTTCCCTAACTGTACTGACATGCAGAAGTTTAAGTGTAACGTGAACCGACATCTTGCTGCCCAAATACCAACATAGTGCCTCAGTAGTTGCTGCCCCTGATAGTAGCCCCCTACACCGAAGTGGCAATATGGCTTGTTTTGGGTGAAAATGTAATAATAATAAAAAAAAAATATATATATATATACATATATATTATATATATACATAAATATATTTTATATACATATACACTTGTGCCCGATATTATTCATACCCCCCCTTGAAAATTGAGTTTATTAGGTGTAACTTTGTAAGAATTTGTTCTTTACGCCCATATTGATACACATTCTTAATACACCTCTTCTGATCATTTTCGTCATTTTAAAATCTCGGGATACTTGTAATAAAAGAAATATACAGCTATTTATAAAATCTGCAATGTTCAAAAATAATCATACCCCCTTATTTTTTCAGTATTAATCAAGTTTCTGACTGTTTGTTTCCTGTTTGATTCTTATTTTGAATGCTTTTATACAACCTTTGATTAATTTCATTTCGTTTTTTGCATTTTTGAGAAATTAAAATGATATCAACTGAAAACCAATAAAAGAATAAAAATTATTAGAATGGGGAAGAAAAAAGAGCTTAGTAATGATCTTAGGACTAAAATTGTGAATTCACATAAGGATGGTTTAGGTTACAAGTCAATTTCCAAGAAATTTGAGGTCCCTACAGCAACAGTACAGAGCATCATCAAAACATTCCAGAGCCACCACACAACAAACAACTTGATTGGTAGAGGAAGGAAAAGGAAACTGTCTGCTAGAGCCACCAGGAATATTGTAAGAAGTGTTAATGCAAATCCAACCACCACTACTAAGGACATTTTAGAAAATCTGGAGTCTTCTGGCATAAAAATATCAAGGCAAACATTGCAAAGGACTCTGCATGAAAATGGTCTGAAAGGAAGAAGACCAAGAAGGACTCCATTGCACACCGGAAAACACCTTGCAGCACGTCTAAAGTTTGCTAGGACCCATGTGAATTCTCCAGAGTCCGTTTTCTCAAGTATTTTGTGGACTGACGAAACAAAAATTGAATTGTTTGGCCATATGGATGCTTCTTACGTTTGGAGGAAGAAAGGAGAAGCTTACAACCCAAAGAACACCATACCCACGGTGAAACATGGTGGTGGTAGCCTAATGTTTTGGGGCTTCTTTTCGGCTAGTGCTCCAGGTAGTTTGGTCAAGATAGATGGAACCATGAAGAAAGAGAAATATTTGGAGATACTCCAGAAAAACATTAGACAGGATGCGGAGAAGCTCCATTTAGGACCAAACTGGGTCCTTCAACAGGATAATGATCCAAAACATACTGCCAAAATAGTCAAGAAATGGTTTGAGGATAATCAAATTAATGTTTTGGAATGGCCTAGCCAGAGTCCCGACCTGAACCCTATCGAAAACCTCTGCCACATATTGAAAACTGAGGTTAAAATGCGGAAACCTAGAAATTTGAGGGATTTGGAGAACTACTGCATTGAAGTATGGTCAAAAATCAGTGTTGATGCTTGTAAAAACCTTATTGAAAAATATCCAAAACGGTTACAGGCAGTTATTAAGAATAAAGGGCATGCTATTGACTATTAGTAAGAGAGGTATGAATAATTTTGAACTAGTGCCATTATTGTTTTTCTTTGTATAATGTTTCAAACTTGCATAATTTATTTATTTGTTGAGTTTAAATTAAATGCTTATGCTTGATTTATTGTTTGAAATCCCTTTAATATTGTCTACCTTCTGGTTTGAGCAATATTCTTATAGAAATCTCAAAGATCCGAGGGGTATGAATAATATCGGGCACAAGTGTATATACATAAATATATTACTAATTGTCTGTATTGTTTTTTTGAGATAAGATGTTTTCATTGATTGAGATTGTCGGACTGACTTCCTCATCTTGGTTGTTATTGTCACAAAGTTTCGGCCGTTTTGCCCTCCGGCCTTCGTCAGGTGTGTTGTATCGAACTGGGGAACCGTTTGTTAGGAGTCTCGAACCCAACCCTTTATTATTATTGCGTGTTCGGACTAGGCTTTGGGACATAGTTGCTGATTCTCTGTTTTGAATGTTACTTCGTTCAGGATTGAACTCAGCACCTTTGGGTAACTGTACACTTTGATACAACGTCTAGGACCACTCGGCAATATGTCACTAGGACAATTCTTAGTTGGTTTTTGTTAATGTTAAACCTATGTTGTTACTCAAGGTTTTCTCTCTCTATCAGAGGTGTCCAAATTGCATTCAGCTCTATGCTTGGTTTGCTCAGTAGGTTGTTATGTCCGAGAATGTGAGCTGTTTCTTTAAGTTTTCTCACTTACCAGTGAGTCTCTCTGTTTATTATTTTTACCAAGATGAGGAAGTCAGTCCGACAATCTGAATCAATAAATATATTATATATACATATATATTATATATATATATATACACACAAATATAGTATATATACATATATTATATGTATGTACATATATTATATTTATATATTATATATATACATATATATTATATTTATGCATATATATACATATATATATTATATATACATATATTATATATATGTATATTATATATATACATACATTATATATATACATATATTATATATACATATATTATATGCATACATATATTATATATATACATCTATCATATATACAAATATACATTATATATACACATATATATTATATATACATATATATATATTATATATATACATATACATTATATATACACACATATATATATTATATATGCATATATATTATATATACACATATGTATATTATATATACATATATATGATATATACATGTGTGTGTGTGAGGACAATTTGAAACCTATATACTCAACAGAATCTTTGATCTGAAAACTTGAAAGTTGCGATATAAGATATGCAGACACGTGGAAAACTTTTTAATCGGTTTTCATTCTATAGAGTCAAAATTGAAAAAATAGTATTATGGGTTTAACGAATTTTTATCTATTTGAAAACTGTCTTACAACAGTGCGTGCGCGAATTGTTCGCATGACAGCTTCCTTATGTTAAGAAAAAGTATGTTTAAAAACACATTTTACAGCTGGCCTAATGGTTATGGTATTTGTCGATGTTTTCTCCCCCGTTCTCAACATTAATCTTGAAAAGGGTTGGCTGAAAGACGTCTCAATAGGTTTCTTTTTGCCCCACCCCTTATTCATCCCTGTTATCTTATTTATGCTTAGGAGAAATATACTTCAAAAGTGTATTTTGGTTTTCTTTTCGAAATTTTCTGTTTCGGTTTATGTTTAAACTATAGAAAAAACCCATAACCCTCAGTAATTTATTATGACACGTGTTCTTCAAAAATGTTAAAAAATGATGTACTCATAAAGATCTTTTTATACATATGCAGGGTGACCCCCCCCCAAAAAAAAACGAGCCCCACTTTAATTAGGTCCCGTTTCTTAGTGTTTTGTTCGAATGAAATGGAACTTTGATTATAACTAGTTTATTATATTCAAAACATCACATCAAAATACTAGGGTCTTTGGCCTTTTTTTCCGTTGAATGTAAAATGCTCAGAAAAACAATTGAATGCCCACTGTTTTTTTTGGGTCACCCTGTATATATATATATATATATATATATATATACATATATATACATACATATATATATACATACATACACATACATATGCATACATATACATACATATATACATATATATATACATATATATACATATATATACATATGTATACATACATATATATATAAATGCATATATATACATACATATGTATACATGCATATATATATGCATACATTATATATATATAATGTATGTATATATGTATGTATATATACATATATATATATACATGCATATATACATACACATGCATATACATACATATACATACATATACATGCATACATATATATACACACATATGTATACATACATATATATGCATACATTATATATATATAATGTATACATTATATATATATAATGTATGTATATATGTATGTATATATATATATGCATATATATATAATTCTCTTGTTATACGTTGAGGTCAATTTTACCAACAGCTAATGCACTGTTGTGCAAGCCAAATTTTAGATACCGTTTCAATTTATCTAGCGCCATAAAAAGTATCAGGATTTTTGACAGGTGCAGAAATTCAGAGTTTCTAACTTTGTAAAAATTAAATGGTAAAGGCTAAGATTCGAGTACGAATGTGAGTTCTAGGGCAGAAAGGAACGTTGGTTCTGTCCGGACTCAGTGACACAGAGACCTTAATAACAATTCGATGGCGTAGTCAAAGGCTGGGAATCTCTTGAAAATGGACAGGGTTCAAAAGAGAGTCGCCAACCTGAAAGGTCCTGAACTGTTATCTAGGCTTCAGCCTCTGTCCCATCGACGAGATGGTGCATCCCTCTGCCTGTTCTACAAATACTTTAATGGTGAATGCTCTGACGAACTGCAGACACTTGTACCTCCCCGACGTAACTACCCCCGACAAACCCGACAAGCTAGTAAGTCTCATCCCTTTACAGTAGAGATCCCTAGGTGCAAGAAAGCCTTTTACTCCAATAGTTTCTTTCCCAGAACTACAGGTCTTTGGAACTCCCTTCCGGGATTCTGCTTTCCCAACCGTACTGATATGCAGAAGTTCAAGTGTAATGTGAACAAACATCTTTCTACTCATCTCCCTTCATAATGCCCCTGCAAATTAAGTCCCTGATAGTAGCCCCCTGCTTCAAAGTGGCACTGTGCCTTGTTTGGGGTGAAAATTGAATTAAAAAAAAAAAAATTCGGCGTGTTTTTACGTCAGACCTTTATTTGTATTCTTACATGATACCAATAAAAGAAAACCTTAGGTATGCCCGCATAGAAAAATGCATAAGCACGTGTAAATGATTTTGTGACATAATCGAAACCAATTCAGAATGTAACGTTAACATGAAGACAGTCGGGATCCAGCACGCTGTAACTCAGTCGCAAAATATACAAAGACAAATAATAACGACTCACTTTTTTATCCATCGAAACAACAACATCTCTTTCTGGATACTTTTCTAAATAAAACGTGATTGTGATCCTGTCGAAGCTTCTTTTTTATATCTGTTTCTTTTATTCCCCGCCGTGACGTCACTTCGCACACAGCTCGGCATTTGCATAGAGCTTCCATATGCGCGTCCGCTCTTTGTTTCAACATTTCTTGAATCATGCTTAGTTATTTGACGAAGCCCACTTTTTGATGTAAAGGCATGTAAATAAAAAAAAAAAGTTTAGCCGCGCCGGCAAATGTGATACTGAAAAAAAAAATACACCGCTTGGACAGAAAGTTCCCAAAATAGCATCATCGGCCTATATTAGTTTGAAAAAGAAATTCTGAAATCTCAAATTGTGAATACGTAGCGCCGTGTGACAATACTAAAGAAATTTTGGACATTATCATCAAGACACAGAAGGATCAAGATAAACAAAGATTATATATATATATATATATATATATATATATATATATATATATATATATATATATATATATATATATATATATATATATATATATATATATATATATATATAAGTATTTGGTAAAACTTTTAATTAGTAAGAACCTGAAGAGAGTGCTCAATACTATTGCAGAGCAAATATGTGTTTTTAAAAAATAAAACATTATATATATATATATATATATATATATATATATATATATATATATATATATATATATATATATATATATATATATATATACAATGGCTCCACTCATCAAAATGTTCCTACCCTTGTTTTGGAAACAATTTTAGGAGAGTTTAATCAACAGTAAATGTGCCGTTGAGTGGGTACCACACTCACTGGACTTGAGTCCACCAGATTTTTATCCGAATGGGTATTTCAAGGATAATATGTAACAAAACCATAATTTAAGTGAGTTAAAGGCAAACATCAGAGAAACTCTAAAAATCGAATGTGTTTGAGTTGTTTGAACCATTTTGCACGACGTATAATAGTTTACCTCCAACTCTTCGTTGTCTATTTATAGGATATTTTAGACAAAAGATTAATTCATGTAAAGCGACCCAGACAGACTTTAAAGAACTTGGACGATGTAATCGAAAGTGGGACTCAAAAATCTTTGCGGTGTGTTTT
>NC_136498.1:22860227-22882727 GCF_053919585.1 Euprymna scolopes
AGTCTGTTAAGCTGTAACAAAGCCTCCATTAAAGCAACATCCAGATGACTGGAGCAAGAGATGGGTCCTAGATGGACGACATTGTCATCAGCGTTTAAGGCGCCAACAAGGTGGTGATGGGATAATAATTTGGTTTGGGATTATCGGACGTACATTAGTTGTCCCATGGAGAGTCCTCGAAGGCGTAAAAATGAGGTCAACTGCTTACATAGCTTTTCTGAAGAAGCACTTTTAACCATGGCTGAGGAAGCAAAGGTTGACGTTCAGAAGAACCATTATTTTTATGCAGGATAATGCTCCCTCGCATGCAGCAAACAAAAGCAAAGAGTATTTGAAACAACTGGGGTTCTCTGAGCGACGGAAGATGGAGTGGCCTGCAAATTCACCAGATTTGAACCCAGTTGAGAAGCTTTGGAGTATCATGAAGCGACGCCTCTATGCAAGTGAACGCCAATTTAAAAGCAAATATGGGTTGTGGAATGCTGTCAAAGAGGTATCGCGAGGAATAATTGTTGATGAAATTACAAATTTGACTAATTCTGTGTACCATCGTCTTTTATAAATAATACATAAAAAATAGATCGCATATGCCCTACTAATTATGTCAACGTAGAAATTGCTATGTACTTATTGTGCTCTAATTATTTTTCCTAGTTCATTTAATGTTTGAATATTATTTCAATAAACAATTATGGGTATATTGTGTTTTTTTTCTCAACGTCGTTAATAACTTGACACACAGAAATCAACAGATATGTCTATCTTTTGCCATAGTTTCGCTAATACTGCTTTAAATACTTTTATTTTCTGACTGAATAGTATTGTAAGCACTTGCTCAAAGTTTTATGGATTTTTATTCCCTCGTTCCTGAAATATTAAAAAAATGTAAACTCGTTAATAATTTGATACGCAGTATATATATATATATATATATATATGTGTGTGTGTGTATATATATGTGTATATATATATGTATATATATATGTGTATATATATATGTATATGTATATATATGTATATGTATATATGTATATATATATATATATATATATATATATATATATATATATATATATATATATGTATGTATAGTTGTGCTGTTATGATTTTCTACACGCTTGGTATGATGCAGGTTATTGGTCTGTAATTGCTTAGAATTGGTCTCTTTTCGTGTCATTTATCAATAATGTAGTTTTGCTTTTGGTTATTTATTCTGCTATGTCTATTTGATGTATATATCTTCTCAGATTTTGTATTAACCTTCTACGTAGTACTGTATTGGCCTGACACCATCACGTTTGTCATTTTTCCCCAAATCGTATTGTTGGCTTACATAAATAGAAGTACATATTAAAAGATGACAGGATTTAAAATTGGGGACATAACGATAGTGATGATGAGGGAGAGAGACATTTATATATTTCTGGGATTCTTGGGGCGTTCATATATAACAGTTCTTATAAGACCGATAGAATGATAATGACAATTATGCATATTACATCATAACGACGACTGTGACAGTTCTTGGAGGTTTCGTATTAAATACGGACTGATTGATGTATGATGCAGTTCTTAACACAAAGGAGAGGAGATAGATAATCTTCGAAGGGTTACACAATGTTCATTATAAGATGATAAATACAATTACGTTTCGTTCGTGATGGAGGTTGACACAAGACAACAGTTACAACATAAGGATGATTTCTTTAATCATCTGATCGGCCTGTCGATGACGTCAGGAATTCCGCTTGTATCTACATGGTTAATCTTCTACCCTTCGCCTCTAAGGGACTCTCCTCTCAAACTGACTATGCCAACTCTTGGCTGATCACCTGACTCTCACATCAATTGAGTGACTAACTAAAATCCGGACCCATAAAATCCTATATGGAGAAATATCTTTTGTCTCTGACATCAGAAGTGTGTTTTCAAACGTGACTAATTTCACATGGCTTTTCATGTGTTTGTCCAAACACACTTCTGGCAAACAAAAGAATCCCCACCTAACCTATTTTTCACCTAACCTATTTTTTAACAATATATTTTTAATTTGCATTGTCCATTCTTTTAACTGACATTTTAATAAGATTTTTAAAAGAATAGGACAATCGACTAAATTTCTAACATTCTATTTCTTAACCTTGCCTACAGGGTTCGATACTAGGCTTATCCTAATCTCATTTTCACTTATCTAATATTCTTATTTACATGGAAAGGGGGCCGCCCTTTTCCATGAACCAGTATTTATTGGTTCCTCGTTTATTTCGACTTCTGTTCTTTAATTTCTTGAAGGTCTACGTACATGTCTATCTAAAATTTCTATAGTGGTCCTGTCGCTTTTTCTACATATTGCCACAGCAGTCGTTTTTATTGGACCCAGTTTTCTGTTCTTGTTCTTCATCCCTTGACCTTTTGGTAAAATTGGCTTTCATGGTTTTCAAAATTTCTAGAGTGTTAGTACTGTTGAGATTTATTAGAAAACATAGAAGATATATTAGAAAACGAAGGACGACTAAGATGATACAGATGTATCAACTTAGTCGTCCTTCGTTTTCTAATATATCGTCTTCTTCTTCTTCTTCTTCTTATTATTATTATTCACCAGCAGTGATCGTATACCGGACATACTTGCGACGTTTCCCGGAGTCATCGCTTTTCACTTTTATACGTAGCATTTGCATATAATTTCGCGTTTACCGCTTATATTTAGGTGGCACTGGTAGTGGGGCAGATAACAGAAAAAAAATGTAAATGAGGATACAAGCATGAAATCTGGCACAATTGTTCCCAAAGGGATACGAATCAAAGCTTACCGATTGGCCATGTCAAAATCCAGGATGGCGGCTATATTTCAAGGTGGCTGTCAAAATGGCCGCCTAAAATTGGATGTTTTTTTTTTGTTTTTTTACTACTTATGTTCACCTCTTACAAAGAATATCGCCACTTGGACATAAAGAGGAAAGATTAACAAGATGTTGGTTTATGTTATATTTAAACTTCTGCATATCAGTACATCCAAGGAAGGGAATTCCAAAGTCTAGCTGTTTGAGGGAAGAAACTATTAGAATAGAAAGCTTTCTTGCATTTAGGGACAACAACAGTGAAGGGGTGAGATCTTATTGCTAAGCTGGTTATCGGGGATATGTACGTCGAGGGGGCACAAGTGAAAGGAGTTCATCAGAACGCATTCCATTAAAATATTTGTAAAACAGGCACAGTGATGCAACATTGTGGCGATGAGATAGGGACTGGAGATAAGTTGATAAAATGGGACCGATTAGATCGACAACTCTTTTTTGGACTTTATCTAAGAGGGAGAGACTAGTGGTAGATGCACCAGCCCACATGTGGCAACAATACTCCATGCATGGGTGAATGGTAGTTTTGTAAAGGTACATGATACTCTCAGGTGTGAGTAATCTTCTAGCCCGATAGAGGGAACCTACCTTCTTTGCAATATCCTCTATGTATTTGCTCCAGTTCATATTGCCCGCAAATGTAAGACTGTGGAGTTTGAAGGCAGAATTCTCAAGTAGGGTGCTATTTGTCATGGATATAGGGTGTTGGAGAGGCGTCTTGTAATTGTTAAAGGGGAACAGCTTACTTTTACTAGCATTAAATGCTGTATCCATTTGCAGCCCCATTCCACTACAGTCTGGAGGTCATTTTCTAACGATTCTGCCATTGTCTTAGATTTATGTACATCTGTTCTTCCCTCATGCATATTATAGAGCGTTGTATCATCAGCAAATATACCCATTTCGGACACAATATTATCAGGGAGGTAGTTTATGAATATCAGAAATAATAATCGTCCAAGGATCGACCCCTGAGGCACTCCTGCATTATATTATGCTGCTTGGATGTGCGTCAATGACAACCTATATGCTCATATTGTCTAAGAAGGATCTAATTATATGTAGTATACGTCCAGTTATACCGTACGATTTAATTTTCATTAGCAGCACTTTATGCCAGACTTTGTCAAAGACCTTGGATATATCAAAAGCTACAGCCCTTGCTTCGCCCGCCTTATCCAGTAATGGTAAATGCGTTTAGAGATGACTTAAAATAACTGCAGTAGAATCACATTGCCTGAATCCATATCATTTGTCACTTAGAAACGCTTGTAGTTGTCCGATTTACATGATTAAAGTGTGGATTCCTATGTTTTCAAACCTGCTGATGCATATTTACCTGTTTATAAAATGGTTAAATGTCTCTGATACTTATTGTCCGTGATAGTCGCTAGTAAATTTTCACTGTTATGCATATATACCATGCGTATATTTCATGCCGCTGGTCCTACATCTGCTACTGTGCACATGAGCAGCTGCAGAGTGATGTGCAGGGAACCTCTGCCTGAGAGCACTTGAATCTTCCTTTGCAACCCATTATACAGGAACACTTAGTTCAAAAGAGTTTGCTGCAATCGGTGATAGTGTTGTCTGCCATACTCCTTTCTTTTTCCAACCCCATGCAGCGGGATTGCTCATATCTGGATTACAAATAGTTGCGGACCCCAGATGATGCCAGCGTGTAGATTGCACGCTTAGCATATTCTCTGGGGGCTTCCCGTGTTGGCGGAATTGATTTGTATGCCCTCTGTCCACACTAGTCGCAGCGCTTGACCTGTCGTACATGAGAACAACAAATATTTCCAGCTTTTACGTGTAAAGATCACGAATCAATGTTGGGCGTTGGCTGAGATTGCTGAATGTTCCTGTAATATCATCAAATACATTCTGCTAGTCTGTTATTGTTGTGAAGGAACATAACTGGCTATACACCGGTTACAAACTGTATATATATATTGGACTGTTGGGCAGACAGCGGCAGACAAGCAGTCGCAGTAAGACGGATAGTCTTACGTGTTGATTATCAGACTTTCTTCCCCATACTTGTTACTATGTACTTCTATTTACCTTAGGCGAGCAGCCTTACGTTTCTGTATTATAAATAAACCCCATTACACATACCACTCGGTGTAACTCACGTTTGTCTTTATCTCCTAAGTATTTAGGAATATAACAATGGCGACGAAAGGATGTTCTTTCTCTTAACAGAGATAAATTACCGTACCAAGGACTGTGTACAATGCAAGGATTTTTTGTTTTACGAAAAAAACAAACTACACAAGGATTTTTGACCACGTGCGTCAATGAATTTAAAAATTTTTCCTACCTAAAGTAGCGAAAAGTACGGATTTTTCTTCGTAAAGAACTCACAAGAAATTATAGAAACATGTTCAAGGTAAAGTGGAATTTATATTTATTTTGACAAGTAAAAAAAAAAAAAAAAAAAAATGGTCGCAAGTTGAATTCGAAACTACACTAAAGGATTACGAGTTTCGAAAGAAAAAATATAAATACAACGACTATTGTACCATTTCATGCCACGTGGGAACGGCAGCCATATATTTTTTTTTTTGGAAAATTAATTGTTTGTTATTGCCTTTATATAAATAATTGGAACTATTTGTCGTGGGAAGTAAGAAATATTTTGTGTATGAACTTACGTTGTTGAAAAAAAAAAAAAAAAAAAAGAATTATTTTACAAAGCCTGTTGAATTACTATGGATGAACTTTGTTGAAACGTGTTGTGTCTGCATATTGCTACTAATTTACGATATACGTAAATTTACGATTTTTCTTTGGAAGTATTGTGTAGAATTCGAAAAGACATTTTTGTACTAGAAGCTAACATGGAACAATTAGCAGAGTTAACTAAGGCTCTAGCCCTTAGCATCCAGGAACAGACAAAAATGACTCAACAATTTTTAGCGCAACAACAACAACAACAACAAATTCAACAACAACAGCTACAGCAACAGCTGCAACAACAACAAGAAAGAACACAAAAAACTTTAGAGGCACAACAAGAACAAACAAACATACTACAACGACAAATGTCGACACAGCAAAAGAATTTAGAAAAGCTAATTCTAACGTCGACCGGGAAGAAGACTAATTTTTCTGCCGAGGGTATTTCAAATTCACTAACGGAATTTCGTTACTCCCCGGATACTGGTGTTACTTTCCCTGCATACTACAGAAGATACGAAACAATTTTTACGAAAAGATGTTTAGACTGGACCGATGAGGAAAAAGTTACCCTGCTACTACAAAAACTGGGTACTGATGAAAACACCAAGTATGCAAATCTAATTCTACCAAAAAAACCGGAGGAGGTTTCGTTCGAGGAAACAATTAGTACCTTGTCGAAAATATTTGATAAAAGGGATAGCCTATTTCACTCTAGATACAAATGTTTGAACATTCAGAAGGCAGAAGCTGAAGACTATCTAGAATATGCTTGCACTGTGAACTGTTTATGCGAATCATTTAAATTGAATGAAATTTCCGCAGACCAATTTAAATGTTTAATCTTTGTACAAGGTCTCACAGCACCAAGGGACAAAGATATACGTTCACGGATCCTAACAATTATGGAGGCGGATCCTAACATAACATTGCAAAAAGTCACTGAAGAGTGTCAACGTCTGATTAACATAAAGAAAGACAACACTCGCATTGAAGAGAAAAATATTTTTAAGGTGCAGCAAGTAAAAAGGCAAGGGACCACAAGAAAGTCCAGGTTCCAAGAACACAGGATCCTTAAAGGATACAAAGACCCAAAGCTAAAGTGTAAATGTTGTGGTAGTTTAAGACACAACAATAAGACCTGCTGGTTTAGGAACAAAATATGTTATGAATGTGGTCTCAGAGGTCACAAGGGAACATACTGTGCCCAGAAGAAAAGACAAGGGACCGATAATGTAAATACGCTTCGCATGAATAAAGAAAAAAGCTGCGAAAGACGGAAATATGTTGATGTTCGGATAAATGGACATCTGGTTACATTGCTTCTGGATAGCGGTGCAGATATTAGTATTATAAATGAAGATATATGGAAAAGGATAGGTCGACCTGAATTAACGAAAACCAGAAAGACGGCGAGAAGTGTGTGCGGCAAAAGATTAGAGTTCAAGGGAGAATTAAAATGCAAAGTGACATTCGCTAACCAGACTCATAAATCCAAAGTGTACGTCGTATCAGGAAAGAATACATGCCTGTTTGGGGTAGATTGGATTGTCCTGTTTAATTTATGGGAGAAACCCATAAATTCGTTTTGTAACGTTTTAACTGCAGAAAAAGCAAACCAAAGGGAAGACTTCCTGAAGGATTTGAAAACTGAATTTCCCAATGTTTTTGCCGAAGGACTAGGACTCTGTATTAAGACAGAGGCAAAATTTGAATTAAAGAAAAATGCCACTCCAGTATTCAAACCTAAAAGGAATGTGCCTTTTTCAGCGATGGACGCAATCGAAAAAGAGTTGGATAGACTTCAACAACTGGAAGTCATTGAAAAAGTTAACCACACAGATTGGGCAAGTCCAACCGTGTATGTAAAGAAAAAAAATAACAGAATAAGGGTCTGTGGAGATTTTTCAACGGGTTTAAATGACTGTCTATTGGACCATAATTATCCCCTTCCGTCCGCAGAAGATATGTTCTCTAAGCTTAACGGAGGAAAAATTTTTTCTAAGATAGACCTCTCAGATGCTTACTTGCAAATTAAGATCAGCGATGAATGCTCCAAATACTTAGGCATAAATACTCATAAGGGCATTTTTAAGCTAAAGAGGCTTCCTTTTGGATTAAAGGTTGCTCCTGCTATTTTCCAGCAAATTATGGACACGATGCTGGCAGGGTTGGAATTTTCAATGGCCTACCTTGACGATATCCTAATTAAAAGTGAAAATTTGCAAGATCATAAGAAGCATGTAAAAGAAGTATTCAAAAGAATACAGGAATTTGGTTTTAAATTGAGCCCAGAAAAATGCGATTTTTTTATGAAAAAAATTAAATATCTAGGTCAAATAATCGACAAAGAGGGTCGAAGACCGGATCCACAAAGGACTGAAGCAATTGAAAAGATGCCTGCTCCAGATTCAGTGACAAAATTAAAATCGTTTTTGGGATTAGTTCAATACTATGCAATTTACATCCCTAACATACATAATTTAAGAGCTCCTCTTAACGAGTTACTGAAAAAGGGTGTTAAATGGAACTGGAATAAGGAATGTGAATCTGCTTTCCAAAATATCAAAAGATGTCTACTGTCAGACTTAGCATTGGCACATTTCAATCCAGAAAAGGAACTAATACTAGCAACGGACACCAGTGATTACGGTGTTGGCGCTGTATTATTCACAAGTATGAGGATGGTAGGACAAAAGCTATCGCCCATGCTTCAAGAACGTTGGTTGCAGCGGAGAAAAATTACAGCCAAATTGAAAAAGAGGCGCTGTCGATAATATTTGGAATTACAAAGTACAATCGATTTCTCCATGGACGATCTTTTATTTTGCAAACCGACCATAAACCCCTACTTACCATATTTGGATCAAAGAAAGGCATTCCCACACATACTGCGAATCGATTACAGCGATGGGCTGTAACCCTCTTAAACTATCAGTTTAAGATGGAACATGTATCCTCAAAAAAGTTAGGACACGCAGATGCATTATCACGGTTGATCCCTAAAAGAAGCGAAAGTTTCGAAGAAACGGTAATTGCTGCGCTTAAAGACGAAAGTGAATGTACAAGTTCAATGTGTAATATGATACGTGAACTTCCGGTAACTTTCGAAAAAATAAAAAAAGAGGCAGTAAATGACATTTTCATTAAGAAAATGAAAAATCAATTGGGATGGATAAAAAAAAATAAAAAGATAGATCAAACAACGCCTTTTTCCATCTGTGAAGATGTGCTCATGTATGGTGAGAGGATCGTAATTCCACTAACGTTACAGAGGAAAATTCTGAAGGAATTTCATACAGGTCATCCGGGCATTTCGAGAATGAAATCCCTTATGAGAGGATATGTGTACTGGCCTGGTATGGACAAGGAAGTTGAAAAATGTGTCAAGACATGCAGAGGATGTCAATTAGCAGCTCGAGATCCTCCAGTAAAAACGACGCCATGGCCAAAGACGGACCTACCCTGGTCACGTCTGCATATTGATTATGCGGGACCTATAAATGGTTATTTTTACTTGATTATTGTAGATTCTTTTTCAAAATGGCCAGAAATATTTAAGTTTAGACATCCAACAGCAAAAAACACTGTGAGTGCGCTTAATGAAATTTTTAGCCGTTTTGGAGTGCCAAAAACCTTAGTGAGCGATAATGGAACAGCATTTACTGCTCATGAATTCAAAGAATTCTGTGACTCACTAAATATTCTACATATGACAACACCTGTGTACCATCCACGATCGAATGGGTTGGCCGAAAAATTTGTAGATACGTTTAAAAGGGCACTTAAGAAAAATCTTACTACGGACACAGACGAACAATGTATTCAAACATTTTTAGCAATTTACAGGGTGACACCAAATCCTAATAATAATGTCAATTCTTCCCCGGCTGAGCTAATGTTTGCAAGAAAGATAAGATCTGTCTTCGATAGGCTGCTACCAGAGAAAAAGAAAGTTTTCAAAAAAGAAAACCTTAATACCAAGTGCTTCTCCCCAGGTGAAAATGTATATTTCAAAAATTTTCAAAATGGACGAAATCAGTGGGTTGAAGGTATTATCAAAAAAAGGATTGGGAGCATGGTCTATACCATCCAAGGATTAAGTTTTGTCTGCAAAAGACACAGAAATCAAATACGTCCCAGACTGTCTCCAAATGTGGAAGAGACACCAATGGAAACATTGTGCGATATTTTTGATATACCAAAACCAGCGTATGTACCGCAAACAATGACTATTTCGCCTGAACCGACCAAACGGGCTGGACAGAAACCTTTACCCCGGGTAACGCTGACCAGAAGGAAAAGCGCAAGAAAGAGAAAAGTTACCAGGAGATTAAGCCCTGACCCTAAAAGGAAGAGGTATTGAAGCTAAAATCAGGAAGATTTCAGCTTCAGGGGGAGGTGTTGTGAAGGAACATAACTGGCTATACACCGGTTACAAACTGTATATATATATTGGACTGTTGGGCAGACAGCGGCAGACAAGCAGTCGCAGTAAGACGGATAGTCTTACGTGTTGATTATCAGACTTTCTTCCCCATACTTGTTACTATGTACTTCTATTTACCTTAGGCGAGCAGCCTTACGTTTCTGTATTATAAATAAACCCCATTACACATACCACTCGGTGTAACTAACGTTTGTCTTTATCTCCTAAGTATTTAGGAATATAACAGTTATGTAGATTTCTTCGCCTTCCCTCAGAAAGCAAACACTAGGGTTCCTTGGCCAAAGGGT
The DNA here is from genome assembly GCF_053919585.1 of Euprymna scolopes. Taxonomy (NCBI): domain Eukaryota; kingdom Metazoa; phylum Mollusca; class Cephalopoda; order Sepiida; family Sepiolidae; genus Euprymna; species Euprymna scolopes. The sequence continues at coordinate 22,870,508 of NC_136498.1, forward strand.
ATCCACATTTCCTGAAGACTTGGAGAATATTGCTATGACTGATGATTATAGCACTGCTCCCATCAGTTGTTGCATCCATGGCGTAAACAAATATTCGGTTGTCAGCTTTTTCATGGCAACATAGGAAAACATCATCCAGCGACTTCACTATATTATTAATGTCCTCTTCCCTTTTTGCGACGATAACTGTGCGTGTTGTCTCTGTTCCACACATGTTATTCGCAAGAACGTGAAACAGCTCAGTCTTATTGCTAGGATGACCAAGGAAGCTTTGCAAATTTCCTGGTGTCTTACTTTTCTTCTGATTTCTTGCCTCCCTTTTGACCTCGTTTCGGATTTCAGACTTGATTTCTTGTACACACCAAAGACTATGTCCACGCGCTTGTAATTAGCACACTATGATTCCACGTTTGGGATGATGTCTTCTTTAGTATAGTCATCAAATGTCTTTGAAGTCCGTAGAGGCGAGGCATTGATAAATGCTGAGCCATCAATGATGATCGTGTCGCCCTTTGGTTTGCCGACTGAGGCATTCACTTGTGCTTCTAGAATTTCAACCAGCTTTATCTATTGACATGTATGAAGATTACCACTGTCACTGAGAGATGCAGGGTGTGTCTGATTCTCGCGCTTGAAAAATTCTTGCGAGTCATACTGTCTTTTCTGGCATGAGGTGAAAAGTGAAAGTAACTGACATTTTTTAAAACTGTCCCATTCGAAATTCCCTCATCCTGCATTTGTTTTCTTGACTGGATGATAGAAACGACTTTCTCTAACTCTTTCATGAATGTTAAGAACTGCTCTTTACTCTGCTGGTTAAGTGTAGCTATCATTTTAGCCTGTAGTTGGGTCTGCAATATTCTTCGTATCTAATAATATCAGGTCTCCTGATTCTTCTTGAAATGGGTTACCCTTTTCCTGCATCACTGCAGGGAGTGATTTCACCTTTTCGAAGAATGATTTTTGGGTACTGAGTGTTTTCTCATGGTGTCTGCTACTGCACGTGACATCCTTCATACCAGACATGGCCTCGTATCCAACTAAAACAGGACTAACTTCAGGTCCAGTGATCATCCACTTACAAAGTGTTGACTGGTCTTCTGTGAACCCAATTGCTCCTCCGTCGCCTTTGATCACTGCAATGCCAGAGAATTCTCTTTTTGACTCGTGTACTTGATCAGTTGCAATGCCAGATTTTAGACAACCTCTAACTAGCGAAGCGGCCAATCTTATGAATAACACAGGAGGTTACATCGGCCGAAACATACTCAGAATAACAGCCAAGATGAGAATAGTAGTCAGCATAATCCAAATAATAGAAATTATCAATCCTCATCTGAAAAAAACACACACACACAAAAACAAACAAACTCAAATCCGATACAGAAACGATCACAATTCTTAAAGTGGTAATTGGTCGCATTTTTATAAAATGGCGTTTCTTATGTAAGATTCGAGCAGAAAAAGCCAATTTTTGGAGGAGCTCAGTTAGATCAAATCGACAAGGTATGTGACAACGAACGTACGTGATAGATAAAACGAATTGAAGAAAGGCATCAAACAATGTAATTGTCGCAAGTTTTTAGCGACACGTGTTGTCGAGTGAGCGGGTGGTGAAGATTCACTCGCTAATAATTATGTTTTCCCTCCCTCCCTTTCTATCTCTCCATCTCACTTTCTCACACTCTCGCCCTGGTTCGCTTTTTACCCTATCTCACGCTCTCTCTTCTCTTCCATTACTCGCCCCCTTGCTTCCCCTTCTCTCGATTTCAATCACTCGCTCTCCTCCCTTCTCTTACCCTCTCTTATCTATCTATCTATCTATCTATATATATATATATATATATATATATATATATATATATATATATATATATATATATATATATATATATATATATATATATATCTTCCCTCTCTTCTATTCTTTCCCATCCCTTTCTCTTGCTTTGCCTTCCTTCCCTTTCTCTCTGTTACCTTCATTTCTCTACTTCTCTTACTCTTTCCTTATTCACCTCCTTTATCCCGTTCTCGCTCTCTTTCTGTTCTATTAAGCAACAATAACTGCAAGTATATTACGTAATATGTGATTTTTCATTTAAAGAACCAAATTTAAAACTGGCTTAAATGTGCAGACATGTTATTGCTAAGAAAATGACATCACTTAGTCATGAAAGCTTATAGTTTATTTGTTATTCAGGAGTTTTAAATTTCCTTGTCAAGCAGGCTATTTTTTTTAAAACAGAGACATACAAGGACGATAAGTCGATGAACAGAACTGAAGAACATTGAAGGATTATTTAAAGCAAATTTTAAAAACTCTTTGTTTCGTTGATAAAATTTGAAAGACAAAGTATTACATAGTTAGAGTTTTCTGTTCGGATAAAGAGAATGGTTGACGAATAAGGGTTCAAAAGTATAACCTCAATCGGTAGGTGGAAGTTAAGGTTTTCAAGCGAGTTCTAGAAAAGGGGTTATGTCTTTTTTCCGGTCAGGCACTCAAATAATGCAGTTATAAAAAATATGTTCGCCCTCGGAAATTTTAGTGAATATGGAACGAGCATAGAGTGTTAACTAGCATGTACTACAAACTGTCTATATATCCTCTCTCTCTCTCTCTCTCTCTCTCTCTCTCTCTCTCTCTCTCTCTCTCTCTCTAACACAGTAAGCCATGTATTAAAATATAAATCAAATCTCTCTCTGACCTCCGTAATTTTTCACTTTGTTTTAAAGAAATGGAATCTTCATTGTGAAAGAAGCTTAATGTGTCTGCGTAAATTAGTGAGACGACAATGACAATGAGGAGTATAGATCGTAGTGTGTATATATACACTCCTACAAGACACGACATTGCAACACCGATGGATTAAGCAATAATAGTAATCGCAATAATAATCACTATAATACTAATGGTCATTTGCAAAAGTTATCAAAAGAGACCGAGAGTACTAGAAATCTGAGGAGATTTGTTGCCATCCTAACTCTAGGGAACACCACAGGTTATTATCTAAGTAATATCTGATAAAGACACTTGAACATGGATGCGAAAAGGACACATAAACCGAGAAAGTAAATCCCTAATAACTGCAGCTCAAGATAACTCGATAAGAACCAATCACATCAGAGCAAAGACCGACACATCACAACAAAACAGTAAATGGAGACTCTATGAACAAAGAGACGAAACGATAAACCATATAGTAAGCGAATGCAGCGAACTGGCCAAAAGAGAACACAAGAACAAAACAAAAACAGGCACGACCAAGTGAAAAGGGCAGTCCACTGGGAATTATGCAAAAACTGAGTCTCGAACGCACAGACAAATAGTATAAGCATAAGTTGGCAGCAGTACTTGAAACCAGAATCACAAAATCCTATGGGACATGGACATACAAACAGACAAACCCATCCAAGCAAGGAAACCGGTGTCGTAATAGTTAACACAAAATAAAAGTTCTGCCAAATCGCAGATTTTGTTGTTCCAGCTGGCCACAGGGTGAATATCAAAGAAAAGGAGAAACGAAGCAAATAAACAGAGGTAGCCAGAGAGCTGAAAGGGATATGGAAGATGAAGTAAATCAAAATAATATTCATAATAGTAGGAGCACTAGGAACAATTACGAAAAACTGAAAAAAGAATGGGAGAAATTGAAATCAGAGGAATGGCTGGAAAGATACAATGAATAACAATAATTTAAAAACAGCAGGACAACACTTGAATACTGAGACTAATACACAGGAGCTATATCCGCGGGTCAGACAAACTGCTGCAGAGGCAAAAGATGAAACGTTACATGGAAACAAGAATATTGTAGCTGCATATCTATAAGTCCGATATCTCATCCTCCTATTGCCTCATCATCGAACCCCAACACTACAGAGAGATGCCAAATAGTAGAGAAGAGTCAAGGGGGATGGAAAGACTGAGGATAGAGCGTTGACCAGACCTCTGCTGGACAAGTGCTAAGAAAACTGGCAACATGTGGTGGCTTATTGCCACTCAATTACTAGTGGAGACCAATGGCCGCTGCCAGCGACAAATCATAAGACAGCAGCTGGTTATGTTAGCATGCTACAAAAAGCATCTTTGATGATGGAGGATCATCGTTTGTGTGGGAATGGATTGCTATTCCAACAGTAGGATAATACTGCAATCCACACTGCAAGACGGACCTTGAGATTTCTACAAGACAACAGAGTCCATCTCTTGGGACATCCTGCATGGTCACCGGATTTGAACCCAATGGAAAATATTTGGGGATGGATGATAAGAGAGGTTTATCGAAATGGCAAACAATATTCAACAAAAAATGAACTTCGTGAAGCCATCTTCAGAAACTGGAGCAGGATCCCTCGCACCTTAATGGAAACCCTTATTTCTAGCATGTCTCAAATAATTTTTGAAGTCATCAAAGGAAGTGGAGGTAGAACTCATTATTAAGTTTGATTATTGAATACTTTCATACATTTTTCATGCACTTTAATAGAATTTTTGTCTCTTGTCTTATAATTTTGATCATGTGTAAAAAGCCTAATTTAGTAAAAATGTAAATTTTAAAAATAAATCTTTGGAATGTAGCTTTTGTTTCCATGACCTTTTAGATTGTAGTATTGGTAACCTTAAGTCGAAAGAGTTTAAAATCTTTCCTTAAAAGCAAGTTTTTTTTAAAAAAGTCTTTAAATGGTCTTAAATTTTGATCAACAGTATATATATATATATATATATATATATATATATATATATATATATATATACACTTGTGCCCGATATTATTCATACCCCTCGGATCTTTGAGATTTCTATAAGAATATTGCTCAAACCAGAAGGTAGACAATATTAAAGGGATTTCAAACAATAAATCAAGCATAAGCATTTAATTTAAACTCAACAAATAAATAAATTATGCAAGTTTGAAACATTATACAAAGAAAAACAATAATGGCACTAGTTCAAAATTATTCATACCTCTCTTACTAATAGTCAATAGCATGCCCTTTATTCTTAATAACTGCCTGTAACCGTTTGGGATATTTATCAACAAGGTTTTTACAAGCATCAACACTGATTTTTTACCATTCTTCAATGCAGTAGTTCTCCAAATCCCTCAAATTTCTAGGTTTCCGCTTTTTAACCTCAGTTTTCAATATGTGCCAGAGGTTTTCGATAGGGTTCAGGTCGGGACTCTGGCTAGGCCATTTCAAAACATTAATTTGATTATCCTCAAACCATTTCTTGACTATTTTGGCAGTATGTTTTGGATCATTATCCTGTTGAAGGACCCAGTTTGGTCCTAAATCGAGCTTCTCCGCATCCTGTCTTATGTTTTTCTTGAGTATCTCCAAATATTGCTCCTTCTTCATGGTTCCATCTATCTTGACCAAACTACCTGGACCACTAGCCGAAAAGGAGTCCCAAAACATTAGGCTACCACCACCATGTTTCACCGTGGGTATGGTGTTCTTTGGGTTGTAAGCTTCTCCTTTCTTCCTTCAAACGTAAGAAGCATCCATATGGCCAAACAATTCAATTTTTGTTTCGTCAGTCCACAAAATACTTGAGAAAACGGACTCTGGAGAATTCACATGGGTCCTAGCAAACTTTAGACGTGCTGCAAGGTGTTTTCCGGTGTGCAATGGAGTCCTTCTTGGTCTTCTTCCTTTCAGACCATTTTCATGCAGAGTCCTTTGCAATGTTTGCCTTGATATTTTTATGCCAGAAGACTCCAGATTTTCTAAAATGTCCTTATTAGTGGTGGTTGGATTTGCATTAACACTTCTTACAATATTCCTGGTGGCTCTAGCAGACAGTTTCCTTTTTCTTCCTCTACCAATCAAGTTGTTTGTTGTGTGGTGGCTCTGGAATTTTTTGATGATGCTCTGTACTGTTGCTGTAGGGACCTCAAATTTCTTGAAAATTGACTTGTAACCTAAACCATCATTATGTGAATTCACAATTTTAGTCCTAAGATCATTACTAAGCTCTTTTTTCTTCCCCATTCTAATAATTTTTATTCTTTTATTGGTTTTCAGTTGATATCATTTTAATTTCTGAAAAATGCAAAAAACGAAATGAAATTAATCAAAGGTTGTATAAAAGCATTCAAAATAAGAATCAAACAGAAAACAAACAGTCAGAAACTCGATTAATACTGAAAAAATAAGGGGGTATGATTATTTTTGAACATTGCAGATTTTATAAATAGCTGTATATTTCTTTTATTACAAGTATCCCGAGATTTTAAAATGACGAAAATGATCAGAAGAGGTTTATTAAGAATATGTATCAATATGGACGTAAACAATAAATTCTTACAAAAGTTACACCTAATAAACTCAATTTTCAAGGGGGGTATGAATAATATCGGGCACAACTGTATATATATATTGAAAATAATTTCTGACGAGGACGCATCAGACCGTCTGAAACGTACGTAAACGATTTCAATGACTTAAAAACATTATTACAATGATCCAAACATAATTCTCAATGAAAAACCAAGACACGGAATAATAAAACAATGTTAAAAAATACACATTGTTGGTGACTACTCCCTTATTCAAATATATATATATATATATATATATATATATATATATATATATATATATATATATATATATATATATATATATATATATATATACTAGGAAAGGGGAGTCGACGTTGCTCGGGAGTTAATGAGGGTCAACAAATGTTCCATACTTCTAATAATTTTATTGTCAATGAAATCAGCGAAATCTTCCGTTTGTCAATAAGATCATGGTGCATGAGGATGATGATTCATATGTCCCCTTGCACGGACTTTGTGCACAATATACATTTTAGTCTACATTGAACTATACAGAACTTAGTGTTAATTTTATGAAATGATTTTTTATAGAAATACAATATTTCACTTATACTCTAACGCGCTCCTGCCTTAACAAAAGAACTACTATTTATTTTTACGTGAAGTCTTTGGCTAGTGAGTTAAGACTTCCCAAAACAATCCCAGGCATATGATACTAGTGTGTTTTAGAGTTTACTAGCCGTTTTAGAGTTTATAGAGATCTCACTCACACACACAAAGAAGAACACACAAAGTGCTATATATATATATATATATATATATATATATATATATATATATAGCACTACTTCATTTACTCACATAACATTAATGTACGAAAGTATAGATTTATGTGTAAACTTTAAGTATTTACTTCAAAAGTGCTAAATACGTAGGTAGAGCTAGTTAGTAATTTATAAAATATATATGGCGATTAAGCTACACTGAATATTCTGCGTTTCAACCACTCTAGGATTCCTCAGGCTTATGCGCGAATTCTCTGGTTGTTTATCACTAAATCTCTCTCTCGGTTCAAAATCTCATGTTACAAAATAGTTTTAAAACTAACAAAAACAATAGAAAATAAACAAATAAATAAATTAAATAAACATTAATATACATAAACGATCACACATATATGTATATATATATATATATATATATATATATATATGTATATATATATATGTGCATGTATGTGCACATATGTATATTTATATATAAACTAACAAAATGAAAGTTGTTTGAATAAAATTAATTCATTAGTTAGTTAGTTAGTAGATGGAATTAAAAATTTAATAATTTACATAAAAATGAATTAAATGATCCTAATTATGATATAATAAAATTATTAATTTTTATGTAAATTATAAAATTATTGATTCTATCTACTAACTAACTAACTAATGAATTAATTTTATTCAAACAATTTTCACTACATAAATATATGCAAATAATAGGGGGGGAAATAAGTTCAATCCAGCGACTGACACCCTTTCTAACTCAACAATAGACAACAACATATGCAAATAATAAATAAAATATTTATCAATATTCAAATTTTATTTTTAGCTGCAATATTTTAAGTCTAAAAAATTCTTATTTTTTACTTTACTAGAATATCTTGTTCTTTACTTTTCCAGGTTGAATTTCTTGTCCTTTAATAAGGTTGTCCAGGTTTAATAAAATCTTAAGAATATTACTTTTCATGCTCGCATTTTTCCATATTATCCATGATTTTTCTAGGCATTGCTATTGTATTAATATATAAATTTATAATATTTATTAATGATTGTAAAAAAAAAAATTAGCTCTCAAACACACATTTATGCAATATTTATCATTCAATCACAGTAGTTCCGAGCCAGGGTCTCTACCGAGACTGCGGTTCATGAATTCGTGAACTGTATAGAGCGTAAACTACCAAAAAAGAAGATGGCACTCGGTGTCTTTTTAGATATCGTTGGAGCTTTTGACAACATACCCTTCAGTAGTATGTTCAAGTCGCTATGAGAACTCAATGTGCCACCAGTACTCATCCGATGGATTGAGTATATGGTTAGGCACAGAACAGTTCAAGTAGAACTACTGAGGGCAACTGTTAAAAGGAAAGTAGTTAAATGAAACCCCCAAAGTGGGATTTTATCACTTTTACTATGGAACTGTATGCTGAATCCTCTTTTAAAGGAGTTTAAAAATAGGAATATTTATGCCCAGGCTGATGCTGATGACATCGCAGTGCTGGTCGCGGGTTCAAAAGCATCATTGGTCAGACGCATTGCCAAAATGGCATTAAATATTCCTAATAAATGGTCTAATCGAAATGAATTAGAATTCAGTGGCCGTAAAACAGAAAGTGTCTTGTTTACATATAAAAGGAATTGCCAACTTGGTGACCTTTTTCTGAGTGGACAGAAATTGAAACTTTCGCAGGAGGCAAGGCTGTTAGGGGTAATCCTGGACAGTAAGTTAACCAGGAAAAGCCACATAGAAAAGATTTTCTCCAAGGTGACTGCAGCCCTTATGCAATGCAAACAAATTGTGGGGAAAACCTGGGCAGTTAACCCGCATGTAATGAGGTGGATATACATTGCTATGGTATGTCCCATTTTGTCGTATGCATGTGTTTCCTGGATCCGCGGGACAGAGAAACTGTACTTGAGGAAGAAACTCCAGAAGGTACAAAGACTTGCTTGTTTAATGACTTCTTCAGCATATCCGAGCACACCTACTGGAGCATTTGAGATGCTGTTGAATATCCCTCCGATTAAAGAATTCCTGAAGGCAGAAGCGATACGGGGATCCTATAGAATAGATCTCATGGGTCTGTGGTGGTCAAGATCTGTTGGGACTACTGGAAAAACAAAGAGTCACGTGGATTTGTGTAATGAGGCTAGGAAGGAACTACCGCTCTTGCATGTGCCGGGCGACCTTATTACTAAAACCAGATCATTTGAAAAGCATTTCACATGTATGGTTTATGACAGAACAGGTGCAAGAGATTACGAAAAAGAGCTGGAAAGCAACGTAATCAAATGCTATACTGATGGATCTAAAATGAATGATAGGATTGGTGCGAGTGTTTATATAGAATACTCAAACCACCTCACCTGTCAAAAATCTTATTATCTTGGTAAACTGAGGACGGTCTTCCAGGCAGAAGTCTTCACCATACAGGTATCATCGGATACAACACCAAACACCAGTCATGAGCTGGCACCATTGGATGTGGTACCAAACACCACCCCCGGCTTCACCGAAGAGCATGATCTCAGACATAAGTCTGACAAGTCAGCTCTAACATTCGGTAAACATCACGACAAAAACCGAAGAAGAAGGAGAGATAGAGCATGTTTAAGGCTTTGGAATCTGAGGTTCTGATCATGGAAGAGGTTCAGCAACAGGAAATAACTATCCTTTCAGATAGTCAGGTAGCTATTAAAGCATTGGAGCATAGTACGGTAAGATCCCAAACCATACTGTGCTGCATTGAAAATCTAAACCATCTAGGAAAAGAAAACCGCATATCTATTTCATAAGAGTTAAAAAAAATTAGTTATTAAAAAAAAGTTCGGTTTTTTAATTATAAAAAAAACCGATACACGGGATTGAACCTAAAATCTTTCCACCAACCCCCGGTACTCTAACCGTTACGCTAACATGTCATATTGGCAAAATCGCAGTAAAAAATATTTATATACAAAAAAAAAAGTTATGCAAAATAAAAAAAGCGTTAGTCACTTATGTATGTACTTACTCTCCTGTTTGTGAACCCACATATTTTGTTGTAACTTTTTTTCTACTGAACCAATTTTTGAATTTGTTTTTTCAAAATGTAGCTAATGAGGTGCTCTATCCAACTATATAACCTGTTTGAAATTTGGTTGCGGACGGAATTAGTGGTGGGGGTTTGAATGTGTCTCGATTCATTCAATTTCGGACTTAAGCATATATTCAACCACTACCATGGTTGAATGATACATACATATACATATATACATACATATACATATATACATATATATACACATAGATATGCACATATATACATACACATGTACATGAACATACATACACCTATACATACATATATACATATAATGATGGCAGATCAATTAGTATATGCTTCCAGCCCTACATTTCAGGCCTACACGCGTCACAACTTTTCCATTGTTGAGGGAGTATCTATACACAGATGATTTTCTTTTTTTTTAGGATTTCATGCGAATAATACAAACTTTATTTTTACTGGACATGGTTCAGAATATATTTCAGAAAATAAAAAAATAAGAACACTTTTATTTAATTATTAGGATTCTTTTAAGCTGAGTAATTTGTATATTTTATTTATTTATTTGCAGACTATTATCCTCATCTTTATAGTTGTTGTTTTTGCGAAAAGTCGTGAAACAACAACTATAAAAAGATTACGATGATCATCCGCAATTAAATAAATAAAATATACAAATTAATCATCTCAAAAGCTTGGTTGGTCGATTGTTTTTATTTTACAGCGTATCAACCCATTTCATGTTATTTAATGCCGAATGCAGTGATTTTGAGGAACAATTTTTAATAAGGTATATTTGTTTTTTTTTAAGTCCCTAACAGGTACTACCAGTCCGGGTCAGAGTGGACCTGGGAGCAATGCCAATTAAAGGGTGGCTCCACACTCCCCAAAGCCCGCAAGCTGAGACCTCACCATTGGATATAATTTAAGGTCATATCCAGGACCTCATTTCAAATGAATTCCAGTAATTAAATAATATATACCATTCGGTACGGAGCCGACAATGGGAGATCAGATAGCAAAAAAAATGGATTTATGAGACTAAAAATCCAACCTTGATCGCCCTTCGCAAGCGCAGTGGATAGAGATGTTGAATCTCTACAGTTTCAAGTGAACATTACCTGAAGATAATGGTTTCATTCCTACCCAAAACCGGCCAGAGGATTAGTTGTCCAAAACGTGAGACAACAACAATTATGGAAGGTAGTAATTACAGAAGATACAGTTAAAATATTCAGTATTCCTACCCCATCGCAGGTTAACAACTTGGCGAATGCCATAGGAATATTTGGCGGAAACCTTGTGAAATAACAACAAAAAGAAATGAGGATAACATTCGCAAATAAATAAATAAATAAAAACACTTTTATCGCTTATGTTATAGTTTAGCTTATTAATTTAAATAAATTTATAATTATATATAGTTTCTTTGCATTTAATATACGTCCCCAGGCAATGTCGGAATTCGGCTCAGCTAGTATATAGAGTTCCTCAGCAAGAGTCAGTTTAAAATGATGGTTTATATGAACTTAAGTGAGTTAGTTGTACGACCATGTAAAGTTTGTTTGCATATTCGACCGGAAGTTAGTTGTTATGAGATAGGCAGATTGTGAGATAACGGAAACAACTTGATGTACTTGAACAACAAAAGAAGAAACACGAAAAGAGGAGTAAAAAAAATGAAGGATTAACAGATAAAAAAAACAAAAAAAACTTTTCACCCAGGCAAATTTGTTTAGTGAAACTGTTTATCATCGGTTTATACGAATTTTTAACATTTATGATATTTATCTCCTTTCCATCGAAGACAATGACGGGAGAGTGGGGTATAGTAAGCCAGCTCTCTTGATGAAGAACATTCTGGCTGACAAAACTGCCTTGAAAGCCTCTTTAGTATTCCTCGGTACGAGCGCCTCAGGTGATTATTAATAAATAGGGCTATGACAACAGAATATTCTTATCATTATTTGGACCTTCGAGTATATATCCGGTACAGTCAGATACAGTTAATCAACCGAGAACCACATCACTCTATATAAAAGCATATAAGATATCAACGGATACACACTCGAGAGTCAAAATAATGAAAAGAATATGCTGT
>NC_136498.1:22890227-22905227 GCF_053919585.1 Euprymna scolopes
CGCTGGGGAGCCATGATGTAATATACTGTTTTGTTTTTAAATTCCCGAAACAGTGTTTCATGGTAAACAACTGATGATCCCTTGAAAAATAAATTATTGGTACTATAGTAAATTCGAGAGCGAGTTGATGCAGTGATTGCAGGTGATTAAATAACTTACTGACTAGATGGTTTTCTAACGAATGATAAAAAATATTTTTTGTATAGTTTTAAAGGTTAAAAACTTCAAAGACTATATATATATATATATATATATACATAGAGAGAGAGAGAGAGAGAGAGAGAGAGAGAGAGAGAGAGAGAGAGAGAGAGAGAGAGAGAGAGAGATTAAAATGAACACATTGTTCCGTCATTTTTGACAGAGAGAATACAATCGAAAATACATAAGTATAAAAATAAAAAAAACAAACCAATTAACTTTATCTGAAGTCTCCAAGTTCAAATCCCGAAAATCTTACAGCTGCGTGGAACAATGTAAAAATATTTTTAATCCATACTCAAATGCAACAGAATGCAACTAAAAAAACAAATAAAGTGACCATTTCGATTTTCCTAAATTGTATCAATTCGATCAAACAACATTTCGCATAATCTTCCACTCATTCGGAGAAAAAAATAAAAAAATTGCATCTTATACTCAGGAAATTCAGTACATATGTGCACTGTGAAAACAAAAATAAATAAATAACATGAGCGTTAACGAAGCGTAGATTCTTTACCCGCGAACAAAAAGAAATGGACGGAAAATGGTGACAACGTGACAAAGCGTCGTTATAAAACCCAAGAAAACGAACATTTATAGAGTGACAAGATTAGAAATGTGCGAGAACATTATTTTTCCCACACGAGGTTTAGGTGAACATGAGATTAGATTTCTGCCAAATTCCATTCGAAGTTAATCAACAGAATTTATGATGACGTCACAAAATATGGCGTCACGAGAGGAGGTACGCGTAAGATCAAGTCCAGATTCTTTTTTGATTTTTTTTTCTGAGTCTATATAAGAGCCAGGTACGTCCAAGGATGGAATACTGTTGCCACATCTGAGCAGGAGCTGCTAGAAAGGACTTGTCCTGCCTTGATAGAGTTCAAAATAGACTTCGTAGCCTCGTAGGAGATGTCCTTTTCTCTTCCCTGCAACCTCTTCCTCACAGAAGAGATGTTGCGAGTTTGTCTCCGAGGTATCCTTATTTTCATGGAAAGAGTTCGACTGAGCTTCAGTCTATGGTCCCCCCTCGCCAAACTTTCACAACAAACACTCGTCTAGCTGAAAACACTATCAATAATTCCCCCCCACTCATTATCTGTGCCTAAACCTAAACGTAGATTCCATGAACAAAGCTTCTTTCTTAGAACTGCACGCCTGTGGAATTGTCTTCCGTTTTCCTGCTTTCCGGCTGACTGCAATATGGTTGTCTTCAAGTCTAACGTAAATAAGTTCTTGATGAGCCGTTCCATATAAGTTATCAAATTTACCGAATTTTCATTACTAATGATTACTATATTGTCCAATTTCTACTGTACACTCTTTAACCCTTATCCTTGAGTGGCCTCTTGGCCTTGATAATGTGGTGATGCCTGTGTAAAAAAAAAATGACGTCATTAGACTTACGCGGGAATCTACAACCAATCTGTATTTTCTGTAAATTGACGGGTAAAATATGGAGGATATGATGAGTAAGTGTAAGCACTCTTCCTCTGCGGCGGCACTTGTTGATGCCAGTAGAAAGGAGAATTCTAGGATCACCGGAGACAATGATAAAATAAGCGGAGGGCACATGCAGAACATGGTATTCCCAAATGATCACCCATTTTTGTACTGATCCGGCTTAATGATGCTTAACTCCAGCGATCTAACGAGAACCACTATGTCAACTTGATAGTGTGGTGTTTTTAGAATATACTAAACCACTGAAGCAACAAATGGTATTATTACATAATAACCATAAACAAGAAATAAAAACTGGTAATCGAAATATTCACAAATCAATTTCTATTAATTTTCACAACATTATTTTCCCTTCATCTCTTTTATTGTTCGAAAATTCGAATTTAATTTTGATAAATAAATTTATTTATTAAAAATATTTTGCGATTTTCTGATCATGACATTTGGAATTATATATATATATTTACTATAATAATTAAATACCCACGGACACTACTGTTTCATCCTTTCGGGAATCTTCAGTGCAGAGTGTCACGAATAACACCAGTCGATAGATTCGAATCCGGCAACACAAGCTATCTCCAGCTTGATTAGCAAAGACCGTATTCATTCAGCTACCGTTAATCGCGTGAAAATTACGTTGAATTTAAACATTTTATTTTTAAATGTTTTTTTTTTTTTACTTCAGTCAGAGTGATCTAATCGGTATACGATGATCTATACATAAGAGCTAAATTGGCCGACTTAATTCAACTGAAAATGCTCAATAATAAGAAACGAGTTTCTGAAAGGGGTTGACATATATATATATATATATATATATATATATATATATATATATATATATATATATAATACGAGGTTGCTATTTTTCAAAGGTAAGGTAACCAGTGAAAAATATAACGAGGTTAATACATGAGTGCTCAATATGGAAGTAGAGCAAATTACACTTTCAATTTGTCTTAACATAAGCAGTAATTTGTTGCTACACAGTTACGAGCATGTATAAATTCTAGAAGACCTAAACATGCTCATAACTGTGTAGCAACAAATTACTGCTAATGTAAAGTCTAATTGAAAGTATGTATATATATATATATATATATAATGATAATTGCAACGTCTTGTAAGACGAGTGCCACTCCCTCAGACACTTAAAGTCCATGAGCCTAAAAATGACTTTTTTTTTTTAGTCCTACTGGTGAATTCATACACTCAAGCAGGCATAATATTGAAGAGGGTCATAGAGATCAATTATTACATGCTTTCAGCATTTCAAACCTCCACGCGTCACAACTTTTCCATCGCCACAGGACCAATTTTATAGACAAATCCCTGACGGAGTATCTATACACAGAGTATGTTACAGAGTCTTAGCTTTGTACGACAGCTAAGTTTCTCTCTCGGTTCAAAAATCCAGCAACAAGCTAAACTACAGACCAGCTTAATGCGGGTACTGGTTTCCCGTTTTATGGTTTTTTAAATCAGAGATTTGCTTCTCGTAGAAAGGTTGCCTTCACCACGGCTTACGGGAGCAATCTCCACCCCGACACACACATACATACACACAACCACACACAGTGCTAGTTGGCCGTTGACCCCGAAAAAGGGTTCATTCGACCTTTAGAAGGTTTTGTTTTTAATCCTTCAGCGAGACTAGCCACCTTCCTCACACAACAAGTCTGGTGGGGGAATCAGTTTAGTCGCAGGTGACCCGACCATGAGGCAGGTAATACTGGGTTACATGTTACCAGTAGCATATGACATGACCTGACTATAACATATAATTATACACATATATTTATACACACACACACGCACACAAACACACACACACACACACACACACACACACACACATATATATACATTATTTATATGCACATTATATATGTACATATATATATATATATATATACATCTATATATCTATAAAAGTGAAAGTGTCTGTCTGTCTGTGTGTGTATTTGTGTGTGTACATTTCCCTACGCAATAGCTCTGTCAATTTTTAGTCTACAAACTCGAAATTTGATATACAGGGTACTGAGATTTGGAAAAATCGATGTGATTGATTTTCGGCCAGAAATTTGGCGATTAAGGGGTCAAAGTTCAACGATTTGACCTTTGCGAACTCTACCAAACTTCTCCGACAATTTTGGGTCTACACACTTGAAATTTTAGATATAGGTTCCTTGGACATGTATCTTACCTAATAACTTAATTTGAGCCCAAAACAATAAATTTTAAGGGGTCATAATAGGGGTTGAATTAAAAAAAATTGACCGCTTTTTTTTTTCTTTTTGCTCAACATACACCTCCATATACCCGGACAACGCCGGGCTAAAATGTTAGTATTATATATATATATATATATATATATATATATGTACATTATATATGTACACACATTATATGTATACACATATATGTACGCATTACATATATACTCACATTATCTCTCCCGCTCTCTCTCTCTCTCTCTCTCTATATATATATATATATATATATATATATATATATATATATATATAGCATATTCTATATTATAAAAAGATAGCCGCTTGACACCGAGAAAAATAATCCTATTTTCTCAAAGGCTCATGTTCAATATAAGTTGTTTGTATTATATTGTTTATGTGGTTTTCTCCAGATACATTAAATAATAATAATAATAATAATAATAATAATAATAATAATAATAATAATAATAATAAGAAGAAGAAGAAGAAGAAGAAAGCTTACGACAGAATCCCACAGATGGATAATTGAATGCCTAAGAATGTGCAAGATATCTGATAAAATTAATAACTTCATTTAGAAAGCAATAGAAACCTGGAGACTTGACTGACAGCTGGAGGACAGCACCTGACTGATATAAGAATACAAAGTGTAATCTATCAAGGAGACTCACTATCACAATAATAGTCATGACGCTACTGAACTACATACGCAAGAAATGTGATCCTGCATACAAATTTACAGGCACAGAAAAAGAATATACCACCTCATGTATATGGTGACCTGAAGCTGTTTGCTAAAAGCAAAACGAAACAAAAGAAATTGATAAACATAACCAGAATATTCAGCAAGTACATGGGAATGGAATTTGGAATAGAAAAAGGTGCATTACTAAAGGTGAAAATAGGAAACCTAGAGACATAGTAAAGTATCGAACTTCCTAACCAAGAGAAAAAGAGAACGCTCAGTGCAAATGAAACTTACAAATATCTTAGGGTGCTGGAAGCAGACCCCATGAAATCTACAGAAATGAAAGCTAAGATTGGAAACGAGTACCTGCGAAGAACGAGGGAACTGTTAGAAACAAAACTATACAATAGAAATTTAATTAACGGATTAAACACATGGGCAGTATCGTTAATAAGGTTCGCAATCAGAATCAACCACATTTAAGCTAAAGTAGATAAAACTCAAGAAAACTGTATATAAACTCTGTGGGCAAAAAGACGGAACAGTAAACCACATAATAAGTGAATGCAGCAAACTAGCCCAAAAAGGAAGATGAGCACAGGCACGACTACATGGGAAATGACAGTGCACTGGGAACTCTGCAGATGACTATATCTCGCACATGCTGCTAAATGGTTCAAACACTAATGCGGTACACTGGGAAATATGCAAACAAATGGATCTTGAACACCCACACAAACAGTACGAGCACAAATCGGCAGCAATACTTGAAAATAAAAGTCACAAAATTGGACATGGATATAGAAAAGGATAAACCCATCCAAGCTAGAAGATCGGATGTCATAATAGTTAACAAGAAGGAATCGTAGATATTTGCCGTCCCAGCACTCACAGAGTGAAAGTCAAGGAGACAGAGAATCGGAGCAAATACATGGAACTGGCTACAGAACTAAAATGCATATGGAAGATGAAGGAGGTTTAGATAACGTTTATAATAATAGGAGTATTAGGAACAATACAGAAAAACTTTGGAAAAGGAATGGGAGAGATTGAAATCAGAGCGATGGGTAAAAAGATAAAACGGATAACAATAATGAAAACGGCTGAAATATGATATTGTATGTGTGTATGTGTCTGTGTGTGTACATTTCCCTAGAAAACTACTCTGCCAATTTTCAGTCTACAGCCTTGAGATTTGACATAAGGGGTATTGAGATTTGGGAAAATGCCAGGCCGGATACAAGTTCACTAACACAGAAGAAAGAATGAACCACCTTCTGTAAAAGAAGGCTTTTGTTTGCGTCCTTCTATTTATTATTACTTATTTATTACTCTCTATTTGTTTTTAATCGTTTATTACTAATTCGTTTTCTTTTTACTTGTTACTTTTACTACTAAGGGTATTTTTAAGAGTCTGTGTTCTTACATATATGTGTGTGGGTGTGTATGCTCTTGCGTATGTTACGTGCAGTTCATTGTTATATATGTGTGTAGGTGTGGGTTCCTACTCTTACACCGTTTCTTGCCTTGAAAGTCTTCGAGACGTGTATGTACAATGTATAATGCGTACATACCTGGTTACCTTGGCTAGCGGGTGATATCTTCTTGGACACTGGTCTCCATCTCGTTGGGGAGTGGTCACTGCAGACAGATTCATTAATGACAACAAGATGGACTGAAGCTTCAATCTTTTATTCAAAGCAAGCCTATATCTCGGTTGTCGAGGAGAGACCCGAAATCTCCCGTCTCGTTTCTCTGCTGCCCAAAACCACTCTCAGCCCATGTGGTCGTCAACCGGAAGCCTACGACCACAGTTCCCGAGTCACTCCTTAATTTCCGATGCATTCTATCTAGGTAGTCAAAAGGTGACTTGAGTTTGATGGCTGTCAAATCTAACCTTGTCTGACCCTGCTAAATCGCTGATGGGAATCAAATATGATTATATCTTTCTTTTTCTAAAAAAACTACCTACATAATATTTAATCTAGGATTACCAATACTACACATGGATGACCTGAAACGTTTTGCAAAATCAAAGACAGAACTATAGACGCTAATAAACACGATTAGAAGCTTTAGTCAGGACATCCGAATGGGAGTCGGCGTGGAAAAGTGCGCACTGCTGATCATAAGGGGAAAACTAGAAGTAATTGAAGGTATATTACTACTAAATCAGAAGGCAGAGCACTAGGTGAACGTGAGAGCTACACATACTTGGGAGTTCTGGAAGCAGACATCATCAAAGCAACAGAAATGAAAGAGAAAATTTGAAAGGAATACTTCAGAAGAACAAGAAAACACCTCGAAACTAAACTATATAGTAGAAACCTAATCAAAGGAATGAATATATAGGCAGTGTCACTAGTAAGATACTCTGGACCGTTTATAAGCTGGACTAACGAGGAACTAAGGAATTTCGACCAGAAAACCATGAAACGCATGACGATACATGTATATGTAAAATAGAAGACGGAAAAGAGAGCTGGTTTGTATAGAAGATTATATAACACCCACAAACAAAGAATGAGAAAAATACATAAAGTATAACACTGAAAGAATAATTACCGCAGCAAAGACACTGAAGAACAGGATAGAAAAAGAAGAGACGAGGAATAAGACAACGAAAGAAAAATAAGAGGAACAGATACATAGAAGATTCATAAGGATGACAAAGGATGAGACAAACGAAAACACTTGCAAATGGCTACAAAAAGGAAATCTAAACAAAGAAACCGAATCCCTAATAACAGCTGCACAAGTTAACGCGATTAGAATCCATCATATTAAAGAAAGGATCGATAAGACATTAGAAAACACCAATGCAGGTTATGTGGCCAAAGATACGAAACAATAAACCGCATAATAAGTGAATGCACCAAACTAGCCAAAAAGAATATAAAAATAGACACGGTCAAGTGGGGAAAGCAGTACTCTAGCAATTATGCAGACGATTGTATCTTGAATACTCTAACACAGGGTACAAACACAAATCGGCAGCGGTTCTGGAAAATGAATATCACAAGATCCCATGGGACATAAAATACAAACGGATAAATTCATTCAAGCATAAGACCGGATGTCATAATAGTTAACAAGACGGAAAAGTCTTGCCAGATTGTAGATTTTGCCGTTGCAGCAGACCACAAAGTGAAAGAAGAAGAGATATGAAAAATGAAGAAAATGAAGATATCACTAATAATAGGAGCATTTAGAACAATAAAAACTTTGGATAAACAATGATAGCGATTAGAATCAGAGGAATGGCTGAGAAGATACAACGAATAATAATACTGTAAGGTGCAGAAAAATTAAGGAAAACCCTTGCATGTGGCGACCTACACACACAAACAACAGACACAAATAAGACACACAGACAGGACTACAGATATAAAAGGCAAAGACGGAGATTGTAAAAACCGAGAAGAGAAAGCACTAAACAGACCTCCACTGGTTGAGTTCAAAGAGGGCTGGGACCTTTGGGAGGATCATTGCCACCTAAATTTCAGTAAAGACCAATGGTCGCTACCAACGAGAAATCGATGGTAAGTGGCTGTCGCGATAACACAAATTCTTTTGCAAAATTTATCGAAAAGGTGGAGAGTACTGAACATCTGGGGAGACTTGTTGTCACTGAGAAAATACTTACAGTCCAAAGAACACCACGAGAAAAATCAATTGTAAAATTGATATCTTCTTGAATGTTTAATTCTCAGTGTGGGCGACCGAAAAATACAATTACGAATTACATAGGGCTTTTATCCAGTCATGGCTGACGGAACAAGAACATATTACCCCCGTAAAGTAAATAAAAGTTTCCGGTTTAAATTCCGTCCAAATTCCCGAGTTTGAAAGAAACATTCCCGAGTTCGACAAAATACACCAGAAGAAGGTCGGAGGTTACATCGACCGAAACGAAAAATCACTCTCAAGATGAGAACAGTAGTCCGATAAATCCAAATAATACTAATAACCAATCCCGATCTAAAATATTTAGAAACGTCATATCCATGTCTGTATGTTACCGGACCGTATCGTCTGTTTTAAATATATGTATAGTGCTCTCTTTTCTTTATTGTTAATATACAGCGCCTGTCCATTTTCTGTGTGCTTACGTGTGTGTGGGCTTACACATATGACTTCTGCTCACAAACGGAACAATATATTTTAATTACAATTCTTTTCAGCGTGGCGCAGAGATAAAGCACATACGTTCTTCATAGTTTCTGTAGTCTGGAGGTTATCCTTTTCTTTAAGTCCTTTAGCAGATACTTTTTCTCCGAAAGAAATGTCGTAACACTAAGTTATAATTCGCATAACTTTATTTCATGTTTGTGAATACCCGCGGACTTTGCCATGTCCACTTAGTTTCTACATCATTTCTAGTTAGTCCATTCGATGCTTCCACGAGAGGCAACAACTCCAGTAGTTCGACTCAATCTCCGTCCGCTAGTCGAATGAAAATTAATCGAATGCGTTTCGTGAATGTATGACAACTCATTTCTTTGCTCAGGTAAACTAAAATTCCAATCTTTTATTATATAAGTATTTAAGTGGCTTTACTAAATTCCAATCTTTAATAATATAAATATTCTGTAAATATCCGATTGTTTTGAATTATTTACCTTCTAACACGTTCTTATTCTATCGAAATATTTTACATATCAACCACACTGACATATCCCAGTTTATCTTTTGTTTACTTGTTCTATCCGGTAATCCCACGCTATTCACGCTATTTACACATAAAGAATTTGTTCTATCGAGAAATCTCGAGCTATCTATGCTATTCACACATAGAAAAATTGTTCTATCTGGAAATCCAGGATTCACGAATATCCAACACACACCTGGCAGGTTATCTCGGTACAGCAGAGAAAACCGGATTGTCATCTGCAACTGATAGAATGAAGTGCAGTAAAGATATTAAAGAGGAAACCATAGAGTGCTTCTGCAGAAGCAACCCTTATGTTGAAAACAAAACAAACAAACAAACAAAAAACAGCAAAAAGCGCATTTTTAGAGAATGGAGATCACGAAAAAGTTTGAATCAACGGAACAGCGCATATGTGATCAGACACGAGCAATACGGCATAATGGGTAATGATCAGAACTGGAATTAAAGGCCAGAAAAGGACAGGTGAATGCAGAAGTCATGGAGGATGATACGGCAAACGAAAGACATGCGCATATTTATGAGGAAAAGACAGAGAGTTAAATGAAAGATGTAGCTGAAGCGGCAGGGTATGGAGAGGAAAGAAGGAACGAGATAATTGGAAATGGTATGGAAACTGATGATAAGGTGCTGGAAGAAAATATTCCGGTAGAAAAAGTAAGTGAAGCAATGAAGTATGTGATATGGAGGCTCATCACAGAAATTTGCAGGAAGTGTTTTAGTCGAGGAAAAATACGGATTGATAAGAAGTAAACGTCAGGAAAGAAATCATCCAAGATGAAAGCGAAGAATAAAAGATGATATAAAATAATTAAGATAAGATGTGAACTTGCTTGATAGAAGGTCTAAAAGAGAATTGGGTGTGAAGAAGGCGCATGAAATCAAAAAACTACATGAAAAGCATAGAATGGAAGGAAATGGAATTAAAACTGTCCTAGAGGAAATAAAACAAAGAATGCTAGAAAAATTGTAAAGATGAAGTGATACGAATAAAAATTGAACAGTTCAGAAAGAATAGGTTGTTTGGTTTAGGCCAGAAGTTCTATGAAGTTTATTTCTTAAACGAAATACCAAATTCAGAAGATGGAACAAACAATTAGAGTGATATTTGCAATGTTAAAAGGAACATAATGAAAGTGCTTTGTGACTGAGAGATGTGAAGAACGAAACAGTAAATATGAAATGACTGCATCTTCAAATTGACCGAATTTTGTATATGTAATTCCTGAATCGAGCACGAGTGGACGAACAGTTATCTACCATCCAAGGGCACTGCGGTTAATAACTATCGACCTGCTTTATGTGGAAACTGCTGATATGCATTTTGGCAGATAAGATTTACCAATATCTGGAACAGCAAGATATCTTACCTGAGGCAAAAAGAATAGTAAAGGGGCCAAAGATCAATTACTTATTCATAGGACAATACTTCGGGATTGTAAGAGAAGACTTGCAGATCTATGCATGTCATGGATAGGTTACCCCAAAGCATATCATCTGGTTCCACATAACTGGACTAAGAAATGTATGAAAATATTTGGAATAGCAGCGAATGTGCGGAATTTCTTGGAAATAAGTATGAAATAATAGGAAGTGGCATTGATATAAAGTTAATGTGAAGAACGGCCAAATATTCCTCTGTTTGTCGCCATTGTTGTTTATTTTGACTATGGTACTTTTTCTTTTTTTTTTACAAGGTGGTCACCGCTTATCAAGGCCCGGAAACCACTAAGGGATAAAGATTATTGCATGTACAGTACGTTAGTGTGGGGATTTAATAAAAGTGTCTACTTAAGGGGGCGGTTCATCAGGAATTTGTTTACGTTGGACTTGAAGACATCCTAGTTGTAGTCAGGTGGGGATCAGGCAGACGGAACAGAGTTCCACAGACGTGCAGTTCTAAGAAAGAAGCTTTGTTCATGGACTCTACGTTTTGGTTTAGGCACAGATAAAGAGTGGGTAAAATTTTTTACAGTGGTTTCAGCTAGACGGGTGTTTTTCGTGTTACTAGGTACTTACGTGTTAGAAGTAGGAAAAGGGATAAACTATTTATTATTTAAGTAGTATGCTAATTCTGCTTGTGAGGCTTGTTTGCATGTTCAGTAATGATGTAGGTATTGAATTTGGCATGAAAATGTGTGATGCCTTAAAGTTTACAAAGAAAAATTTTGAAAGTGAAGGAATAAATGTTTTGAATGAGGAAATGATTAAATAGGTTGGAGAGGAAAGATACATCTCTTTAGAAATTGTGCAATTAGATAAAATAAGACAAGATAAAATGAAACAAATAATAGAAAAAGAGAAGACCACGGTTAGTTCTCAGATAATGATTGAATAGAAAAAAATAACAAAATATATACAGTAAACACATGTGCAGTAGCTATAGTTCGATATGGGGCGTGTGTTATTCAAGGGGAGAAAACAAGCTAAAAGATATGGACAAGAAGGCAAGGAAAACGATGACAATGATTTATTTTTATTCCAAGAGTGAGGTTGATGGGTTATATGTGATAAAATAGGAATGACAAGGACAATAGATATGGAAAGATGCGTACAAGCAGAAAATAGTCTTCACTTGTAAAGAAAAGCTTACGGAGAGTGCATGAAATTTTTTAAAATTGCAAACAAAAGAAAAAAATAACCTGGCAATGGTTATTAGGATATGATCTGAAGTATGGGACATACTAACATGTGCCGAACAGGAATTATTATGTGAAGTATTTCCTATGTAGGCATATTGTATTGGTGGGATACATGACGGGTGTATGTTGTGTAGCGGGGTGTACAACGAAGATGATGAGACAATTAGTTGGGGAGTTTATATTTATAATAGAAGGCTGATATGGGTGAAGATAGATATGTAATAGTCAGTTCGTTTTAACTCGTAAGGGAAATACATTATTGAGGAGGGGCATACAGACAACACCTTTAGAAGGGATTTCCTATAAAGTTCTTTTACAAAATGAATACAAAAACACATTACCTTGCGATTGAAATGACAACGAAGACAAAGGCTTACAAACAAGATGAAGGCATTTATTCCAACTGGTGATGAGAATGGTGAGAATTAGATGTCTGTTAGATTTATTAGATCTTGTCTTCCCCTCTCTGTCTCGCTTTCGAAAGGGCTTAGGCTAACTCAACTTTCCTCTCTCAACTCAACTCTCGACACCTACTCTCAACTTTATATATTGAATTTATATTTCTTTGTGACGTCAGAATGTGGTCAAGCATGTGAATGTTTTTGCACGTGGATCATTGCATCTGCTCCCAACCCGTTTTCTGGCAAACAAAGGACATTCCCTTATTTTCATTGTCCTATTCTACCTGCTCTGACCTAACTTATTTGTATAGTTATAATGGCAATTCACTACATTTCTGGGATGTTTGATTTCAGCAATCTCCTTTAATAAATATTATTTTCGATCCTAATTACTTCATTTCTCTAAATACCGGGATTTGTT
Source organism: Euprymna scolopes (assembly GCF_053919585.1). NCBI lineage: Eukaryota > Metazoa > Mollusca > Cephalopoda > Sepiida > Sepiolidae > Euprymna > Euprymna scolopes. The sequence continues at coordinate 22,902,960 of NC_136498.1, forward strand.
CCCTTCAATATACAACAGGCAGAAAGGCGAGTGTACGACATCTCATCAGTAGATATGAGAATTTAGCTCAAAAAGAGTAAAAGAGGGGTGATGTCAATATTACGACAAATGTCCATTAGGATATATGCAAAAAAAACAAAAAAACAAAAAAACAAAAAAAACAAACTTGGAATGCAGTGAAAAATAGTACGAGCATGTTTCAGATAACGTAGTCGAAAGTGATAATGTAAAATTATTGTCGGATATAGATATACAATGTGACAATTTTATTAGAGTAAGGAGACAAGATTTAGTCTTGCTGGAAAAAGGGAACACAAGACAATAATCAGTGATATAGGAGTACTAGTTGATGTAAATGTGGAGGAAAAAGAGGGTATAAAAAAGTACCAAGACTTGAAAAGGGAGATAATAGATAGTGGAAGTTAAAGAAGACAGAACTTATAACTGCTGTTATGGAATCCCAGGGTAGAGTGACAAAAGAAGTCGACTGAGAAAATTGGGATCCATTCTTGCGGAAAGTACTAGATGCTTGAGAATATAAGATACTGATAGCCTATAGTTATTTGTGATTAGTTTATTATTAGTACTGACGCTAAAATCGATAAAACACAGGAAAACCATAACTAGACTTTGTGGACAAAGAGATGAAACGATAAACCACATGAATGCAGCAAACTAGCCCAAATGAATATAAGGATAAGCACGACTTATGGAGAAGGCATTGCGCTTGGAACTCTGCAGAGGACTGCACCTCGAACACGCGGATAAATAGTTAAAATAAAAACCGGAAACAGTACTAGAACACGAAAATCACTAAATCCTTTGGGATATTGGTGTACAAAAAAATAAACTCATTTAAGCAAGAAGACCGGATGTCATAATAATCAATTAGAAGTAAACAAACTGCAAAATTGTAAGTTTTGCCGCTTCAACAAACCACAGAACGAAGATGAGAGACAGAATAACGAAACAAACATGCAAAACTTCACAGAGAACTGATATTAAAATGGAAGCCGAAGAAAATCATTATAATACTAATAATTATAGAAGCGTTAGGAAGAATCCCAAAGAACTTCATAAAAAGGTTAGGAGAAATCGGAATCAAGGGATGACTCAGATCATGCAACGGACAATAATGCTGACAAAAGTTGAGATCTTAATGAAAACTCTCGAATGCGGAAATTAACTTACATGAATGAAAAACGTTAATCAGCCATATTGAAACTTCAACAGAAGTATAACAAAAAGATGCTACCGAAAAAAATGAAACAGCAAAGTTGTAAAATTGTAAGTTGACTACCACCATATATCGGATTCATCAGGGATGTTATTATCACATGTTTCGATCTATCTACACTCATCCGTTTTTTTATGTGTAACGTTGTAAGGGATCCAACACGTTGTAGTCTTAGTCGCAAAGTAAACAAGATCAAGAATAACACGAATTCGCTTTTTCATGAAACAACGACATTTATTTCCTCATTCTCCCGCCACGCGTGACTTCCCATTAGGACTATTTTGAATTCAAGAAAGCAAGTTGATGCAGTGACTGCAGGTGATTAAATGACTTACTGACTAAATAGTTTTGCAAAATATGAATAATATAAACAATATAAAAATTAAATAACGTCACGACTGTAACGACGGGGCAATAAATGTTGCTACAAAGAACAAGCGAGTTGGAGTTATTTCCTATTCTTTGTCTTGGTCTAATTTGCGACTGAAACTGAACACAACGTGTGTTGTCCTTGGACAACGTTAAAACCTCAAACTCAGACATCTGTAAAAAATAAATCTGAGAAGTTTTAAATAGAATAGAATAGGTTTGACTGTGTCCTACGAATGGCGGATATGAGCGCCTATCCTCATTTTACCTTTAACCTTTTAACATAAATAAATTCAAAGAACAAGCATTTATATCAGTGAAAATCGTTTTCTTTCGAAGGCAGTTTTGAAAGTAAAAAAAAATTAAAAACATTCATAACCGAAAATCATTTTTTCCCCATAAAAACAACAATAATAAGTACTGTTTTTTTTTTAAATCGTAAATTAAAATTGATTTTTTCCAATTTTGATATCTAAAGAATTTCGATATTTCTGATTCCCGATTGCGATTATTCAACACATCACTAGTAATAAAACCGCTAAAAAAGCGATTATAAATTACTTATCTTTTGAAAAGTTGTTTTAGTTTTTTTCCTCTGTGTTCATTAAAAAAAACTTATAAAACATAGTTAAAAAACATATAATAAAAAAAAGAAAAACATG
>NC_136498.1:22910227-22942727 GCF_053919585.1 Euprymna scolopes
AGTGTGCCTTGCATTTCATGTTTTGGTGTGTTGATATTAGGCTCTGTTCAGTTCAGGAGTGAATTTTGTGATGAAGTTTTTTTTCCTGTGTAAGTAAAAAAAATAATTGTCTGTTTGGAAGATTGGCATTATTTTGAAGCTGTTTCTACTGCATGTGTTTACGTGTTTTGAAACATAGAGGTGTCTGTTATCTGCAATTCTATTTCTGGAGGTGCAATTTAGATCCTTTTTTATTTTGAATGTTTGTGCTGGGTTTTTGAATGTGTTTATATATATATATATATATATATATATATATATATATATATATATACATACATATATACATACATATATACAGTCCTGGTCAAAATCATAAGACCATTAGTTTTGTGCTGTTCAAGAAGACGTGGTTTTTGCAGTCGCTTTAAAAGATTGAAACCCTTCATTTTCAGATGCCTTCTGATGGTTTTAGGACTGCATTCTGCTGCTGTTTGGCTTTTCAATCGACTTGAGCTCATACTGGATTTTTTTAAAAACTTATTCTGATACGGCGATCAAGTGATGGTGTTATTTTTTTTTTTTGGTCGACCTGGACTCTTGTTGTGCCCATATTGATCTGGATTTCTTAAAATTATTGTGATGACCGTTTTGCTACGATTCACTTCGTTTGCAATGGATCTATGGGAGAGCCCACCCTTATTAAGCTCAAAGATCCTTTCTCTCCCAAACTCTGATAATAGTTTCCCTTTTGCCATTTATAATTTAGTAAGATGCTTTTTTATTCACTAACAAGTTTCTTTTAGTAACATAGAAAGCTTTTCGTATTCATTTTTTCAAAACTAGCCGATTTTATTAAAGTGGTCTTATCAGTTTGATCAGGTGAAAATGTTTGTTTTTTAAAAAATAATTATTAGATCAGGGTTAAGGTTTCGAATGAAGCAGATTTCATTTTTTTTTTTTCATCATATTTTCCCTCTTGGCAATGGTTTTAACCATTTGTTTGATTAAAAATTCGATAATATGCGTAAACGCTTACTTTCTTAAGTGGTCTTATGATTTTGACCAGGACTATATATATATATATATATATATATATATATATATATATATATATATATATATATATGTGTGTGTGTGTGTGTGTGTGTGTGTCAAGGATGCGGGTTCTGTTATAGAAGCGTTGATTTGAATAAAATAAAATACGCATCATTATATATTTCAAAGGCGTTAAAAGTAGCAAGATACATCTTCGCTTTGTACCAAATACTCCAAATCAGATGAGAGAGAGAATCAGAAAAATCTTGAGCATCAATGCTATTTAAAGTGCTGCCATAAACAGTTGTGTTGTCTGCGTAGATATCAACGAATGATCTCAGAATATGGTTTAGAAGATCATTGATGAAAACTGGAGATATTTGTCTCTATTTTTTTTTTGATGTGTGAACAGACATACACTAATCTTTTGTTTATATATAGAAATAGAGAAAATTACAGATAGCACATGAAATGTCAGCAATAAAAATAAATAAATTTTAACAAATCTGTAGATTAAAAAAAAAAACCTCCCCCACACCAAAATAGAAAGTAAAAACTGATGATTTATCTAAAAATTATTTTGATTGTATGAATCACCCCCGGAGACAATAAGTTATTTTATTTTATTTGTTTGGATACGTAAATATCGATAAAGAATTAAATTTATCGTGAAGTAGATTAGTGATAGGATCCAAATAAATAAATAAATAAAATAAATAAATAAAATAAATAAATAAAAACAAACATTTTAAAGTAAAAAAAAATCTCGAACGGGAAAGATGATGGTGGAGGCGTTAAGATGTCTTATACTCGTTTCTGTTGACGTTAAGGCACGATTGTTTGATAAGAAAATGACGAATGAGTGCGCTGGCTGACTAGCATTATCGATAATTTGTTCGATAACAAAGAACAGAGAAAGAAAATGATCTGATTAGTCGAGCAATATCACATGTTAGAAGAGAGTGGAATATTAAGCCAAATCACTTCGTTTACGTTTCAAAGATTGCCTATATAATGAAGTGGGTAATATAGGCTTTCGTATGGTTAAATAGCCAAGATGGCCGACCGATACTGACGTCACGTGTAAGCTTAAAATTGCGAAATGCGAATATAGGAACGAAATGCGTTTTCATAGTTTTTGACGCAAAAAGAAAGAAAAGAGCATCGGCTTTTTTGTCTTCTTGTTTTCAGACAATATTTTATTGAAATCTTTTGCATTTAACGAGAATTTTATTAGAAGAAAGGAAACAAAGAAAAGAAAAACGAAGTTATGATTACATGTTTTTTATTAAATGGGTTCATTACGAAATTAGTTCATTGGTATAATTTAAATTTATATTTTGGAGAAATATTATCATAATTATTTTTATTTTTTCATTTTTTTAAATTAACATCATGTTTAAAAAAATAATTGCAACTTCCTTCTCTTTAACTTCAGAAATATGACGAGATAAAATGAAATAACATGAAATAACAAACGGAAATGTAATTATTTCAAAATAACTATTTTATTTACAAATTTGAATTTAAAATGACTGAAAAAGAGAACACGCAAAAAAGCTTTTTTAGTCTAAAAATATTAAAACGCATTTCGTTTCTATATTCACATTTCGAAATTTTAAGTTTCCCCGTGACGACAGAATCGGTTGGCCATCTTAGCTATTCAACATACGAAAGCCCATATTAACATGAAATGTATTAAAATAGTTATGGTTACGCCCGCTACTACATATCTATATATTAAAATATATTAAATCTCGCAGGGCAACGTTAGCACACACACACACACACACACACACACACACACACACACACACACACACACACACACACACAAAATCAGGGGGTCGGTATATGCGTTCGGATGTCACCTTAACCTGTTTTGTTTTTTTCTAGAAACCGGCTTGTAAATAAATCATTTAAAATATATTATAAACTAAGGGACTAAGGGTTCCAGATGCATGTAATCCTGAAATATCTGTCTTCAGAATAAGAGGAAGAGAAGTTGACGTCAACAGCTTAATAAATTGTTCTTCTCTAAATTCATAATATACTTATTTTCTTTGGTTGCTGTGAAGCTTTAATCCGAGAGCGAGAACGCACCCGACTCACAGGAGGAGCGGTTGACACGAGGTAGGATTTAATTTTACTGCTATGGTTTGTTTGCATTCGATAGTAGATTAATCACGTAGACACACCAATTCTCGTTAGATAACCGACGTTAAGCTACGTTGAGCCTGATCAATACCAGATGGGTGACCATTTGGGAATACTATACGCTGACACCTCCCTACAAGAACTGTAAAAACCTAACGTAGTTATCTCCCCTGATCAAACTGTACCAAACTATAGACTGGGACCGTTTGTAAATTTAATATTTCCTTGACACCACCTTTTTCGAAGGAAGCCGGTTAAATTTGCCTGGAGTTAGTGTCAATGAAATACATTCGACAGCAAACGAATATTTTATTTAATCATGATATACGATACATAAAACTAAAAATAAGGACCCCGAGCATTGTTGGTGAAAAAAGAATGACTTAAAAAAATTTTTTAACATAGGAGTCACCAATTACCAAGGCTCGGAGGTCACTCGAGGATAAGGGTTATTTAGTGTACATTAATCAATGAGATAATATCGTAATAATCGTTAGTAATGGGGATTTGGTAGATTGGATTACTTAAAGGGACGATTCATCAAGAATTTGTTTATGTTGGACTTGAAGACAACCAAGTTGTAGTCAGCTGGGAAACAGACAAACGGAAGAGAGTTCATCAGGTGTGCAGTTCTAAGAAAGGAAAGGACCCCCCCACTAAGCTACGAAGTCTATCTTGCAGGATAAACTGCTTCTAGCAGTTCCTGTCCAGATGTAGCCACAATACCCCATCCTTGAATGGACTTGGCTCTTATATAGATAAAGAATTGCATCAGCAGTAAGATATCTACTGGAACGGTAGAATGATCCCATCATTTTTCCAGAGAACTTGACAACAGATTTGATGTGTGTTCCATTTCAGATCAAGAGTAAAAGTCAAGCCCAGAAGCTTGTCAAAACATGAGGCTTCTCACAGACGAGAGCCCTCCATTTCAATTAATTCCAGGTGGGGACTAAAGTGTTGATGATGAGGAGATTAGTTTTAGATGAATTAAAAGTAACCAGCCACCTCTTTTCCCATTGTACCACACATTCAAGATCAGAGGAGAGAGAACCAGAGAGAACTTGGTCATTTGCGGCCTTTGATGTGTTACCATAGATGGTAGTGTCGTCAGCATAAATGTCAACGAATGATCTAAGTATGTGTTTTGGGAGATCAGTGATGTAGATTAGGAAGAGAGTTGAGCTCATACTGTGAGCTTCTGATTTCTGCCCATCAACCACCTATGAGCCTATCAATTCACCTTTGTACCAAATACTCCAAATTAGATGAAAGAGAGAATCGGCAAAAATCTTGAGCATCAATGCTCTTATAAGTGCTGCCATAAACATGTATACCATCTGCATAGATATCAACGAATGATCTCAAAATATGAGGAACACAGACATAGATGTTGTGCTACGGACTGTTGCCTCTTAATAACTACTTTTATAGACCTATCGGATAAAAAAAGAATTTGATGGTTGAGAGAACGTTTCACGATATTCCACATCTTACAAGTTTGTGGAGAAAACGTTTGTTTATCAAAGGAAAGAGCCATAATTATAACTGTTAAAAATAAGGATGCGAGCGTTTGTGGTCAAAGGAAAGCAAGAAAAAGAATTAGGAAAAATGAATAGCAAAGAAAAAAATTAAAATAAACGGAAATAAAACCCTACTGGTGGATTAAGATGGGTTGTTTTTTATTATCCCTATTTTATCTCACGCTAATCCCAACCCTAACCCTAAGTTAAACTCCATCGATAACCATTTGAAGATATAAAGAATCAGAAGCATTGATTTTTTTTTCAAAATTACCGGATTCGGTATTAAATAGCCAGAAATAAGTTGAAAAATCGTAAAACAAAACAACCACCAATACCCGTGTCTTCATTTACTGTCTTTCACACATGTTTTGTAGTTTGAAACACAAGAAATTATTTGTTATTTATATGTCTGTCTGTCTATCTATCTATCTATCTATCTCGATCTATCTATCTATCTATATAACTATCTATCCATCTATTTAACTGGCCAGGTAAACAAGAGATGTAAAGCTATGATTTGATAAAAGTTGTCAAAACATATCAAGTTATAAAATGGACAAGTTGCGCCGGAAGTTCTAAAACTAGATGACCAGGAATACGTAGCTGTCACGTGATCAGGTTAGCTAGACATTGAGTTGAAATTTGTACGTAAAGGAGAGCGGGCGGGTTAACGATTGTCTCCCTTCCCTTTGGAGGGAGATGGCGTGTCTCCATATTGGAGATAAGAATTAACCACAAGCAAAGATCCTCACTTTCCATTCTTCTGCGTTCACCTGAAAAGTGAATAAAAAACAATATAAAACCAACTGTCGTTTTGGAATGAGATACATTCATTCAAACAGTGTCGAGTTCCTCGCCAAGAACAGATGAATTCCAGATAGTAAAAGACCAACGACGCAGTTGAAAAGGTATGTTGAAATACATATATGTCTTTATGTTATGCATGACACACATCACGCATGCAACACATTTAGATGATCACGGAACATTAATAGACTGCGACACGATAACTTAGAATTTAACAGAAGGTTGGTTTTAATGTGAGGAAATTCCGAAAGTAGGTAGTCTGGATTTAGAAAAAAATGCCTTAGTATAGAAGGATTTCCAACTCACTGACCGAGAACAGAAAATATGAAGTATAGTGTTAGAACAGGTACTATACTTTGCTCACAGACAAACAGTATACAAAGATTAGTGGGAATTCATTTTTAGGGCAAAAATGTTTGATTATTGAAAACCTTGGAAGTCAATCAGTGGGATGCTTTTTCCCTGCTGAACGAAGAAATGACATCATTTATGAAAACTCCGGATTTAGCTCCGTTCCGTTGCTTTTGTTCTCCCGTCTTTATCTCCAAGAAGAAATGTCATGTCCGAATTATCCTTGTCAGCCGACATCGGCATCGGAAATACAGCGTTAAGGAAATATAATAAGCTGCGAAGCCTGCAGCAATGATTGCAAACATAAAAATACATTCCAAGGCTCAACCCTTATCTTTGTTGAACGAACGACGCCTGGGTAAAAAGAGCATATTATTAAGTGGTAGTCGGCCGCTTGGCATTGCCCGGTCGGTAAATACGCTTTAATATTATATTTTATTCCATACAGATTTTGTATTTCTTTTATAAAGCCAATTCTTTATTGATTATTATATTTAACCCAATATACGGTTAGAGTTTCAAAAGTTGAAAAATAAAATGCATATGACTTAGGTGCCATCAGCGAGAATCGAAACCAAAACATTTAAAGGTCCAGCCTTATTCCTTATCGCTGAGCCACAAGAGATAAATTAGAAAACTTTAAAACATAACTCACTTTAACGTATAAATGTATATTTGCGCATGTGTCGAAGTAAACCGTTTAGTCAACTTACACCTGCCAAGTTCCATTTTTTAATTTTGACCCTTTGGCATCAATCTATACCTACTAAAAACACATTGAATTTGTTCCACAAGTCAATATCCCTTCGATATTAAGTGACAAGTTTGTAGATAAAAAATTGACAGAGTAGTTTGGTAGAGACCGTTTCGCCCACAGACAGACACACAAGGTCACTTAAACACACACACACACACACTCACACACACACACACACACACACACACACATATATATAGAAATTTCCATGTTGGTATCTGTTGTGTCTGTATCAATAACAACACGAACGCAGAAAGTAAAGGTAAAACAAATATATTAAGACGAAAATTTTTTTTTTTTTTACATAGGCATCATCACATTATCAAGGCCCAGAGGCCACTCAAGGATAAGGGTTAAAGAGTGTACAGTAGAAATTGGACAATATAGTAATCATTAGTAATGAAAATTTGGTAAATTTGATAACTTATATGGAACGGCTCATCAAGAACTTATTTACTTTAGACTTGAACACAACCATATTGTAGTCAGCCGGAAAGCAGGAAAACGGAAGACAATTCCACAGGCGTGCAGTTCTAAGAAAGAAGCTTTGTTCATGGAATCTACGTTTAGGTTTAGGCACAGATAATGAGTGGGGGGAATTATTGATAGTGTTTACAGCTAGACGAGTGTTTCTTGTGAAAGTTTGGCGAGGGGGGACCATAGACTGAAGCTCAGTCGAACACTTTCCATGAAAATAACGATACATCAGAGACAAACTCGCAACATCTCTTCTGTGAGATAGAGGTTGCAAGGAGGAGAAAAGGACATCTCCTACGAGGCTACGAAGTCTATTTTGAAATCTATCAAGGCAGGACAAGTCCTTCTAGCAGCTCCTGCCCAGATGTGGCAACAGTATTCCATCCTTGGACGTACCTGGCTCTTATATAGATAGAGAATAGCATCAGCAGTGAGATATTTACCGGATCGATAGAAAGATCCCACCATTTTTCCAGCGGCCTTGGCAACAGATTTGATGTACGTGTTCCATTTAAGATCAGGAGTAATGGTCAAGCCCAGAAGCTTGTCAAAACTTGAGGCCTCCTGAAGACGAGAGCTATTCATTTCAATTGATGCCAAATGTGGATTAGAATGTTGATGATGTAAAGAGAGAAGCTTGGTTTTAGATGCATTAAAAGTAACTAGCCACTCCTACATATTTACAAAGGTACAGTTGTACTGCAGTTGGAGGATTATCCGGCAGAGGGCGTGTTAAAGTCTTTCATGGAGCAACCGGCACATGCGTCTTGCCTATCCGGCGTTCGAACACAACTCCCCGGTCTTGCTGACTTAATACCTTTATCTATATCTTTTCACCCACGTATGCTAATTAGTGGGCGTCTCCACAACAGTATCTTGATGTGCGTTTAATTCACGAGTAAAAATACAGCGTCAGTCCTCGTAAAGACATGCACCCGGGAGAAGGAAAACTCTTAAGTAAAAACGTGATGTCTACTGTCTGCTCTGTCTTGTGGTAGCCATTACACCGATAAAGATGACCAGTTGTACCAAAAAGTGTGGTTGGTTCTTAACAAAACCTTGACCACGATAAACAAATTATCCGTGTGGATTTCCGAGCAACTTAGTTGTGATGGAGCTCATACGTCGAAATAAACTGGAGGGTTCATCCATATATATATATATATATATATATATATATATATATATGTGTGTGTGTGTGTGTGTGTGTGTGTGTGTATTTTTATATTTTCAGAAGTTTAGATAAGATAAGCCATTGATACTGTCGGTTTCAAACCTGATAATAGGGAACCGTTTTAGGTCTCAAAATCAACCTCTCTTCAATCGATCTATCTCATCTGTTCTTTTTACTGAAGAGATCTGGATACTGGGGCATAAAACGTTTCCCTATTATCAGGTTTGAAACCGACGGTGCCGATGGATTATCATATCTAAACTTCTGAAAATAAAATATAAATATTACGCTCTGATTTTGAAATTTTTTCCTTATAATAAAGCAATCTTCTAGTATTCTTTTTTCTTAAAAATATAACTGTGTGCGTGTGTGTGTATATATATATATATATATATATATGTGTGTGTGTGTGTGTGTGTGTATATTTTTATATTTTCAGAAGTTTAGATGAGATAAGCCATTGATACTGTCGGTTTCAAACCTGATAATAGGGAACCGTTTTAGGTCTCAAAATCAACCTCTCTTCAATCGATCTATCTCATCTGTTCTTTTTACTGAAGAGATCTGGATACTGGGGCATAAAACGTTTCCCTATTATCAGGTTTGAAACCGACGGTGCCGATGGATTATCATATCTAAACTTCTGAAAACAAAATATATATATTACGCTCTGATTTTGAAATTTTTTCCTTATAATAAAGCAATCTTCTAGTATTCTTTTTTCTTAAAAATATAACTGTGTGCGTGTATGTATATATATATATATATATATATATATATATATATAGAGAGAGAGAGAGAGAGAGAGAGAGAGAGAGAGAAAGAGAGAGAGAGAGAGATTTATCTATATACACGCTCATGTTGTCCGCAATAAAGCAGACTGCATTCAGAGCGTTCTGATGAGCCTAGATGAAAAAATAATAATTATGTTCAAGGTGAAAAAGGAAGTGGAATCCCGAGATTTGTGACAAAGTAATGCTGAATAATTAAACTTCAAATTAGCCTATAATGTTTCAGCTAAAACCCTGGAAATTCTACTTCTTTTGTTTGTATCATATCTAAATAGTGACATCATAATTAACATATGACATACAAATAAGCTGATAACACCCTGTTAATAACTTATAATAATAATCACCAAAAATCAAACAACTAAACAAATAAAAAAGCAGGGATTGTACATTAGAATTTGTATATATTTATGTGGAGATATAAACAAACATAAAAAAAATAAATTGTCATTAGGTTTCTAAATTGTTAAGACGGTTACTGTAAGCAGTGTGAAACAAATTTCAGGTTAAAAAAAGTACATGCTACATCCGTTGCCAAGGTCGCTGGAGAAATGGTGGGATCCTTCTATCAATCCAGTAGATATCTCACTGGTGATGCAATTCTCTACCCATATAAGAACCAGGTAGGTCCAAGGATGGAGCACTGTTGCCACATCTGGGCAGGAACTGCTAGAAAGAACTTATCCTGCCTTGATAGAGTTCAAAATAGACTTCGTAGCCTGGTAGGGGATGGCCTATTCTCTTCCCTGCAACCTCTTCCTCACAGAAGAAATGTTGCAAGTCTGTCTCTGCTTTATCGTTGTTTTCATGGCAAGTGCTCGTCTGAGCTCCAATCTATGGTCCCCCTCGCCAAACTTTCACAAGAAATACTTGTCTAGCTGAAAAAACTATCAATAATTTCCCCACGCTTTACCTGTGCCTAAACCGAAACGTAGATTCCATGAACCAAGAACTTAGAACTGCACGCCTGTGGAACTGTTTCCTGTTTGCCTGCCTTCCAGCTGACTACAATATGGTTGTCTTCAAGTCCAACGAAAACAAGTTCTTGATGAGCCGTTCCACTTAAGTTAACAAATTTACCGAATTTCTATTACTAACGATTACTATATTCTCCAATTTCTACTGTAAACTGTTTAAACCTTATCCTCGAGTGGCCTCTGGGCCTTGATAAGGTGTGATTCCTATGTAAAATAAGAAAAAAAATAAAAACTGTTGCGATGTGAGAAAACATATCCCGATACTAAATCTGACGTTTATTTCCCCAGATTAGGCACAGTTTTCATATATTGCAAATCACATTTTATTATTGGTTATGAATGAAAACACAGAATTGTCAGTTTAAACGTTTGTCCCCTTGTGTTCAGTGGTATTCTCTTTTTTTTTCTATTCCAGCAATAGTCTGCCAACATGCTAGGTTTCTATTTTCTTTAAAATGTTTTCTCCATCACTGTAATATTCTGATGGAATCTCTCGCCATGTTCATCACTCACATTACTGAGATTCTCTGCAAAATTCTCGAAAATGACAATCCACCACCATAAAAAAACAACTGTACTTAATGCAACAAAAAGAAATAAAAAAAAATGATTTTTCATACCATTGTGCGTGTTGCACAATGGTATTCGGATTATTTAGACTCTTTGGACTTCTGCTCCCATCTTAGGTGTTATTTTCACAGTTCGAGGTTACATCGATCGAAACTTTGTGAAAATAAAACTCCAGATGAGATCAGTAGTAAAAAATCCAAATAATGCGGATAGACACCGATGGAAATTCCACAGATTCCATTTTATTTATTTCTATAATTTACTATTAACATATCTCGTGGAATAAATGTGTGTATGGCTTAATACTATAAAAATAGTCTCTTCTGTAAAAATAATTATACAACAGTCCGGCGATAAGAAAGGGAATAGAGCTTGGTGGATCTGTTAGATTAGAGGCTTTTTAGGGACCCTGTCTAAAAGGGAGAAACTAGGGTTTGGGGGATTCTGTCTAAGGGGGTAAGACTAGGGTTTCCATTCTGGTTTGAGGTAGTTACTTGTTTAGCCGCACTGATGAGCTGTGAAACAGCGAAACAGTACTGTATATGGATGACTATAATGCTCCCTATCTTGGGTTGAGCATATTGGGAAGTGATATACTAGGGGCTGGTGCAACAATACTACACGTATGGGCCAAGGGTGGCTCTGGATAGATATAAGATACAGTCAAGTGTGAGAAAATTTCTAACCCAGTAGAAGGAGCCTACGTTCCGTGCAACAGACTTTTTAGTATCTTTTAGGTATTTGTTCAAATTCATGTTGCCCGTGAATGATAAACGGAGGAGTTGAATATTTGACTTATAGGTATGCATGTCCGATATAACAAAAAAAAAAAGAAGAAAGATGCTTGCGATTGATCAGCGTGTTGACCCATGGAATCGGCGCTGTGTCAGATTACCCTTATAAGAAGGCAGTTAAATATCAACAACGCTGTTAGTTGATGACAAAACTTTCGAACCGTGGCGGAAGCGGGTTGTTAATTCCATCTACGCACAATACTTCAATTGATAAGTGTCTGGTGACAGGCAGATCGAATTTGTTAATAGTCACTTGTTTTTTGTTAATCGTGAGATATTTATAAATTGTGAACGCACTGAATCTCCTGGAAAATCATACGACTATAGAAATAATGACGTAAATATTGTGCTTTGTAAAATTAGAAAAAATAAAATGTCGCTTACTACAAGAATATAGACGAAAATGAAGGTTTACAAGTTTTTCCAGCGTGTGGGATGATTTGCGTGTCGAATGCTCGTTTTACCTTATATCATTCAAACGCTATTGTGTTTGAATATATGGTTAAGTGGCAGTTTAATAATTTAGAACTGGTGTAAAGCTTTATCACTCACTCATTTTTCGATCAAATTTCAAAAATTATTACAGTTTATAGATCACCTTCCCAGCTATATTGTGAACTTTTTTTTTTCAATTTTCGTTCAGTGAAACCAAAGTTATGATCAATTTTCTGGTGTTCAAAATCGTAAAAATATGTAAGGAGGTGAGTTTTTATGACTGTTTTCCATAGCAACCATGTCGCTGTTGCTAATTCACTGCTGTCTCGAAAAGAGAAGTAACAAGTGAAACAGAGGGAATGAAAGCATGATAGGTAGATAATTGGGGGGGGGTTATTGAAAGCAGACGAGTGCCGTACATTGTTATAACATATGTGTTTATGGGGGCAAAAACATAAGACTGAAATTAAACAAAAAAACAGTGAATTTATTGGAAGCCTGAAAAAATGAATAACAATAGAAAAAATGCGAGTATGAAAAGTAATATGGTTAAGCTTAAACATGGAAAAGTAAAGGACTAGTTGTTAAAACTGGAAAAGAAAAGGACAAGATATTTTAGTAAAAAATATAATAAATTTATAACTTAAAATATTGTAGCATTAAGAATTGATTATATAACGTTAAATTGAATTAAAAAAAAAACTTAATGCTGCAATATTTTAAGTTATAAATTTATTATATTATTTTCTAGAATATCTTGTCCTTTTATTTCCCAGTTTTAACAACAGTCCTTTACTTTTCCATGTTTAAGCTTACCCATATTGCTTGTCATGCTTGTATTTTTCTATGGTAATAACAAATAGAAAGGATCCCTCCATAACATTCTCCTCGCTTCTCATATTTGACCTAGTTCGGTGACCAGATCTTCTTCTTCTTCTTCTTCTTCTTCTTAATAATAATATTTTACAAACGTTACCCAGAAGAAAAGAATCATCAATAAATACAGTTGAGTTTTAATATTTCGGATGTTTTATTTATTTTTTAGAGCATATATGTACTCGCATTAAACAACGTCCGTGGAAGAGAATGCTTTCTTTTAACATTGCAGTCACAACGTATCTATGCCCGAAAGTCACTCGAGAATAAGCATTAATAAGTGCAAGATGGTTACTCAGACAAAAACTTAACGATGATCGTTAGTGGTTGAAATTGGGTAGAGTTTGAATACGTAAGAGAGCGGTTCGACAAGAAATTGTTTACATTGGACTTGAAGACGAGAATGTTGTAATTAGCTGGGAAGCAGGCTTGGGGAACAGAGCCTCACAATGGGTAATTCTAAAAAAGAAGCTTTACTCATAGAACTTGCGTTTAGATTTAGGCACAGTTAGAGAATGGGGGGTAAGAATTGTTGGTTGTGGTTGTAGGTAGACAAGTGTTTTTAAGTTTGGAATGAAGCTCAGGCAAGTATTTATTTGCGGACTATCAGCCTCATCTTTTAGTTGTTCTTTCACAATGTTTCGGCCAACTATTCCTCTGGCCTTCTCAAATAGGAATGCTGAGTCTCTTAACTGTATCCTTAGTAATTACAAGTACTTGCCATAGAAATAAGCACAGAGCCGAGACAGGCTTGGAACCTCTGTTCTGTGGGAAAGAGCTTGCAGGGAGGATAAAAGAATACCACTTGATAGGTTTAGAAACCGGTTTTGAACTCTTTAATACAGGACAGGTTGCGCCGAGGAACTCCTCCCCCAGATGTAGCAAGTACTCCATTTTAAAAACGCAAAGAAAGAGACCCGGTTCCCTCTATCAATTTGTCAGATCTGCTTAATGTGCCAGTGACATAACAGCCATGACACCTAGCCTTCTAATCTTAAATGGAAAATTTAATTATCAAAATTTTACCGTTAAATACATTTTTTCATGCTAATTCTCTTCTTACACACGATTCCTTAACATTGCTCAAGCGTGTCGGACACCCGTTTTCCAGTAAAAGAAAGAAATTTAATTCGACCTTGCATTATTTTTTCATGCGTTAGTTTATGCCCAGCCTAGCGTCCACATAGCGTGACCAACTATTACTAAACTTTGTCAAAATATTGTCATGGAGGTCCGTCAGAAGCAAAAGTGCATCATTGAATTCCTGGAAAACATGCATTGAAAATAGTGGGGACTACGTAAAAAAAAAAAAAATCTAGAACAGCAAAGGTCGCTCGTTTTAATGGTATTAATCCCGTCTTCGTAAGTTTCAATTTTTTGAGTTAAAAAATAGAAAGCTTCATTTTGGAACGACCCTCGTATTTATGGGGGCAAATGTCATTTTTGAAATTAGGCGATGCACACACGCATATATATATATATATATATATATATATATATATATATATATATATATATATATGTATATATATATATATATATATATATATATATATAAACGAGATAAGATAAACAAATGTTTTAAAAAATCTCTCTATATATATTCATTTAAAGGTTGTAAGGGTTTTGAAGTAGGAAAACGATGTTACTTTTTGAATTTAATATTTTATTTTTTAATTTTTTTTTATATTTCAAGCGTCTCTCCGCTCCGCTCTTGGTCACAAAAGTATCGAAATAAAAATGGAAGACATTGAAAAAACTGGAAATTTGTAGTAATGACGGTGTCATTCCTTGCAACAATGTTCGAAAGAGGTCACCTGAATTATTTTAGTCGTTTGTGCAAGAAGAATGTATTTATTTATTAAAATGTAGCATCGTAATCATCGTAATAGCGTTTAATTAAAACGGCAAAAAAAAAGAGACACAATTGATTTCAATATGTATAATGCAATTGAAACAAAATTGTTAAACGGTAAAATAATGTAATTAATAGTTATCATAATGATTGTACAGTAAAATATTAATAAAAAAGTGACAGTTTTAAACTATTTTCCAAAATTATTATGGTTTGTCATGAATTGCAAAAAATGTGTTAATATCATTTAAAAAAGTATTTCTTACCTGTGTCACCCTCCCCTTCTCCCCAAGTTAATGTGCCTATTATTTACAAACTACTGTTAATATATAGTGTTTGGTGGAATTCATTCTATTACTTATCACCTCCTTCTTTGTCATTAGTATTATTTTTTATATGTTTACATCCTTATTTTCTCGTACCATCTCGTTAATTATTAGTTACATAAAAATAGGTATAAAAAGTAAAAAGAATATATATATATATATATATATATATATATATATATATATATATATATATATACTTAATTTACTCACATAAAATTAATATACGAAAGTACAGATTTATGCGTAAACTTTAAGTATTTACTTCAAAAGTGCTCAATATGTAGGTAGAGCTAGTTAGTAATTTATACAATATGTATGGCGATTAAGCTACACTGAATATTCCGCGTTTCATCCACTCTAGGACTCTTCAAACTTATGCGCATAAGCCTAAAGAGTCCTAGAGTGGATGAAACGCGGAATATTCAGTGTAGCTTAATCGCATTATATATTTTAGAAATTATTCAATTACTATATATATATATATATGTGTATATATATATATATATATATATATATATATATATATATATATATATATATATATATATCAATAGGTATAGTTAATAAAAAGAACAGGAAAAAAGTGCATCTCTTTTCCTTTTCTTTTCTCTCACTCACCTCCCTCACCGTCAAACGATTGTGAAGAATGGAGCGCATGATCCCGTGACGTCAGACTAGTGTTAACTATACAAAGCATAGAAATTCTAAAGTGATTAATGATTTTTCAAAACCTTTGTTTATCTTCTTCAAACTGCAATTAATAATTAATCTTTGTTATAATTTTGTTAGGCTTTAAGATTTACACTGTTTAAGGATTATTAATATTATAAACATTTGTACATTAAATATGAAATACGGTTTTACTAAATATGTACGACTGTTCATTTGGTTAATTAACGGTTTCCATAATTATTGAGTAAAGAGAAACAAACTAGATATGGTAGTGATCTACAAATGGTAATTTTTTGTGCACTAATTTTTTTTAATCGATTTTAATCCAGCGATGAAATAGCTGGCAAGAGGCACGTTTATATTATAACTTAATGTAAAAAAAAACAATTGAACACCATAAACATTTTGAATTACTGGAAATTTTAGGAAGTTTCTTTTTCTTGGACAATTCAACTGATAATAGTATGTATTAATTAGAAAAAACGCTATTGAAAACATAGTAATATTATATCTATATAATTTTTTTATTGCAACTTCAAGGTGAGTTTTTGTACAATACGTATATTTAAACTTTTCAAAATATATATTTTCTACTTATTTGAACTTTTATGTCTCATAATAAATAGATATTTCGATCAATTTAAATATATTTTGTTCAAATTTTGAAAAAAACCCCCAAAAAACAGGGGAACACGTACTAAAAATATATTTCACTTCATATATTTTATGGAAACTGCATTTTATATGTAATTTCATTCAAAAATTTATAAGGATCGAAAATTTCACGAAAATCTGACCATTAGTTGATTTTTGCTAGATTTATTAAACACCGGTATGTTTTCACGATTGGAATGCTCACTACATGAGAACGTTATTTTTAAAGCAATTTTTGTCTCGCAATTTTATTATTTTCCCACGATGGAATTTTAAAAGAATTATTGCTGGTTTATTTTACCATTTTCTTTTAAATGGTACGAAGGCTATATTGATAATATTAAATTATAAAAAGTTACATCGTGTTACATAGAGAGGGTGATTATGTGGTGAATTTCTGAAACACATATAACTAATATTTATTGTTTTGTTTTGATGCAAATTGGTTAGTAAGAGGGGCATGCAATAAGTAATACTCCTGACCCACTTCCAGTTGTCTGATCTAGCTGAAATTTTGCATGTGCAATGATTTATATCTCTACGGATTGTGTGGAAAATTACAGCTCTGAACTAATTGTGGTTTCTGTTTTACAGGTTTTTGAACTGAGTCAGGTGTAAAATAGAGCCTGTTGAATGTCGAGCAGTGACCCGGTTTTTGTATTTGAAAGGACGAACACCACAGGACACTTTTGATGAAATGAAAGAAAAACTCATCGTGATAATGCCCCATCATATGACCTTGTAACACGCTGGTATCGTGAATTCAAACATGGCCGGAAGTCTGTGGAAACAGCTCTCAGACCTAGTCGCCCCCATTCTGCCATTGATGAGGCATTTGTCCGTCAAGTTGAGGTTGCCATTTTTGAAGATCGGCGCATTACTATTCACCAAATAGTCCAAGATGTCAAGATTAGTACAGCGTCTGTGAAAACTATCATTCATGAGCATTTGCATATGCATAGGGTGTCTGCGAGAATGATTCCCAGTTTGCTCACACCATTCCAGAGGCGAGAACGCATCGAGTGCCCGAGAATGAATTTGGAGATGTGCCAAGAAGAGTCAAAGTTTTTCAAAAGACTGATTACACAGAATGAAACCTGAGTCCATCACTATGATCCAGAGATCAAAGCCCAGTCAATGCAGTGGAAGTACTTGGACTCACCAGCTCCAAAGAAGGCAAGGATGCATCCCTCCGCTGGCAATGCCATGCTTACAGTCTTCTGGGACCAGGACGGAGTAGTGATGACAGATTTCCTGGCAACGGGTACCACAATTACAGGAGTCTATTATGCTTCACTTTTGAGGAAATAAAGGGAATAAAGTTATCAAAATCAAGAGGCGGGACAAGATCAGCAAAGGTACCCCCTGCAGGACAACGCTCCGGTCCACAACTCGCATGTCGGCAGATCAGAAGAACGGGCGTGTGGTTATGAAATCCTTCACCATCCTTCCTACTCTCCTGACCTTGCACCATCTGATTTTATCTCTTCCCAGTCATGAAGTTGTTGTTGAAAGGAAAGCGTTTGCCAGATGATGCAGCCTTGATTTTTGAAGTGACGTCATGGTTGTTGGACCAACCTGAGTTTTTTACAAAAACGGTCTCCAGAGCTGCATCAAACGATGGGAGAAATGCATAACTCTGGGTGGTTCCTATGTAGAGAAAGACTAATAACTGTGCCAAGTTTCGTTGATCTGCTGTTATGAGAAGTGGGTTAGGGGCATTGCTTATTGCACACTCCTCGTACACATATTTACAAATGTCTCCGGAGAAAATTTCTTACATACTTATATGAAATTTCTGTTTCACAATTTTTGCTTTTTATTATTTTAAGAAGAAAACGTTCTTTTTATATTGTTTCTTTTTTTTGTAACCGTTTACATGTTTACATCGTATCGTACAGATGAGTACAGGAATTTAGTTCTTTTAAGTGATAGATGATTCGAAAGTATTTGCCACCTAAACTCCAGTATTGCTCACAAAACTATCATACCCTAAAACATACCCTAAATCATACCTTGCTCGTTAGAGTATTATGGACGGGCCTACCGACACTTACCACCACCTTTTTCTATTCGGTCGTTTTTGGACAACCCACCATCCGAACAACAAAATGGAGTGTACTCCGAAAACCGTTCTACCATGAGGAGGTTGGGGTGGGACAAAACAAACAAACAAACAAACAAACAAACAAACAAACAAACAACAACAGCCGTACTTTAAGTTTTTCGCGGGGGTCGAGAGCAGGCTAATATCGAGCAACTCCAGTTAACGGGCCCTGCTAGTATAATAATAAATAGGAAATCTGCATTAATCAAAATATATTTAAGCATATTTTGCGACCGGGCAATGCCAGGATGCCTGCTGGTATATATATATATATATATATATATATATATATATATATATATATATAAAATCAAATAAGAGAGAGAGAGAGAGAGAGAGGGAGACAGACAGACAGATAAAATCGGTCATGAAAGGACTGGCACTAGAAATAGAGAGAGAGAGTGAGAGAGAGAGAGAAACAGAGAGAGAGAGAGAGAGAGAGAGCAAGAGAGATAAAATCGGTCATGAAAGGACTCGCACTAGAAATAGACAGTACATACATCCACAGGGAGAGAGAGAGAAAGAGAGAGAGAGAGAGATCATTTAATGAATATCATCAACTAAAGAAAGGGGGGACTAGAAGTGGACAAGAAACTCTTATGGAGATACTGGCAGTAGGATTAGTACATTTTTACTAAGCGTGTCGAAAGCTTTAATATTCTCATTTAATAATGATATTGAATGAGATTTTTAATGCAACTTTGTCAGTGAACGCATGTTATTTATAGTTATTGACTTGGTTTTGCCTTCTCCACGTATTTTTATTTTCACATAACAATGTCGTCCATTGTGCAAACATTGATTTGCAATTGTTTCGCTTGTTTCAAGTGCTTCTGGTCTTATTCGTGAAAGAAAACACTTGGACTATTGTTCTTACTGACTTCATTTTGATCCAACAATGTGCCCAGATGTTGTCCGGTTAACAGGATATAATCTCGCAATTCGTACATCTTAGATTATTTGGTTTTATTATTTTATTTTACGGCACATCAACCCTTTTCCGAATATTTAATGTCGAATGCAGTGATTTTGCTAAAAAAATATATATGCTTCAAGTACTTTGTAGCTTTAAATATTTATCCATGGTGTTTAGTTTGGTTGTTTTATCTTACGGAATATCAACCCTTTTCAGGTGAATGTTTTTCAATTTAATTTTTTTTATTTATAACGGACTATTATCCTCATCTTTTCATAGTTGTTTCACGACGTTTCGGCCAATATTCCTCTGACCTTCGTCAGGTGGTAACTACGGAAGGAAGTAATTGCAGTGGATGCAGTCAGGAGATTCAGAGTTCCTATCCCGTCACGGTTTCCACCTGACGAAGGCCAGAGGAATAGTTGGCCGAAACGTCGTGAAAAACTAAGAAAAGATGAGGATAATAGTTCGCAATAAATAAAAAAATAATAAATAATACTCATCTCAATAATGAATTCCAATTAAATAATATATGCCATTTTCAGGTTATTTCACATCGATTCCGTCATTTTAGTAAAACGTTTTATGATTGAAGTTCGTTATATTTTTCAAATATTTATTCATAGTGATTTGTTTGGTTATTTATTTATTTTACTGAAATTACTCGAGACAAGGCATAACGCCACTTGATGTAAGGAAAAATCAAGAATGAAAGATGATTATTACAAAGACAGATGCCTATTGGAGTTAGTCTTGAAAATCTTGTAGGTAGAAGGAAAACAGTGAGCAGGAAGAGAGTTCCACAACCTTGCAGTCCTTGAAAAAAAGCTACTGAAATAGGAAGCTGTATTACAATCAGGTATTAAAATAATAAATCGATATTGATCTGTAGACCAACGAGTCAAACGAGATGGAACAAAGAAAGAAGGGAATAGATCATACAATTCTGAAGAACACATGGCATTATAGTATTTATAGAAAAAACTGAGACTAGCAACATCACGTCTATGACAGAGAGAGAGAGAGAGAGAGAGAGAGAGAGAGAGAGAGAGAGAGAGGTTACCGAGAAGAAAGTGTGTGTGTAGGGGGGCTAATAAAACCACAGATACGTTTCTGAAATTCATCAAGAACCTTAAAATGTGACACAGATTCACCAGCTCACATATGACAACAGTACTCCATATATGGTCTGATAATAGATTTGTAGAAATAGAGAATAGCCTCGGGTGTGAGAAAGTAGTTAAAGCGATAGAGAGAACCGACTTTAGGGAATATCAACCATTTCCGATTTCATGCTAAATCCAGCCATTTTGGAAAAAAAAACCCCAAAAACATTTTACCCTTACAGTTATTTATATCTTCAAATATTTATTCATAGTGTTTGGTTTGGATGTTTTAAGTAAAGATTGTTTTTTTTTTGGCAGAATTAACCCATTACCCGCCAACGTACCGTTAACGGGACACTCAAAAATCGTCATTTTTCAATTTTGCTAGTGTAGTAGTTTTCATTGATCTCTATTCATTCGGTAATAACCGCTGATTGACAAATTTCTCAATAAAATTTATAATTTATGCAGCATTGAATTATCTTGTTGGGGTTTTCAGACATTATTCTACAAAGCAATATTTTCTCCCCAAAAATGCATGAACATTTTTCTTATTGGGTGAAATCTGTGTATTAGGATTCATGTGCAAGTTGATGGAATTTTGGAAATAAGTGAGTAGGAATTCGGATTTAGCCCCCCCCCCAAGGGCGCTATCAAGAACTACTTGCTTTATATTGCAATTGGCTATCATTCGTATTCATAAGATGACTTACAAGTGGGACACACTTTTCTAGTCGGTATATATATATATATATATATATATATATATATATATATATATATATATTATATGTATATATATACATACATATATATATATATATTATATGTATATATATACATATATATATATATATATATATATATATATATATATATATTTAGGCAGCTTTTTCTCATTTAGACAAATATTATTGAATAGCAATTTACAATTTTCCTTTTTATCTTCTCCAATCTCTGAATAGTCCTTTTTGTGTTCTTCTCGAAATTGTATATGTTGGATCCATAATCGCGAGCGCTTTCGACAGAAGTACTTCTATCATCCTCAGGCATATTGTAGAAATAAATGTAGAAATTGTTTTCTAATTTACTTATATATACACTTTTTTCCTAGTCACGTGGTAACTTGTTACAAGTTAGGTGGGCGGACTTATATATATATATATATATATATATATATATATATATATATATATATATATATATATATATATATATATATATATTAAACACATTTATATATACAAACACATACATACATTTTCAAACATTTATCCCAAACATTTCAAAGCGTTCCGGCTGCACTCATAATTAATATTATTTACTTGAGGTTTCTTTGTTTTAATGTACAATGCCTCGAGTATTCTTAGCCTATTTACATTTCTCTCACTCTGCAATACTCTTGTATTTTCTACCATAATTCTTCGAAATTCCGAATGGTGGCAGTCATTTCCCTTCAAATGTTGTGAAATGTGATTGGGACCAACATTTAGTGATTTTTATATGGCTGATCTAGAAAACAAGTATTTAATTTAATAGAGACACCTTCTATTTACGTTCGATATGTGGACGATATACCAATTCTTGTCAATAACACAGAGGAAATAGAATATTTAAAGGGTATCTTTCAGAATAATTCAGTTCTTAACTTTACATATGAATTAAGTACTAATAATAAAATCTCGTTTTTAGACGTTCTCATTGACTCTAGTAGCGATGAATTCATCACCTCCGTTTTTTAAAAACCTACATCCATTAATTCCTGTATTTTAAATTTTAAAAGTGAATGTCCATTCCGCTATAAAACAAATATAATAAGGAATCTTATACATCATGCAAAGATGATTTCCTCAAAGAAAAACATATTCTTTAATGAATTAAAAAATACAAAACAAGTGTTAGTAAATAATCAATTCCCTAGTAGATAAAGAAATAGTAATTTGAGTCAAATTAATAATATTTAAGAAAATTATCAACCTGTTAATATACATATATATTACCGTAACCAGTTACACAAAAACTCAAAAATCGATGAGAGTATTCTTAAAAATATAATCCGTAGATATGTGGCTCCCAAAAATAATAAAAAAATAAAATTTATTATATATTATAAAAAAATACAGACAACAAGCCTTGTAATGAAAAACAACATTTCGCAAACAAATGACCTGTTGGAAAGGACCAATGTAGTTTACAAATTTAGCTGCCCAATAGGAGAGTGTATCTCCAATATTAGTAGCTTAATTGGTTCAACAACTAACACATTGTCGCGAATACTGACTCTCCACCTCTCTGACTCTAGCTCCATATCACAACATTGCCTTCTTCTCAAAATTAATCCTCGAGCACTCGACGCGTTCTCGCTTCTGGAATGGTGTGAGCAAACTGGGAATCCATCTGGCCGATATCTTATGCATATGCAAATGCTCATGAATGATAGTTTTCACAGACCCTGTACTAATCTTGACATCTTGGGCTATTTGGTGAATAGTAATGCGCCGATCTTCCAAAATGGCAGCCTCAACTTGACGGGCAGATGTCTCATCAATTACAGAAGTGGGGTGACCAGGTCAGGGAGCTGTTTCCACAGATTTCCGGCTATGTTTGAATTTACGATGCCAGCGTTTTACAAGGTCATATGATGAGGCATTATCACCATAAGTTTCTTTCATTTCATCAAAAGTCTCTTGTGGTGTGCGTCATTTCAAATACAAAACCGGATCACTGCTCGACATTCAACAGGCTCCATTTCACACCTGACTCAGTTCAAACATCTGTAAAACAGAAACCGCAATTAATCCAGAGCTGTAATTTGCCACATAACCTGTAGAGATATAAATCATTGCACATGTAAAATTTCAGCTAGATCAGACAACTGGAAGTGGGTCAGGGGCATTACTTATTGCACGTCCCTCGTAGCTCACCAACCAGATTCATTTTTATTCCTAACCACTCTTTTATTATTAGCCAATAGTCGAGCTTAACTCACACAACTGTTTAACTAGCTTCTGCGTTCTATTCCTATATATATATATATATATCCCCCTCTCTCTCTCTCTCTATATATATATATATATATATATATATATATATATATATATATATATATATATATATATATATATATATATATATATTATTTGTTGATGACTGCATATATGACGTTAGTTTTTAAAACATTGAAATAAATAAAATACGGCCCCCTCCTCGGCCGTATTTTTTTTACGCCGGTCTTGTATTTGCGTATCGTCATGTATTTATCGATCTATGAGACGATTCCAGTTTCCCCTGGCGTGCTAAAATTTCAGTCTCTGCCCAGACAGTTCGTTGGTGTGCGTGTGTAAACAGTTTATACGGCAACTTTTATAAAGACACGATGGATTATTTTAAGAGATTCTCTTCACGCGAATCCATCCAAACGGCGCTTTCGACGCAAAATAACAGATTCAATCGGTCCAGACAAATCTTCGCGTAAATGCACAGACGGGTTTTGTAAGAAATGATTCCCGTTTTACAGCAGACAATCATATGCAAAACGAAATAACTAGCGTAGGTGCGAAAATATTGAAACTATTTCTGGTCACGTTTGCCATCTTTAACACGATGTTTCAGACAGTGCTTTCTTTTCGGCGTCGGATATATACGTACAGAGTTCTTTAAAATATCTCTATAAATTATATTTGTGTTCTTTCCCCTGTCTGTCCGTCTGCATGCATGTTTGTATCTATCTGTCTATCTATCTATCTATCTATCTATCTATCTATCTATCTATCTATCTATCTATCCTTCTGTCACATATCTAATTATCTACCTAAATTCTTTATCTGAGCTCTTTCTATCGCTATATATATATATATATATATATATATATACTAGAAAAAGTACCCGTCGTTGACTGGGTTCAAAAACAGCCTACAGAAAATGGACTCTGATTTATGAAAGTAGATAGGTTATGAAAAGGAAGGGTTGTAATGAGATAGCTTCGAATTTGTGGGTATCAAAACCAAGGCAAAATATGATGAAAGTAAAAATAAAATAGATAAACCCCATAATTTATCATGCCATACCTGTTCACACTGAAACACTTATCACAATACTCTGTGGATATATATTAAAAAAAACCTTATTAAACTTTGTGACATATTTCCATTCTATGGAGGTCAAGCGCGAACGAACACTCCATAATTTTATTATACCGTATTTCTTCAAACTGAAACATAATTATTAAAGTATATTTACGCAGATAGATATGAAAAGTCTTTATTAAAGTTTGTGCCTATTTCCATTCTATGGAGGCCAGGCGCAAACGCAGGCCCCACAATTTTATTATAACATCCCTATTTAGGTTAAAACATACTTATCAAAGTATTATTATGTACATCTATATCAAAAACACTTGTAAATGTTTGTTTTTTAATTTTTAATTTTTTATTTCCATACTTTGTGGACCCGGCGCGAAGCAGATCCCACAATTTTAATGAATCATCATTATGCCAGATCAAACATGCCCATTCCTGTGTCTCGATACATCTTCTACCATTATATGTGATCAGCTTTCTATAATAGTCAACCATATGGGAGCCTATTCGTGACCAGACACACACACACACAGATGTTCATCTTATATATATATATATATATATATATATATATATATATATATATATATATATATATATATATATGCACACATATATATATATATTGCAATTTGTTTAGATTACATATTAAAAATAAAATTTTAAAAAATTAAACCTCATATATATATATAAATATATATATATACACATCACTTACACATACATATATACATTACTTACATATATATACATTACTTACAAATATATATGCATCACTTACATATATATATACATACATCACTTATATATACATACATCACTTACATATATATATACATGCATATATATACATTTACATATATATACATCACTTACATACATATAAATATATATAACTCACTTATATATATATATATCTACATCACTTACATAACTGTATATCATCATATATATATATCATACATCACTTACATATATATATCATTTCCATATATATACATGATATACACATATATACATCATTTACACATATATACATCATTTACATATATATATATACACATATCATTTACATACATATATATATATATATACATCATTTACATATATATACATCATTTACATATATATACATCATTTACATATATATACATCATTTACGTATAGATATACATCATTTACATATACATCATTTACACACAGACACTATATATATATATATATATATATATATATATATATATATATATATATATATATATATATATACCTGATGGGACAGTTGCAACATAATTCCAATTCAAATTCTTTATAAATCTCTGAATAATTAATAGTAAAAATGTAATTTTTTACAATTATCACAAAAATCACACGTGAAATTTTCTCAAATAATTTCTCAGATGTAAGAATACATTAATTAGGAATGATCTATCGATTTTAGTTTTACTGGTATTTTAAAATCAATAGATATGCATTATGTTATTATTACTATCAGCGGTTAATTTATCAGGTTGACAAGAAACTTCTTGCACTTTTTAACTTTTTAATTTAGATGAATATATCCTTGCACAAACAAAAATTTATTGATCGAAATAATCACCATCACAATCAACAAACTTTTGCCAACGCAAAGCAAGTGTAATTATGCCAGTAACGTAAAAAATGCGTTTTTGTGGTGATGAAGTCGTTGAAGGCGTTTTCGATATCGCGTAGATTTTCTAAGCATTTATCATGCAGGAATTTGTCAAAATGCTTGAAAATGTAGTAGTCGGTAAGTGAGAGGTCTGGAGAGTATGGCGGATGAGGCAGAATTTCGTAGCCCAATTTGTTCAACTTATGCAATGTAGATTTAGCAATATGGTGTTGTCAAATTTTCTGATGCATTTCAACCATTTGTTGATAGTAATTCTCCGTCGTAATGATTTCGTCTGCATTCAAAAAACAAAACAGACAAAAAAAAAAAAATGAATAAGACTGGTCACAGACCACCAGACAGTCAGTATAACGTTTTTTTGTGCAACTCTGGCTTTAGGAGTGTCGTGGAACTTGTTTTGCGTTGGCAAACATGAATTGATTCTGATGGTGCTTATTTCGATCAATAATATTTTTTTAAGCCAGGATATGTTCATCTGAATTTAAAAGTTAAAAATACAAGAGCGTTCTTATCAACCTGATACTAACCTCTAGATGACTTTTAAAAAGAGTTAAGACGTATATATAAATCTTATTTTCTGTTCTACTGGGGAGATGAAGAGCAAGAAAGGGAAAGGTACATA
The DNA here is from genome assembly GCF_053919585.1 of Euprymna scolopes. Taxonomy (NCBI): domain Eukaryota; kingdom Metazoa; phylum Mollusca; class Cephalopoda; order Sepiida; family Sepiolidae; genus Euprymna; species Euprymna scolopes. The sequence continues at coordinate 22,936,931 of NC_136498.1, forward strand.
ATTCTCATTAGTATAAATTAGTATAAATTTCCAAAATTATATGGCAAATGAATCAATAGAAAAATAATCACAGGAAAATATAAATTGACTATATAGATTAGGAATCAGTAAAACCAACATATTTCAGGTGAAAATATTATTTAAAAGATTTATTTAAATCTTATTTTCTATTCTACTGGGGAAAAGGAGAGAGAGAGAGAGAGAGAGAGAGAGGGGAGAAGGAACTAAAAGCGAGAGAAAATCTTTTGGAATCTAGAGACCTGTATGGTGAAGGGGTAAGATTTTGCTGCTAGTCGTGTAAATTGACAGTATTTACTTACAGCTGGTACACATGCAGTAAGTTCAGCGATGCCACTAAGGCTGACGCCTAGCAGACCATGCGGGACCTATTAGGTATAATTTTTTTTGTTGAAAAATAGTCATTTGTGCGCCAGTCCTGGTGTGGTGAGATTAGTCCATGCATAAAGCGATGGTAGTTATATATATATATATATATATATATATATATATATATATATATATATATATATATATATAATCTTAAATTACATACAGATGGAAATGATATAAATGCATCAGACTTTCACCCGGATGTGACGTAATAGCACCAGATATTACGTCACACCACCATAATTTAAAAAAAAAAAAATGAAAGACACTAGTTAAAATCAAATGAATACTGTTTTTTACATGGATATCTTCAAGATAAACAATTCAGGAGATTATGAGAGTATAAAACGCAAAAATGAAAGAAAACAATGATATTAGCATAAAAATTAATGATACTTACGACCGTGTTATCCTTGGAATCGTTCGGGAGATTTACGGAAAATCTCGGAAAGTGCCGAAATGCTTAAGACCTTAACCCTAATTCAAAATAAAAACCATAACTAGAAAATGTTTGATATCATTGATTTATTTGTATAGAAAAAAATTAAAAGAAGAAAAAAATATCACATGAAAATTGTATGCAATCAAAGTTTTTCTTATTAAAAAATAACTTACCTTGCAATGAATGTTACTGTGTTGATTTGAATCATAGTTTTCTAAAAGTTTCGTAAGAATTATTCAAGAATAGTGTTTTCATTATTCCATTAATTTTTCATTAAAATTGTTTTCATTTCCAATTAATTTTTCAGTGGAAGAAAGTGTGGTGAAGGAATGAGTAGGCTGGGGTGGGTGGGAGAAGAGGGGGAAGTACGTTATCATGTATTAGCCTTATACTGAAAGAAATAATATATTTTTTAATAAAAAATAAATATGCGCGAGAAGATGAAAATACAAGAAAACATTCGTTCGGCATTTTCCGGCGGTTGCCGTAAACTGCCCGAACGATTCCGATGATAGTATGATTCTTCACGTTAGTACTTAATTTATTAAACCGTATATTTCCAATTTCTATCTTCAAATTATCTGCTAGGTTCCATTTTGATGCTTTAATTGAATAGTATGTTCACGTGTATCAGTTTCCGGTAACATTATTTTTATAAAAATATAATCTTAAATATAAGCTTATATGCTTCGTAAGGTGAGTGCACTCTGCATACTTAATAATTAATTTTTATTCAATAATTAAACATCCGAAAACGATTAACTAAAATAATCTAATGGTCTAACACGCTTGTAATAGAAATGGCGATATATACCTACCAGGAGTATTATCGTAAAGCAACGTTGCATAAAGAAACCAACCACATGATTGATCCAAAACGATAACAAAGTATTCTAACTAGATGACTTTGGGAACGGAATACCCCACCAATATAAAAAAAAATATATGCTACTATATACCCGTTTGTATGTATGCGATCTAGAAAACCTTTCCCTATAACGAAACATATAAACCTATAAAATATATTTATACTCTAGTATAAAGAAAAAGATTAACAACCCAAACGAAAGAATGACAACCATCTAAATTAAGTTTATATATAGATATGAAAATCTTTGCTACTATAACTACTAATATAACTCCCAGTATACCACCTTTACTTAAATCATATAAATAGGCTTGTATATCTATTCACTGGCTGTCAATTTAACCATATGGACATATATCTTATAAATAAACAAACACATAAATAGATAATTTGAAAACGAGAAGTAAATATATACAGAGAGCTTAACAATAAAATAGATGGATAATGTAGTCGCCGCCAGAAAAAAAAAACAACCAAAGATGGGGAAGTTAACAGCAATGAGGGTATAATATTACTTCAGATTAAGGCGAAAACTTAGGCCAATAAATAACCTCCAAGTTAAAAGAATACCGATATCATCTGCTGCTATAGCTTGACTACATGATAACATACTTCCCCTCTTTTCTTAAACCCAAAACTACTACATATCTTTATTACACCTTCCTCCCAAACCCCTACAGACTGCATTCACAAAGTATACATCTTACTTTCTTCCAAAACGTAAACTGCACCCAAATATCTTATAAAAAACGAATGTAATCTTGACTCTGTTTTCAGTATCGTTTATTTTTTTGGTCTGATGAAGTTGTCTCCTTGAATTGGATTGCACTTCATGCACATATGTAACCAATAATGATTGTATAATAAACAGACTATATATATATATATATATATATATATATATATATATATATATAATATTTCATGTATCCACATATAACATAATAATAAGGAGTTATAATAATTTTATGTGTCTATTTTAAGTATTTACTTCAATAGTGCTCAATTCGGGAGTAGAAATAGATAGTTAGTTATAAAATATATTTTATTACAACTAAACTACACAGATGCATCTGCGTTTGATCCGCGTAAAGATCATTTGATTGAAATTAATTAGTTTAGAAACGAATTTTGGAAAGACACATACACAAGCACACACACGCACATACACACACATGAACACAAACACACGCACACACACGCGTATATATAAATTCGGTATATTTTTGTATACATACATATATATAATGTATCTATATATGCGGACAAAGTTCTCTTTTAGACTAATAAACTGATTGTTATGAATTTGAAACACATCTGCCTTTCGTAGGAGTTTTAATGTAGGCTATATTTTGTTAAATTTAGTTTAAACAAAAAACAGTAAAAAAAAGGATGCAAGTACGTGTGAAAATTTGTTTGAAATGATAGATTTGTTTTGGTTCTTTTTCGTAAATCTTTTTCTTCTTCTTCTCCCTCTTTTTTGTAATTTAATCTCATCGTAGGATTCAATTACTCTACTTTATTCACATCTATTACAATTAACAAAGAAAGCTGCACGCAATTCATAAACAACGCGTTTGGGTGTCTGAGTTAGAGTCTCTATATGCGTGCGTATTTTAGATTAAGCGTGTTAACGAAAAAATAATTTCTTTTTGGAAGTGAGGAAATCTATATCCATCTATTCACGCATTTCAGTTTCATTTTATATATCCCATATTTTATCCTCATAATATATATAAATATGTATTATGTGTGTGAGTGTGTGTTTGAGAGAGAGAGAGAGAGAGAGAGAGAGAGAGAGAGAGAGAGAGAGAGAGAGAGAGAGAGAGAGAGAGGAGCGAAGATTAAGTTATGTAAATGTTGATTACGAACGTTTGTTTATAAAACAGAGAATACGACGTAAAGTGAATTATTTCCTTATTCATGGGAGTTTCAAATAATTGGCATTTTTCTTCAGAGAGGAAAACTCAATTTCTGAATCTGTAAATATTTCCATTTCTTTATTTCCCCGCTTATCTGCTCCCCAAAACCCTTAGAAATCGCCTTAAACACTATAGTGGAATGAGACTGTAAATTGATAGCAACATTCAATGCTACTAAGACTTAGCTGCTCTGCTTTAACAATTACAAGAAACCTTGCCAACCATTGTCATGGCTAATAACACCCAGATCTGGACTTGTGCATCTAACGCTAATCTCCCCCTCTTGGACAGAGTCCCAAAAAAAGTCTCTAATCTAATAGAGCCCGCACTGTCAAGTAAACTCCAACCCCTGCCGCAATGTTACATTCTGTGTTTTTTTTTTCAAGTCTCTTAATGAAATATGCTCGGATGAATTCATTGTATTTGTTTCTCCTCGACATACATATCCCCAACAAACCTACTTAGCAACAAAATCACACCCCTTAAGTGTAGAGGTACCTAAATACCGGAAAGCCTTCTACTCGAATAGTTTCTTCTCTTGGATGGACAGCTAGACTTTGGAATTCTCATCCTGCTACCTGCTTCCGTGATTGTACTGGCATGCAGAAGTTTAAATGTAATGTAAACCAACATCTTGCTCATCTTCCCTAAACATTGTCCAAAACCTCAAACTATAAAAAAAAGCAGTGAAATATGAAGTTTAGGTTGTAAAGATAGTCTCTAAACGTTGCTTAACGAAAAGGAATAGATTCTAAATTTACATTGTTGTGACGTCACCTAAATAAACGTAAAGGATTGGTCCGTTAGTTTTATTTTCGATTTTTTTATAACTTATGGAACCTAACAATATATTATATTTTTTCTGGATCATGTTAATTTTACGACTCAATGGGGAAGTTACCAACATCGTGGAATCGCTAATTCGTCAGGATGTGAGTCGGCATTTATTAATTCATAATCGGGATCTATCAATTTTTAGGACCGGGGTTCAACTACGTACAAGTTATGATGTGTCTTATTTGGATTAATATAATTAAAAAAAATGGGTTGGTAAAAGAATTTGTTATAGCAAAGCATGTTAGCGCAAAAGAAAATTTAAAAGCTTCAAAGTTAAAAAAATGTAATGTTCGAAGATTATAAAAAATACTAGACTACCCGTGACCCGCTGGGTCAGTATGTAATATTAGCTATGAAATTCATGTATGATCGTGACACTTGTGATGTAAAGAAAATAGTTTTTTTTCTTCACATAGCAGATACATTTCTATGAAAGTATATTAAAATGAAAAAAGAATATAGATAGATTTCTATGAATCGTTCTGTTTATTATAATTGATTATTTTTGAAAAAAAAATATTACAGTTACTGAATTATAAGTGGTTGGCCATACTTATAGGTAAATGTGCACTGAAAAAATACCATAATACTTATTATAGTTAAATTCAAATTTTAATCTATCTTTTTTTTACAATGAGAACATAACTTATTTTATGGCTGTCAACGGGTTAAAGTAGATAATTTGTAAAAAAAAAAAAAAAAAATCCGTTACAATAACTTAAACGTAATACAGACATGAACGATGTAAAAAAAGCAGACAATTGTTTATTTGAATAATTTAAACGTGAAAAAAGAACCCAAAAGAACAATTGGGACGCTGAAAACGTACACAGAAAAACAATACGTTTTATGGTTGCGTTGATTATTCCGGGTTAATGGCATTCGGACGGATCACTCATACATGAAAAAATACTCCCTATTCGTGTAAAGTTAGCTATTTTCCCGAATAATCGCTCCAAAATCGAAAATTAAACATGATTTTCCTACGAATCGAACGCCGACCAAAGTCATTTAGCAGCAAAAACGCACATGAACCTACCGATGAGAAATATAAGAATGAAAAACTCATATTGGAATCCTTCAACAAGTTATAGAAACTTAAAATCTAAAAAAAAAGAAGAATTAATAACACCTGAAGTAAAAATATAAAACCTAAATAAATAAAATAAAATAAAACTTATATTGAAACAGATTAGTAAATGTGTCAACAAATTCGCCATTCTCACAAACTATTTTGTATCTAGAAATGTAAACAAAAATAAAAAAAGGAAGGAAGGAAAAGGGACGGATAGAGAGTTGTAGTAGTAGTAGTTTTGACTTTACTACAATTGTTCTTAT
>NC_136498.1:22945227-23010227 GCF_053919585.1 Euprymna scolopes
GGGGGGGGGTCACTTTTTCACCGATATTTTAAAAAGTTATCCTCTCCTTTAGATTGTCTAGCCTTAATTTAAAAAAAAATGTCGCTTCCGGTTTGGCGGTGGTCGTAACAGAAGAAATGTTAGGTTTTAACCCGTTCTATTCCTCCTTTGCGGTACGGGTTCGAGCCTGCCTTCCTACTACCATTTTTTTTTTTTTGCTCAACATACACATCCAAACACCCGGACAACGCCGGGCTGAAATGCTAGTATATATATATATATATATATATATATATATAAATGTGAAAGTGTCTGTCTGTGTGTGTGTGTGTGTACATTTCCCTACGCAATAAATTTTAAGGGGTCATAATAGGGGTCAAAGTTAAAAAAAATTGACCGTTTTTTTTTTTTGCTCAGCATACACATCAAAACACCCGGGCAACGCCGGGCACCTATGCTAGTATATATATATATATATATATATATATATATATATATATATATATATATATATATATATATATATATATTACTTCAGAATAAAATTATCTATCAATCAACTCGTATGGAATTTCATTTTTAATTTAATGGAATTCTAACTTTCATATATATATGTATATAAATGTTTTTTCAGTTAATTATCATTAATATTATGATATTTTTTTCAGTTAAGTATTATTATTAATATTATGATATTTTTTCAGTAAAATATTATTATTAATATTATGATATTTTTTCAGTAAAATATTATTATTAATATTATGATATATAGGTTCCACCGGACCTATATAATAATTTTTTTTTACCGGACTCAATGTATAAACAAAGAAAATTTCTCCAGGAAAATGCCTACTTCGGACTGTTCCCTTGTGATGTGGATTACTCAAAATACAGATTGGATCACCTTACCACACTGCTATCGAAGACATTCACTTCGGATTTTTCCATGCAATTTAGATGTGAATTTTTATATACTTTTCATTAACTTCCCTTACTCTATGATATTTAAATACTTAAAAAAACTTAATTATGATTTTCCATATAGCTAATAAGGTGTAAACCATTATAACTATTTGCTAATATTTTCTCCTATGAAGAGATGGTAGATATCGAATTCCTATATGATAAGGAATTATAATATTTCAAATGTATTCTTTGCCTTACGTAGAATAATAAAAATCTTTTGCTTTGAAATTTAACCATTTCACGTCATAAATTTTAAAATTTATTCAGTGACTAATATATATATATATATATACATATATATATATATATATATATATATATATATATATATATATATATATATATTAGTCTAAAGATGGTTGGAGTATTTTTTATATATAAAAGTTGAACAAAGTAAGAAAATGTAGTTTACATTCCCTTAACCTCAAGTTATGTTTAAGCATGGATAAGCGGTGATATTCTATTAAAAAAAAAAACGCCGATGAGATGACAGAATTTAATTAAGTCTACATTGTCTACTTTAGCGAAGCCATCTAGTTACCAAACATCTATATACCGTAAACCAACGTTTACAGGTTTGTACACTCGTTGGGATTCATTTTGTCCCAGAAAACGTAAGATAAATCTAATTTGGACCCTAACACATCGTGCCCTTATGATTTGTTCCAAATCAAAATTAGATGAGGAATTGAAAAGAATTACGGATACTCTATCCAAAAATGGGTACCCCCTTGATGTGATTAGGTCAACTATTCAAAAGAAATTGGCCGAATTCTCTCGAATGAAAGAGAATATAGTAGCCAAATGTCCAATTTATCTTCGTCTGCCTTGGTTAGGTAGAGTAAGTGAGAAATTTGCCAAACAAATAAGTTCAGCAGTTCATGGATGCTATTTTGCTGCCAATGTGCGTGTTGTTTTCTCTACGAGAACTTTATTTCCATCTTCTCGAAAAGACGTTTTACCCCCCCCCCACCATAAAAGTAATGTTATTTACAATTTTAAATGTGGTTGCGGTGCCAACTACTTGGGTCGAACGACATTAACATTAGATGGAAGAATTCAACAACATGTACCCAGTAAAATTAGGAATGGAACCTACCGGGCAACTGATGTCGTTACTAACACATACGGGTCTTCAATTACTGATCATTTGCTTAAAAACCCGTCTTGTGCAGCAAACTTTAGCACGGACTCTTTTACCATTATTAGTCGTGCTCATTCATTATACCATCTTAAGATCTTGGAGACCATTCACGTTCGGCTCAGGAAACCTTCTCTTTGCAAACAAAGGGAATGTCTCCTGGGGTTGAACGTGATTAATCTCTAGGGTATTCGTCCATAACGCCGTTTTATTTTAATCGTTTTCCCACTTTTTTTTTTTTTTTCCCCTGTAAATTTAATAAAACGCTATTTTAATCGCTTTCATTCTTTATTTTAAAATAATTCCCTCGATACAGCTTTGAGAAGCGAGGGTCGAAACCGGTCAGCTGGCTCCCCAATTTTTTTTTTCTTTTCTCTCCTGCTTCCCCTTCATTCCCACCTTTTTGGAGAGAAGATATATATATATATATATATATATTTGTATATATACAAATTTACTTTTAATCATGAATCATAAAATCTTCCTTTCCTAATTGCAATATTTAAATTTTGTATCTCTAAAAACATCATGAAATATATATATATATATATATATATATATATATATATATATATATATATATATATATATATATATAAGGTAATGTAGTTTTCCTGAAGCACCGCTGATAAATAGGTATGTGGATATAAATATTTGTATCTTGGAATGCAACTAAACTATAAATTATATACATGTATAATCAGTATACGCATTAGAGTAAATGTTAGGTGGATGTGTCGTCGTTGTCAGAAATAATTTCTCTAAGCAAGGTCAATGTAAGTATTAAGGAAAAGTAAAATCAGAATTGAAACAACTCCAAAAACCATTTCTGCTTTACTTTATAATGTATTTCGCTCCCCACAAAAATCTCCCCAGGAAAAAATTGGCCAACTATAAAAAATCTGAGTGAATAGAGATACTCGCATCTGAGGTGAGTACGGGGGGGGGAGTTACATTTGAGATAGCGTGTGGATTTCAACTAATTGGACATGTGTCATTTTTATGGTTGCTTTTTTTCTTTTTTACATAGGCATCACCACTTATCAAGGCCAAGAGGCTACTCGAGGATAAGGGCTAAAGGGTGTAGAGTAGAAATTGGACACTATAGTAATCGTTAGTAATGGAAATTCGGTAAACTTATATGGAACAGCTCATCAAAAACTTGTTTACATTGGACTTGAAGACAATCATATTATAGTGAGCTGGAAAGCAGGAAAACGGAAGACAATTCCATAGGCGTGCAGTTCTAAGAACGAAGCTTTGCTCATGGAATCTACGCTTAGGCTTAGGCACATATAAAAAGTGGGGGAAATTATTGATAGGTTTTCTGCTAGACGGGTGTTTCTTGTGAAAGTTTGGCTAGGGGGGACCATAGATTGGAGCTCAGCCGAGCACTTGCCATGAAAATAACTTGTTGGTTCTAAGAATTATTATTCGTCTACCTTCATAATCCAATCCTCTTCCTATCAATCGCAATATGGGATGGACGAAAAAAAAACTTTCGAGTGTATTTACACACACACACACACACACACACACACACACACACACACACACACACACACACACACACACACACACGGTAGTGTTTGGATATATGGTTAAGTTGTAGTTTAAGTCATTTAGGACTGCTTTAAAGCTTCACCTCTCACTCATTTTTAGACCAAATTTCAAACAATTATTACATTTTATAGATCAGCTTCTCAGTTATATTGTGGATTTTTTTTCAATTTTCTTACAGTAAAACAAAAGTTATGACGAATTTAATGGTGTTCAAAATCGTAAAAAAAACCGCTGTTTTTTTAATGACTGTTGTCCATAGTAACCACGTCGCTTCAGCGACTACTGTTGCTACCAATTCATTGCTCTTGCGAAAAGAGACGTAACAGGTGAAACAGAAAAAAATGAAAGAATGAAAGGGAGATAATTGGGGGGGATTTTATTGAAAGCAGACAAGTATCATACATTGTTATTACATATGTGTATGTTATGTTTATGGAGGCAAAAAAAAATAAATAAAAAGACTGAAATTAAACAACTGTATCTTTTCTTGAATTACATAACATGATTAAAAATATTATTGGTACTGTTGTTATGAATTTTTCTTTTAAAGAAAACTATGACAATGCATCTCTGAACGATGTTAACCATTTAAATATAATAATTTTTATTTGAACTAACGAGCCCTGTGGAAATTCCACAGCGGACTCCTTCATATGTAATATATTGATGTTGGCATTCTGTGTATGTTCAGCGTAAATTGAGACACCCTGATATTATTGTAGCTATTTTGCTAAAACTGCAGAAGTAGTTATCTAAGTTGGCATGGACGCCCGGCGTAACCCGGTTGTAAAATACGCTTAAATATGATATTTTTATTTATGCAGATTTCGTATATATTAGTCAATTTTTAAATTTGTTTTATTGATTCTTATATATTATAAATTTTTGATTTAAAAAATAAAACAAATAAACCAAAACTTATGAAGAGAATATATATATATATATATATATATATATATATATATATATATATATATATATATATATATATATATATATATATGTGTGTGTGTATGTATGTATATATATAAGTTAAGTTCGTCTAGCTATAATAGAAACCGAAATCAAAACCAATAGTTTTGAAAAATTCTTCGCAAAATTATTTATATAAAAAAATAAATGACTTGAGTGCTATCAGCTATAATCGAAACCGAAACCAAAACTTATGAGGAGTTCTTCGTTTATTACAAGAAATAGAAAGTCATAACAATTAAACGACAATCACTCGGAAGAAAAAGATGTAAGCGTGGCACGCAAAAAAGCAACACCTTATCGTATTAATATATAGATATATAGTACTGTCCTAAAATATATTTCTCACTCCTGTATAATGGATAGACCATGAAACTGCAATTAAATTTTTAGATGATTTAATGTATGATTTATTTTCACTATAAAACTTTCCATAAAAATATATTGAACTTTTTTTTATACATGCCATGGTTGTTCAAAAAAAAAAAAAAAATAAATAAAGCCTCCTATATTTTAACTCATAAAGTCGATGTGCTACGATAACGGGAGTTGTACCATTAAAACGAAGGACCTTTTGTACTCCAGAATTTATTTTTCTATATAGTCACCGCCATTCTCCGTACATTTTTTCCAGCAATGAACGATGGCCGTGCATGGGCACCCGGAACGTGCTTTGTCATACTAGGGTCGTTTCAAAAGTAAAGTCTCCTATTTGTTTTATCTCGAAATGTTGAAGAGATTCGCACCGTCAATATTTGCAACAGAGAGATGAAACTTTCAAGTCATGAATACATAGGACGAGATTAGTGCCGTTAAAACGAGCGACGTGTTGTGCTCCAGAATTTATTTTTCTACATAGTCACCAGCATTCTCATTGCACTATTGCCAGCAATTGAATATTAATGATGCATCGGTGTCCGGAGCGTGTTTTATTACTCATATCTGTCTTCACTCCGATCCGTACCGATAAACATCCACCGGCACTCGTTGGACGTTTACGAAGCCGATGTAGTTGATCTTAGCACATCTAGGAGATGGGTCCGTAGATTACACTACGAACCCATCTCCTAACTATTCTAGGATCAACTGCATAAGCTTCGTAAACGTCCAACGGGCGCCGGTGAATATTAGTCGGTACAATTTTTTCTGCATGCCAGGAATCTAGTGATCCATCTCTGCTTCTGACTCACGTCCATGACAACGTTTGTTTTCTAAAGAGTCTCACACCGGCGATATTTGCAACTGAGAGATGAAAATTTCAGATCATGAATGCATAAGTTCAGTTATCATAACAATGCAATCTCCTCTGATCATTTCGGGCGGAATAAAAATGAAGGCATTACTTTTCGAACGTTCCTTATTAAATATGTTGATTTTATATCAGAATTGTTGTTGGAATCGCTGCTTTTTGTGACGTATATTTGCATGTTATCATGGATATTACATATTATATGTGGACGTTGAAATAGAGTAATCAAATCTCTTACAAAGGTGAATGAGATTTGAGATGGAATAAGTTTATTTCTGTTTCATGTCTACCATGGATGCTCACATAAGAAAGAAGTCAGAGAAATGCAATAGAAAATAAATGGAAAATCTATTTTAGAAATGTAAGAATAAAGAGGGGAAGAGAGGGAGGACGAATTGAGAAGGTGGGAAGGAGAGAATGCAAATGAAGGTAGAGACGGGGGTTGATGAATAAGAAAATGGAGGAAGGACTCAAAGAAAGAAGCAAATTATGAGGAGGAATTGAATTTATAATAATAATAATAATAATAATAATAATAATAATAATAATAATAATAATAATAACCGAAAATGAACTAGAGACACCAATTAACACTACCAGGATCTTCAGCCAAGATATTCAAATAGAGTTTGGTATAGAAAAGTGCGCGCTACTAATTATTAGAAAGGGAAAACTGGTGACGACAGAAGGCATGGAACTACCCAACGAAACGGAGACGAGGGTTACGGGAAAAATATACCTATAAATACCTGGGAGTTTTGGAAGCAGACACCATCAAAGCAACAGAAATGAAAGCGAGAATTAGAAAGGAATACCTCAGGAGAACAAGAAAACTTCTAGAAACTAAATTATATTGTAGAAATCTAATAAAAGCTATAAATACGTGGGCAGCTACACGGAAGATTCATAAGAATGACAAAAAATTGAGAATAATGAAAACATTTCGACATGGATGCGAAAAAGACACGTAAACTGAGAAACTGAATCCCTAATAAGTAGAGCACGAGATAACTCGATAAGAACCAACCACATCAAAGCAAAAATCGACAAGACGCAATAAAACAGCAAATGCAGACTCTGTGGACAAATAGACTAAACGATAAATCATATTGAATGTAGCACTCTAGCCCTAAAAGGACTCCAAGAATAGGCACGGCCAATTGGGAAAGGATGTACACTGGGAATTATGCAAACAACTGTAGCTCGAACGCATAGACAAAGGGTACAAGCATAAACTAGCAACAGTACTTGAAAACAAGAATCACAAAATCCTATGAGACATGGACATACAAAGGGATAAACTCATCCAAGCAAGAAAATCGGATGTCGTAATAATTAGCAAGAAATAAAAAAGTCCTGCCAAATCGTAGACTTTGTTGTTCCAGCTGACCACGGGATAAATATCAAAGAAAAGGAGAAACGGAGCAAATACACAGAGCTAGCCAAAAAAGCTGAAAGGGATATGGATGATGAAAATCAACATAGTACCGATAATAGTAGGAGCAGTAGGTACAATTCCGAAAAACTTTGAAAAAAGAATGGGAGAAATTGGAATCCAAAGAATGGCTGGAAAGATACAACAAATTAGAATAATAAATACAGCTGAAATATTAAGAAGAAAAATAGTAATAAGAGAGAGGACGGCGAGGAGGAGGAGGAGGAGGAGGAGGAATAAGAGTAATTTACAAAGAAAAGAAGAAGAGATACGAAGATCAAGGCAAACGAAAGGAATGGGAATTGAGACGAAGAAGAAGAAGAAAAAGAAGAAATTGAGGGAATAGAAACTAGAATAATTTAGAAATGAAAGAAAAAGAAAGCGAAGAGTAAGAAGAATAAGTGAGAAGAAAGGGAATGTCGTGGAAGAAGAAAAAGAGGAATTTAGAAAGTGAAGAAGAAAAAGAAATAACGAGAAGAACAACAAGCATTGCAACAATGAGATGAATTGAGAAGAAATTAAATAGTAGTAATAATAGTAGTGTAACGTAATCCCCCATTGAGGAGCGTTAGAACTACGCTGAGGTAGCTTTGTATTCCCGGGTGACGCCAGATAACCCAAGGATTTAAGATAGAGAAGGTAAATATATATATTTTATTTCATGTCAAAATAGTTATTGTTTTAAACCAGAGAAATATATTTTTACGGCTAAAAGTTGATGACAGGACATTTCACTTATAACATTGTCTGGCCTTAAATGAACTCAAGGTCGGATGTCAGAATTGACATCTGAACTTGGAAATCGTGAGAATGGGTAATTCAGATTTCAGGTGTGGGAAACGTAACCACGCAAAACCCTAAAGCTTTCGATTTCGTGTCGAAATCTTATTGGCTGGGGAGAATTTCCACCCCATCCACATACCTTACTATATATACGACTGTCGTGCAAAAATAGGTGAGTTTCAGATAGAGTTTAGCTAGAGTTGGGAGTTGAAGCAGATTGCTTATTGAATCAGAGAAGAGACGTGAACCTTCCTCACCTCATCCATCCGTCTGTCGCTGTCTGAAGAGATTTGAGACTTTGGAAAAACTTACTACGAACTGAACGAGAATTGTAAAAACATTTTTGTACATAATTTTGTGAAAATTAAGCTTCTGTAGATAGACTGCAATTGTTTGTCTTTCGTTCTGCCTGTCGCTTCGATATTCGCTTTCAGGATACCAGATTTCATGTAACAACCTCAGAGAAGACTAGATGTCACGTGCCGAGAATCTAGAGAAATAAGAGTCCTTAACCACCTTGTCGAGTGAGGCGTTACAGTAGTGATAGATAGATAGATAGATAGATAGTAGTAGTAGTAGTAGTAGTAGAGATGAAGACAGGGAAGAAAGAGAGGAGATGAAATAAAAGGGAAAAGGTCCGAATAAATAAAGAGGAGGAAAAGAAAAAAAACTTTTTTACTATTGGTTCATCATTTATCAAGGCATGAAAACCACTCGAAGTTAAGAGTTAACGAGAGTGGTTAATGAGTGGATAGTGAAGAGTAAGACAACAGCATAGTGATCGATACTGATCTAAAGTTGGCAGTATTTGATTATATATAAGTGGGCAGCTTGACAAGAACTTGTTTACGTTGAACTTGAAGATGTTCATGTTGCATCAGCTTGAAAGCAAGCCCGCAGTACAAAGTTACACGGGCGGACAGTTCTAGGAAAGAAACTTTGTTCATGGAATTTACGCTAAGATTTAGGCACAGACAGATATTGGGGCAAATTGTTGGGAGTTGTTGTAGCTAGACGAGTGTTTGCTGTGAATGTTTTTCAAGTGGAAAGAGAAACTTTATCTACGGGAAAAAGGTTTGGCAGTATAATAAAGAACACGTGATATGTGTTTATATTACTTGTATTGATCGGACTATTGTTCTCATCTTGAGTGTTATTTGTGCAACGTTTTGGTCGGATTGGCCTTCGACCATCCTCAGGCATGTTGGGTTTTATTTGAAGAAGAATACAGAAAAGTTACTGTCTCCATAGATATGTTTGTATTCTTTGATTTAGTCTCTATTTTATGGCTATGGTTTCTTATTTGTGAAACATTGGTCGACAAAGGGGAAGGAGCTCTAATAATGATCGACAGGGGATTATCTCCCTTCCATCACAAAAATTAAAAGATGTACAATGTTTTTTTTTTTACAATTAGAGGATTTCAAATACTATTAATCTTGGGCTGCTTGGAAATTTTTCTTTTCTTTTTTAGCATATATGCTGCCTCCTTGAATCGCCTTCCTCTCCACCTTGCATCTATTATTTTGACCTGGTTAAACAAAGGGAAGTGTGTCTCTTTTTCTTTCTATATTAGATCAGCCATTCCTGACATTTGGACTTCTCCCCGTATCACGACTTTATGGTGTTCTTCTAAGCTTACTTTTAGGGGACAAGGGTCTCATCCTTGTATAATTTACACAGTTTTGTCATAAGACTTTCGGTCAGGGGCTTGACTCGTACTAGGCGTTTTTTGAGAGTCGAATACTCTTGAATATTGTTCTGATGTCATATTTAAAAAAAAATTGGACTATCCCTTTATGTATGGTATGCACATTGAGACAAGTTTTCAAAAATTCAGACCTTCAATGTGAGATGTGAGTTTAGAGATTAAATGACGGAGCGTTCGGTTACAAGATTGATTACAAGAAGTGCGGAAGAAGTTGAAGGTGATGTGGGTGGATGGAACAGACTTAACTTGTGGGTTGACTGAAGTGTTCCCAATGTATGGAGTGACATGCTGGTTACTGCAATCATCTGGATTCAAACTTGGCACATTCAGATCGTTTATCGTCGTCGTTAACTTCTTAACCATGTTCACTTTCTATAAATAAATGATTTTTATTTACTAAGATGTCGCCACTGATTAAGACATAAATGCCACTCGAGGATAAGAGTTACATGAGTGTAATGTGGACGGTGAGATGTAGCCAGCAGCATGCACCCTTGATGAATTGAACCGATTTCCTCTTACGAAGAAAGTTTCTAGGGAATATTAAATTTACAATCAAGTCCTAGTCGCATGTATATTCCGGTTGGAGTGTGTGTGATAACGTTAGATTTTTGCAGTCTTCGCAATGAGGTGCCAACGTCCCCTTACAGACAGCGTCTGGTATACTCGAGTGGTCACCCATCTAGTGATTACCATTCTCGACGTTGCTTAACTTTAGTCACGTGTCAACGTGATTGTACAATATGGCGAAACATGACGGTAAGCAGATGGAATGCTGTTATTAAAGTTTGCGGTTCAACGAGAATTTGTTCACGTTGAATTTGAAAGGTTGTAGTTAGCTGAGAAACAGTCCCGTGCCACCCTGTTCCGAAGAGGGGCAGTTCCTGGAAAGACACTTTTTTTTATAAAAGTTTCGTTTGGTTTTAGGTAAAGATAGAGGGGAAGGAAAACTATTGATAGTCGTTGTAGCTAAACTAGGTATTTTACAGAGGGTAAACACCTGGGAGTATCCTGTATCTCTACAAGGTCACTGGCTATCCATGCGTGGAGTATTATTGCCACGTCTGGGCTGGTGCATCTGCCACTAGTCTTTCGCTCCTAGAAAGGTTCAGGAAACAGTCAGCAACCTGATAGGTCCTGCACTATCAACTAAACTCGAACCTTGGTATCCTTGTGACTGTTTTACAAGTATAAATATGGCAAGATCTCTGACGAAGAAGCGCTAATACTCTCGAAAAACCCGACAAGCAGCAAAATTCCACCCTTACACCGTAGAGATCCTTAGATACCTTTTACTTACATATTTTTTTCTCTCGGACTGCTGTACTTTGGAATTTTCTCCCGGGCTCTTGCTTCCCTAACTGTACTGACATGCAGAAATTCAAGTGTAATATAAACAGATATATCGCTGCCTACTCCCTAAATAGTACCCTTGTAAATCTGGTCCCAAATAGTAGCCCCTTACGGCTAAGTGGCCTTGTGCTTTGTTTAAAGTGGGGGGAAAATACAAACAGTAAAAAAAAAATGATTGAATTCGAGTATGAACATAACGACAAAGTAAAAGAAGACAAGCCATATTTCTTCTGTGTGAAAGAATACTCTTGAATATTGTTCTGATGTCATATGGACTGTATATTTAAAAAAAAATCGGACTAGTCTGTTATGTATGGGCCCCAAATAGTAGCCCCTTACGGCTAAGTGGTCTTGAACATAAACGACAAAGTAAAAGAAGACAAGCCATATTTCTTCTGTGTGAAAGAATTGTCCACTAGATTTCGAAGTATCTTTTACTCTATTGAAGAGGAAAAAGCAAAGATAGAACGTGAAGAAGGTAAGCAAAAAGATTAATAGAAAAAAAAGGAAAAAAGTCTAGAGATTATGACAAAAGAGGGAAAAAGAAAAAAAAAGAAAGGAAATAGTTTAATAAAATATAGTAAAATAAATAAATAAAAATAAAGGGAGGTAAGCGAGGAAAAATAAAACCGGGTTCATATTTAATCATTAAAAAGTTGTATTCGACAAGGTAATCGAAGACAACGCTAAAGCGCAACGCCCCTCCCCCGCTACCATCCGATGTCTTTCCTCTCCGTCAACTTTATTGAACTTCGACCCCTTTCCAACCTCTGTTCGTTTTATACGTCATTCGCAATGACGTTTTAATTGATTCTGTCAAAAGCAGATGTGCCGCGCCCTCCCACACCGACCTACGTTCATCAGCCTTGTTTAATAACCAACGGGTTTTAAATCTCGTCGCAAATGATCGTTATTATCTCCAATTAACTATCGATTCCACTGAACTTTTTCTTAACTATAAAATCCAGTTTTATCACATCTTTATCTTTACTTTAAAAAATATTAAATATATCAAGCAAAGAGAAAGACTAAAAAATAACAGCGTGTTAGCTAAAACTACAGATTAGTTAAAACTCGTTAACTCGTACACCCGAAAATAAAAAAAACGGAAAATAGAAATAACAACACATAATTTATATAAAACGCATTAAAATTAAATTCCCTACTGAACACGGCTTCATGCTGAAGAGGTCTTGCTTAACGAACCTTCTGGTCATAGAGAAGTCGCTGACGAGAATCATGGACAAGAGAGACACTGCGAACATTGTCTTTCTGGACTTTGTTAAAACTTTCTACTCTGTAAATAATCGTCTACTTCTCATCAAGCTCCGGGTATACGGGGTTCATCCTGAGGTCGTGCAATAAGTCGACGCCTTCCTCACTGACCGCACCTTTTGGGTTCAAGTAAGCGGCTGCCTTTCGGATGTATGAAGTTCAACAAATGGTGTGTCACAGGGTTTAGTCATTAGGCCTCTGTTGTTTCTCATCTTCGTCAATGTCAATGACCTGATTCAAGTGATTTCTTAGCTGTCCGTCCTGTTTGCCGATGACGTCAAAATTCTTCCCCGTCCCGGCAGCAACTATGAAGGTCTCAGAGTTGCATCCATGAAGTCTGAAGATGGCTACTTGGCTAGGAACTGAATTTGAACGCCGCCAAGTGGGTCGGCATCTCACAACTCTCCCATTTCCTCTTGACTTCCAACCAGATGGAGTCCGTCAGTCCAGCCAAGGATCTTGGAGTAATTGTGCCTTCCACATGTTCACTCTTTGAACACTGCATCACCGCTGCTAACAAGGCCAGGGGTGCTCCTTTGGTCGTCCCACTCCATCCATCTTCCTTCCCCTCTACACCTCCCTGGCGCGCCCGATTTTCGAATACAGTATTCAAACCATATCTCCCTATTATGTGAAGCACGTCCAGCGTGACGAACGGAGTTCAGCGTCTGGTGACGAGAATGGTGCCTGTCCTCAGAGGTCTATCCTATGAAAAACATTTAAGGCCTCTAAATCCTTTTTCCCTTGAGCGCAGGAAGCTTCGAGACGACCCCAACCTAAAAAATCGGATACCTCTGATTTTTATGAAATTTTAGCATCAAGTAATAAACATTCCCCAAATATAAGTTTAATACCAGAGCGTCCGGCGTTGTTCAGTCGTAAAGTACGCTTAAATATGATATTTTAGTTTATGCATATTTTGCATGTGTTATATATATTATAGCCATTTTCCTATTGATTATTTCTTTGTACCTAATATATAGTGGCATTAGTAGAGGTTTTAAAAATATATTACTTGGGTGTTATCAGCTAGAAACGAAACCAAAGCAATTTATTTCATAATGGTATTAACTAATGACACATGCTTTTCAAACATGACAAATTAACGAAGTAAAACGTATTAATGTATATTTCTGTGTCCGTAGAGCATTTTGATTCCTCATCAACTATCGTTCAGACTAAAAACCGAATTGATTTTGTTCTACAGATCCGAATACTCTGTATATCAAGTTTCAAGTCTGTAAAGCGAAAATTAACAGAGTAGTTTGATAGAAACCATTCCGCAGATCGACATGTTCAGTTTTATAATATACTAACAGTTCGATCGTCGTTGTCCGGTCATAAAATACGCTTAAATATGGTATTTTAATTTTATATAGATTTCGTATTTATGAATTTGGAGTTAATTCTCTATTTATTATTATATTGTACCCAATATATAATCGTGATTTCAATACTCTAATAAGAAAAAAGCGAACAGTCAGTTATAAAAGTTTGTTTTTAAACGACTATGCAAATTACTTACCCTTTTGAACTCGCTGGTGTATTCACTACTAACTATACATGGAAGTTTTATTCACTTTTAAAACAGAAAAGTGGGCTTTTAATATCAATGCCAATGCGACAAATAACTGAATTCCATATATGTATAAATTTGCAGTATTTAAAATTTGAAAGTGTGCTGTTTCGATTCTACCTTTCCATCGATTACAAAAATATGAAATCAAAAAAATCCTTTTTTTCCCTTTTTTGTTTTGAATATAATCAAATGTCAATGAAAAAAATAATGTATATATATTACATAACGCCTATCCATCTCCCTTCGTCTCTTTGTTTTTCTCTTTGTCGTTCTCTATATATCTAGATCTATACATATATCTATATCTTCTATATCTATAACTAAAACTTAATATCTGTCTGTGTGTATGTGCGTTGATATGTGTTTTCTATAGAAAGAAAAGTTAGAGACTCCATACCAAACCAAAAGTGTATTCTTATATAAAATTCTTAGGAAAAATAATGAAAGCGTTAAAGAATTATTTCTTTGAAACCCAGCGATGCATACGGTCGAAACAGACAAACCCGTTTATACTGCGATTTTTAAATCCTTTTGGTGCAATAAATATGGTTCAGCCAAAGTGCTTCTGGTATAAGTTCCCAATGATATGTATTTCATCTTCGAATACAGTAACAATCGCTAAATCCTAAAAACTACTTAACAGATCTTTTTGATGGTAGAGATTCGTTTATTATCAAGCAAAACGTGAAGAAGTCCATAGTTACATTTGAATATTACGTATACAGCCATGAACTAATGTTTAAAAAATAATTCCCCTCGGTAATTATTATTATTAGACGGATTGAAGATAGTTATGAAATCATCGTCTACAATAAAATTTGTCTAACTTTTGAGTTTAGTCCTCTTGATAGAGTTTATTGCGCCCATGATAAATTCTAGAACCGTCCATTTTTTCAAATCTTCGACTTCTCGCTGGTCCGTCTTTATCAGGATATCTTTAAGACGACTTTATTTGGGCGTTCCATTTTAGGGGAAGTTTTTTGGGGAGAACTCGTTTTGTAAACACATTTTCACGGCAAACGTTTTTAGTACGTTGTGATAATTAGAAAGTTCGGATCGATTATTTAAAGGTCCTGAATAATCCATGGGTATTTAAAAATCGTCATCAAAACGTTTTCACTCAATTACACAAATTACATGTGATTAGAACTTAATAATAAGAGACAATGTTAATTTGTTTTCATTAATGAAGATTAAGGGAGAAATATTAGGAGTATTAAAATGAATAAGACTATACTTTTGGTTTTGATAAGCAAACCAGAGTGTAAAAAAATGACTGATTTGTATTGCGTTATTGAATGTACATATATATAACTTTTTAGCTTGTACTTTTCAAATGCTTGCTAAATCATATATGCACCTTACAATTCTTTTGTCGTTATTCTCCAAATCAACAAAGAGATAAATTTCCCAACATATAAGTTTAATTACAATTGGAATTTTGCCCATCGACAAACAAGGAAAGAGAAATAGACGTTTAGTTGGAGGGTTAATTTGGTGGCGACGCGGAGAAATGCCAATCACGCTCTACGGTAGTAAATTTTCTCTTTTCTCTCTTTCTTTGTTGCTTATATTATCTGTCTTATATAGATATCAGCCGACATTCCTGAAATTAAAAATATTACATTTGTCTTTTACTATTTTGCCTTGTGCAATTTATAACCTGTCGACCCGGAATGTAAACATTTCTTTGTTTTTGATGATAATTACAATCCCGGTCTTTCTATGGGACACAAGAATGTAGATAAAAATCCATCTGGAATGTGCGTGTATGCAAACCTCTGCTTTCATCGGCGTCGCCCGGCTCTGTATCCAACAATTGTATGTATGTGTATTCGTTATTATCAGAACGCGTATGTTTATTACTGAGTGTGGGCGTGAGTAAAAAAACGTTTTATAGTGGATTTTCCATCGCTCGATAGAGGGGGGAACTAACGTAATGCAGATGTTAGACCTGTCGTGGACTTTGGCTCAAATATTATATTGAAGAAACAATCTGACCTTTTATGCTCTGGGGTGAATCAAAACGACAATTTTGATAAATTCAGAGAAATACATCTGATTGACTTAAAATGTTTTTTTTATTTGTTTTTATTAATTCAAGGAAGTGTATGCGTCGAGCCATATACGCAGAAACGATTTTAATCATTTTCATTTTGGACACCGAAGTATAAACTTTGTCTCTCGCTATGATTCATTCTACTGCTCTGGCTTTAGGACATTCTTCTGCGTGACAGCCGCTGTCAATGTCTTTCTGTCCAGATCTGCCATACCGATCCAGTCTCTACTGATGTCTCCATAGTGATACCTTATCCGCCAGCCACTCCAATCTATTCCGAGGCTTTCCTGGGCAGACTATTTACACAAGCTATTAATCCCTCGATGATATCCAGGTCTATCTACTACCTATCCAGCCTCTGGCGACGTTCCCCATTCAATCCCTTCCTACATATTCAGCTCTTGTTAATGTCTACAACGGCCACATTTACCTGAAGCATTTTTATCTAAGACATCTACGCCAACCAAGCCTCCCAAAGCAGACAATTTCTGTGACGCTGACAGCTGAAACAAACAAACAGATTTTCCTTTAAAAGTTGGTGCATTATTGGTATAATAAATACTATACGTTTTTTTACATAGTTCTCGTGTTTAGGACGCTTAAAAAGGCGCAATGAGAACTATTAGTTGCAGCGCAGAATAAGATAAGCCTCATTAGTATTTAACCAACTTTGTAAGATCCGGAAAAATCTACTCTTGCATCTAAACTAAGATTTTCTAGCAGAAACATTTTAGAAGTGAAAGTTGGCATCTCAAATTCAACTAAGAGAAGAATTTAGACGCATTTGATTCTAAATGACTTCGAAAGAATCTTGGGATCAAATGGAGCGATGGAACTACCAACTAAGAAGTTGGCTGGTATCGTCAATAATCTACAAACGCCCTCCAGGCTGACTCAGACATGCCTTGAGATTGGATCCAGAAAGAATTGCTAAGCAAAGCGCTCTAATGGAACTCTAAGGGTAAGATAAAAAATGAAGTGGAAACAAACTACAGAGAGAGAGAGAGAGAGAGAGAGAGAAAGAGAGAGAGAGAGAGAGTGATAGAGTGATAGAGAGAAATTGTGTGTGTGTATATGTGCGAGAGAAAAAGTTGATCGCAATGGAAAAAAAGCTGGGGGTGGGGGCTGTAGATCTGGTTTCAAGTCGAAAATGATTGTTCCTGTTGCCTCATACGTCGCAGAAAATATTGAATTGTTGAATTGTTTACATTTTGGTTAAATTTGTTAGTTTGTCGATCGCTGATAGCCCATTAAAAAAAATTAACACAAGACGAAATTAAAAAGAATGGTACTCATGCAGAATTTGACACCCACCCCTGATTCCAATTATGGTTAGGGTTCGACCGGCAATCACCGGATTCAACCGAGCGTTGTTTAAATATTGAAATACTAAATCAATATTTTATTTATTTTTTTGCATAACTAATTAATTAATAAATTAAAGATGAGAGTATTTTTCTGTTATTTTCTTAACATATGTTGACAAAAATAATTTGTACATTCTCTTGAAAAAAAATCAAACTTTTCTCTACTTTCACCTAATAATTTACAGTGTTTATATAAAGCATTTATCTTTTCTTTTTATAATAAAACTTCATTTTAAAAAAACGTTTACTGCCCAATTTCCTTTAAAAACTCATAAAAAGCTCATAAGTCGATGTAAGTTTCATGCTTATCACTCTTTACTTTCTTTTGTATTTTGTTTTTCGTGTTTTTCTTAATATAACACTCGCACCTGCAACGCTATGGCAGAGACTATTACGCTTATTTTAAATTCTAGGATAGTCTACACTTTCTGAGCATTCGTGTTCGTTTGTATGCTTTTCATATTACTTTTCCCCAGTTTCAGATTAGCTATCTCACTCCATGTGACCTAATGTTTCAATTAAAATAAAGCTCCCATGCGTTTCAGCAAATAATCTGAACTGTATTTCCAATACGTACAGCTTTATTCCCTTGATCCGATCACAATCACTTCTACTCGGCTATCTGTCCCCATGTGATTTACAGCGCACAATTGATCGATAAATAATTCTCAAAATGATCGTATCTTCCGACTACTTGAGCGGTTTAATTCTCAGGTTTGTTGAGGTGACACGAGATCAACTTTCCTCGATTAGTTGGCGGATTAGTTGATAAGGAATTTAATTCTCAACTTTTACGGAAGAATCAACATAACATTCCTCGAGTTATAAAACATGTCATACACCAAAAAGTTAACTATTTCCCTTCTAAAATGATTACTTCACTCGTCTTTCTTAACATGGGAGTTACACACATCAAGACTAAGAGACACCCAAGTATAAGGTTTAATGAGACGGAAATGATTGCTAATCGAAAAAACGAGGAGATTTAGGGAATACCGACATTTATCACTGATTTACTCTACGTTTGATTGCTTCTGTGGTGATTCATAACAAAAATTGGTTAACATTGAATTTGAAAACGAATAAATTAAAATCTGTATATAGTTGCAGTGTGATTAGAATTAGCAAGATTCAGGACCTTTACCCCATCGGCCATTGCCCGGTGCTCTATCAATTGAGCTAAACGAAAACTGTTGCTAGCAATGAGAGAAATTACATCATCGACAAACAAATGCTACTCGTTTATTGATTTTTTTGCGATACCGACAACCGGAAGTACTAAATTCTTTAAGAGTAAAAACATTATTTTCTCTCATCTTTTTTCTCTGTGTCTGTAAGCCCGTTTGTCTCCCTTCCTCCATATAATATATATATATATATATGTATATATATATATATATATTATACGTCTGAAATATATTTAACTTAGTATTCCCTGGAATATAAACTGCATGTTTTTATCTCCTATATAATATTTTGATTTCAAAAATTTCCTTCTGGACCAAAGTACTGTAGGTTTCCAACAACAGATACCATATGCAAATTTATTATGTCTAGACTATTTAAAAAAATTTTTTTAGACCGACATTTTTGATACATTTAGTCATTATAATAAAATACTACATTTTATCGTAGGAAAAACATCACAATCGCACCATCTTAAGAGGAAGTAGTTCTACTTTCCCCTCTATATCTAAAGTCCTCATGCTGTTCTCAGTCATCACCGGAAAGAATATAGACATTTGAACTATATTTTCCTGGTACCCTTCGTAACTTACTCATAAACTCGTAAGCATACCATTATCTTTCCACTTTCCGCTCAAAAAATAATAATTTCTCCCTTCTAAAATTCCGTTAATTCTCATTGTCTGAGCTCTGAATATTCTATTATTCTTTACATAAACGAACAGTTATTAAAATAAAAAAATGGCGTCATTAAGAAACATAATTTGGCTCGGCGATGGAACTGACACAAAAAACATCATCTGTTATTATAACTCTTGCAACAAAGAAACAAAAATTAATGATATTCGGTAAACTTACAATATATTTACATTTTTTATTTGTTTTTTTTATTACGTTTCATTGTTTTCATTTACATGTCTTTTTGTGTGCATGTGTTCCCGTCTTTGTGCGTTACCAAAGAAAAACACAAATTTTGCTTTTAAATACTTTGCAAACACATTTATTAGATGTTAATAAACATTAAAAACTGCAAGTTCTTTTTACATAATTAAATATCTATCTCATCAATAATTTACATGTAAATAAACATTGCAAAACTGGCTTTTCAACTCTCTCCCTATCCCACTCCCTATCTCCTACTTGCTTTCATTCGCTCTCTTTCTCTCTCTCTTTAAACCTGCGCAATCTATTACGATCGCCGCCAATTAAAAAAATAAACGTTCACTCGCTGTATATGTTCTTGCCCCTCTCTCGCTTTCTTTTTTCCCTCTCCCTCTCTCTCATATGTGAAATATCCACAACTGTTAAATTATTTTTATAGTTTACTATATTTTACGTTTATTGTTTCACTAATAATAAAAATATATAAAAATACGTAAAATTTTTCATCCAATGATTTTAAATTTTTTATCTCATATCTTTGTTTATTTAAGTAACTAACTGATATATTTTGTCAAACTATTAGAGATTTTCCATTTTGTGCTTACATAGATAAATTAACAGACATACTGGCGTGTTTTAAAGTTAGGGTCTTACCGATTTTTTTCCACCGATTACATGCCCTACAGTTTTAACGATAAATAGGGATTGAATTCGGTCGAGTATTTTATTTTAAATTTCTTTTCCGGACTGATTTTCAAAATTGCGCACACATAAACTTTTTTGTGTTGGTAAGTTTGTACATTATATAGGTCTACTTCCACAATTTTCTTTAAAATGACGACTTTTATAGGTTTTCCACTATTCTGATCAAGAAAACTTAAATCTAAATTTTGTGGAGACAAGTACTTATAGAGATATAAAGACCTGTATCATGCACTTAAATTCACTGACTGCCAGATTTGTACACACGCGCGATAAAGAAATCTACTTCTCTCCTACTGACATTGACATCCCTTGATTTTCTTTTTCTTAGCATTTGCGGGTGGGTATGCTGACAACGATATCACGGTTACATTTGGGGAATTGTTTTTCTATCCCCCCAAATATGGCGATTGTCTAATGCTAATACCATTATTTGCATGAGAATGTTGGGGGTGTTTATTCAAAACACCGTTCTTAGAATGGGGAGTTTGGGATGTCTATTCCGAACGTCGTTTTTAACATGGCAACACTCAAATAAGTGAAGTGAAAAAGGGTGTATTTTTTTTTGTTTTAAACGTTAAAAAGGACGACATAAAACTGGAATTAAATTTACTATCATTAATGGAAGAGTTCAAAAGAAGACGCAAATTTGAACAACAAACGGAAACAGCTAGGACTGCTACCACTGATTTCGATCACTCTAAAAAGTCCATATACAGTGAGAATCCTTAATTTCGAAAACTCCTGTTTATGCTTTCCATTATTATTCTAATGGAGCAGTTTTCGTACTTTTATTAATTCATACCGATTTAGGCATTCCCTTAATTGTTTTTTTTTTAATATTCAAACAGTACTTGCATATTATCGACTCAAAAGATCACTACCCGTCCGTGAAAGCCATATTATTTAATTTCAGCCACGCCAGCCAGTGTCCGCATATGTTCACGAACGACAGTGACCACCACCAACAACAACAACAACAACCGTAGTTTACTTTTCTGCGAGGTAGGGGGCAGGTTTCTACAGGGAAACGCCGGTTAACGGATCCTGCTAGTTTGATTATATTTTTAAATAAAATAAGTTAAACTTCTTTAGAACATATATATATATATATATATATATATATATATATATATATATATATATCCATGTTTGTGTTCGTTCACGCAACCTGCTAATATATATATACATATGTACATAGAGTCATCTACATCTGTATCACAGTGTATCAGTGCGGCTAGATTAGCAACTACCTCAAGCCAGTATTGAAACTCGATCGTCCAGGTGACAGTCATATATATGTCTGTATGAGATTGTGTGCTTCCTATAGAAAAAAAGTTGGACAATGCACGTGTCAACTAAAACTGTATTATTTTGCAAATATACTGACGGAAGGCAATGGAAGTTTTCCCGAATATATGTGCACGCAGTAAGGGGCTATAATGCAATACCTGACTTAAAATTTCATTTTTTTCTATTTTGATGAAATTTATATCACATGTGTAAAATTATTCGGGGAAAACAATGGAACTAGTTTCTACGTTACCCTTTATTTGTCGAATATCTATTAGGACTGTACAAAAATCATGTCGTTTTTGACGTTCAACTTCAAAAAAATGATAACTCCTTTCATAATAAACTTTATCAATTGAAAAAAAAAGAAATAATTCTAAATAATTAGAATCGACACTTTTTTTTGCCAACGAGAAACACATTTATCTACACATTTAGCATAGAAACCCGTTTTGGAAGCCATGAAGACATTGAAGGCCGATTCGGCATAATCACAGCGTTTGAAGCGTTTTGAGCGCAGGAAATTGTCAAGATGCTTTTAAAAGTTATAACCGATGAGCGAGAGGTCCAGTGAATATGGCGGATGAGGCAGAGTCTTGTAGCCTTATTCACTCAGCTTCTGCAGGGTCACTTGAACAACATACGGGCGAGACATGCAATGGAATAGAATTGGCCCCTTCATATTGACCAATCTCAAGCATATACGTTGGAGATTTTGGTGCATTTCGTCAATTTGTTGGCAGCACTTCTCTGTCGTAATTGTTTCGACCAGATTCAAGAAGCTGTGTTCAATGAGACCGCCACAGATCACCATAGTCTTTTTTTGGTGCAATTTCAGCGTCTGGAAGTAGTGTGTAGCTTCTTCGGCATACAACCACTGTGCTTTACGCCACCTGTTGTCTTAGAGAATTCATTTCTCATCACACATCGCAAATGGGTCGTTTTGTTGCGCAGAAGGAGCGTAGAAGACACCTCAAAACGACGAAATTTTTTATCATCCTTCAATTAACGCGGCATTCATTTATCCAACTTTTTAGACTTCCTGATTTGCTTTAAATGGCGAATGACTGTTGAATGGTCGACCTCGAGTTCAACAGTAATTTCCGTGTGATTTTACGAGGATCGGCTTCTATTAAGGCTTTCAAATGTTCGTTGCGAAATTTCTTGAACCACCGTTGTGCCACACGTTCGTTAGTGGTTCTCGGGCCAAAAGTATCATTGATATCACGAGCTGTATCGGCAGCTTTTCGGCCTTGTTTGAACTAGAACAAGAAAATCGCGAGGATTTGATTTTTGTCCATACTGTCGAAAAGTCTGGAAAAAAATGAATGAAGAGATTGAGAACGGTAACAAATAACACGATTCGATAGAGCGTTTTAAAATGGTATATCACATGACTATTATATTAATGAATTAATTCAGAAATTATGTGTAATAGTAACATATGTGAGAAAACGATATTTTTTTTTCAGCAATGTTGCCCTTAATTCTAAGTGACAAAAAAATGACGGATTCATCTTAAACCATTAAACATGTATATCCGATGCTAATGAAATATAAGACACGTAATCAGGGAGTTTTCAATATTTTAGATTCTCATTATATTAAGTCGCGAAACAGAAGAAGCTAACAGTAAAACCAAAATGTAATATGGTGTCACCAGCACAGTGACACGGGTCGTAATATGAGGTATATTTAGGTTAATCTTATTTTATGCAGGTGCAACATACGACAGACGGCTATATCCAAATACCAAACCGTGAGCAAAATGACGTCACGGTAAAAAAAAGGAGAGAGCACGTTTGAGTGGACGATCACGTTAGAAGCGTGGATGACGTTCGAGAGCACGTTCTAGAAGACGAGCTCGTGAGAGGCGTCACAGCGGCAACGAGAGAAATAAATGCCATTGTACAATTTAAAAAAATGCGAGTTGAAGTTCTTTTCTATTCTTTGTTTGCTTTGCGACTGAGGCTACAGTGTGTTGGCTCCCTGTGTAACGTTATACAAGAGAGGATGGGATCTGAATGTATAAATTCAGATATCGCTGATATTTTTGAAATTTAAACATTATGTATCATACGTACATCAATTAATAGATATTCCACAAATGTCAGCTTTTTTAGAATATCTTAAAGGTAGCACAGCCTCCAATTTTAAAATTAAAAAAAAAAAATCAGATCGGCATCGCATTTTATCCGCAATAATTACCGATGAAAAAAAGCGACAAGTTGCAATTTCTTCTTATGAGCTTTAAAACATAATCTTAATCTTTTAGACATCAAAATCAGCTAATGGACTTTAACAAAAATTGGAATAAGGATTCTACGCATAGCGTTTTAAATTAAAATTCGAATAAGTTCAATAGGATTCTATCAAAATTATGAGTAAGGTTCCTTGAATTTAATTTCCAATTTCTTTCTAAAAACCTCTTCAGCTAAAGCACAAAATCTAGGACATTTTCTAGAATCCAAATCAGGCAGTGGAATTTAATAAAATTTGAATAAGGATTCTAGATATAATGTTTAGCAGCATTATATCAAGATTTTTATCTTTGTAAATGGATATAAACGTGGTGTAAAACCGATTTATCACTGTAATTAATTCTATCCGTCCTAGGACGAATATTATACTGGTATTTTATACGTTTAACACTCAAGTGGGAAAGTGTGCTAAGTTACACTTTGATCCTAGATGGAAAGGCGAAGCGGAATCCTTTTAGTCTGATAAAAGTGCGCGTTCAAATATTTGCTATAGTCACATAAAAGTCTACTATTATTGTCTTTGCTTTTAAGAAGTTTTCCTTCCATTCGGTTTGTTTGTTTATTGGCTGGTTAGTTTGACATCATATATATATATATATATATATATATATATATATATATATATATATATATATATATATATACTAGCAAAGTACTCGTCGTTGACTGGGTTCAAAAACAGCCTACAGAAAATGGACTCTGATTTATGAAAGTATGATAGGTTATGAAAAGGAAGGGTTGTAAAGAGATAGCTTCGAATTTGGGGGTATCAAAACCAAAGCAAAATATGATGACAGTAAAAATAAAATAGATAAGCCCCATTATTTATTATACCATACCTGTTCACACAGAAACACTTATCACAATATTCTGTGGATCTATATTAAAAAACCTTGTTAAACTTTGTGACATATTTCCATTCTATGGAGGTCAGGCGCGAACGAACACCCCATAATTTTATTATACCATATTTCTTGAAACTGAAACATAATTATCAAAGTATACTTACGCAGATAGATATGAAAAGTCTTTATTAAAGTTTGTGCCTATTTCCATTCTATGGAGGCCAGGCACGAACGCAGACCCCACAATTTTATTATATCATCCCTATTTAAGTTATAACATACTTATCAAAGTGATCTTATGTACATCTATATCAAAAACCCTTGTAAACGTTTCTTTTTTCATTTGTAATTTTTTTTATTTCCATACTTTGTGGACCAGGCGAAAACGCAGACCCCACAATTTTAATGAACCACCATTCTACCAGATCAAACATACCCATTCCTATGTCTCGATACATCTTTATATACATCATTATATGTGGTCAGTTTTGTATAATAGTCAACCATATAGGAACCTATTCGTGACCAGACACACACACAGACGTTCAGCTTATATATATATATATATATATATATATATCTTTACTCGATTGGCAAAATTTTAGAATAATTAAAAAGAAGTGAACCATAGCAGAAATTCATCGACTAAAATAAGATGGAAAACGGGGTGAGGAAAAGGGGGAAAAATGGGGGAAGTTACATGTAACAAATATACAATTCAAAGTAAAATAAAGATCGTTAAAATACACATCCTCTTCGCTCTTATTCCATTCCACTACCAAATATTCTAAAAAAAAAAATAATTTTCAGAGTTATGTGCTTGAAAAGTTAGTCTGAACGAAAAGCGCTTCGGGTATATTTTAACGATCTTGTTTTTAATCGACTTATTTATTTTACTGAATTGTACATTTGTTACGTGTAATTTGCCCCATTTTTTTCCTTTTCCTCACCCCGTTTTCCATCTTATTTTAGTCGATTGAATTTCCGCTATGGTTCACTTCTTTTTAATATATATATATATATATATATATATATATATATATATAGTAATTTATAAAATATATATGGCGATTAAGCTACACTGAATATTCTGCGTTTCATCCAACTATAGGATTCGTCAGGCTTATGCGCGAATTCTGTGGTTGCTTCTTGTTTTTATATATGTTGAGGATTTCTAGTTGGCCAATCAGCTTTCTAGTATCCACCGCGCCCCTTCCTATCAGCCAATGGGCATGCATTTTATCAAACAAAGGATTTTTATACATATAAATATACGGTGATGATCATATTTATTGGCACGGTAAAATAAAAGTTAAATTTTGTCTAATAAATTCTAAAAAAGGGATTAAATTAAAGAAAATAACAAAGTATATTATGTATTTTTAACTGGCCTTTCCGATGCAGCAATCGGATTTTAGAAAAAATAAATAACAAAGGAACAACAAACATAATTGCAAAAAACCCTTGTTCAAAATTATTGGCACGGCTTTGTTTTTCTTTTAGTATCAGTATGATATCAATCAATTTCCGGTTTACGTGCTTTCTGAACTTTTTTATAGCCATATTATGCTTGTTTAACGCTAATTCAGTGAATAATTTTTTTCAGATAATTTTTAGATAGCGATTTATTTAAACTATTATAAGTGACTAAATTATAATTTTCAATCGCCATGGTTAAAACTAAGGAACACAGCGAAGACGTCAGGAAGCTTGTTGCATGCCATACCAATGGGGAGGGCTATGATAAGATTTCAAAGAAGCTAAACCTTCCCAAATCCACTGTTAGAGCCATAATAAACAAGTTCAAATCGCAAGGCTACGTTATGAGTTTAGAGGGTAGAGGAAGAAAAAGGATTCTTTTCCCAAGAGATGAACGGAAAATTGTTCGACAAGTAAAACAAAACCCAAGGATCTCTGTTGGGGAGATTGTTGATGAACAGAGCACCTCTGGAGTGAATGTATCTCGACATACAGTTGGTAGAGTTTTGAAGAGAGCTGGTTTAAAAGCATGTCGTCCGAGAAAGACTCCCTTATTGAAGCCTATGCACCTGAAAGCAAGGCTAGCCTTTGCAAAACGTCATATTGATAAAGATGTTGCATTCTGGAAACGTGTTCTATGGACTGACGAAACGAAAATAGAGTTATTTGGCCATAATAAAGTGTCTTATATTTACAGAAAATCTGGCGAAGCTTTCCTGCCTAAGAACACCATACCCACAGTGAAGCACGGTGGAGGCAGTTTGATGTTTTGGGGATCCTTTGCTGCCTCTGGACCAGGGCGACTTGTTAAGGTCACAGGTAGCATAAAAAAGGAAGATTATGTTAAAATATTGGATGAAAACCTGAAAGACTCTGCTAAAGAGCTCTCACTTGGTCGTCGTTGGTGGTTCATGCAAGATAATGACCCAAAGCATTCGGCTAAACTGACTAAGAAATGGCTTGAGGACAATCATATTAATGTTTTGGAGTGGCCATCACAAAGCCCAGACCTTAATCCAATTGAAAATTTATGGAGAACATTAAAATTGAGGGTAATGCAAAGGAAGCCTAAGAATCTTATTCAATTGGAGGATTATTGTCAGGAAGAGTGGGCTAAAATTACTACTGAAGAGTGCAACAACTTGGTTGTAAACTATGAAAAGCGACCGAGGAAGGTAATCAAGGCCAAAGGCTATACAATTGATTATTAAATAAATTGTGCCAATAATTTTGAACAAGGGTTTTTTGCAATTATGTTTGTTGTTCCTTTGTTATTTATTTTTTCTAAAATCCGGTTGCTGCATCGGAAAGGCCAGTTAAAAATACATAATATACTTTGTTATTTTCTTTAATTTAATCCCTTTTTTAGAATTTATTAGACAAAATTTAATTTTTATTTTACCGTGCCAATAAATATGATCATCACTGTATGTGTACACACATACATGCACATATATATACATATATATATATACATATATGTGTGTGATCGTTTATGCATATTCATGTTTATTTAATAAATTAATTTGTTTGTTTTCTATTGTTATTGTTAGTTTTAAAGCTATTTTGTATCGCTATCCTAGAGTAAGTTTTATTTTGTGAACACAGTTGTTTGCTATTTCCCGCCTACAGTTTAATAGATTTTGAGGTTCTTTAAACCTCAAAATCTATTAAACTGGTTCTTTAAAGTACAGGATAACAAATTTTTCATGGAGGCATAATTTACATGGGTCCTCTAAATGAATGCATGTGGTAGCTTGTCTCATTATTTTCCATTCGACTACCGGCGAATGTCCGCTTTCTTTGAGTTCCCAGTATTTATTCGCTAGTGTTGTTTTTCTATGGTGTTTCTTAATTTTTGAATGTGCTTTTGTGGTCATAGTATCGGGTTTTGAAATCTAAGGAAGTCATGCCTATGTAATATTTCTTGTTATTCGGGCTTTCTTTCGCAAATATTGTTGCTTGATAAACTACGCTTTTTGTTAGACATTTATTTTGGACCGGGCAAAGTGTGCGGTGTCTACAATTGCATTTATCTTGTTCGTTATTAGTATTTTTATTTATGGGCTGGTTGTTCTTGTCCGGGGTTGGTTTGTTATTATTATTATTATTATTATTATTATTATTATTATTATTATTATTATTTCTGCTAGTGTTGGGTTTATTTCTGTCATGGTGTCTACTTTTTTATTGTTTATTTTGTTGTTGTTTACATTGTTTTCATTTAGTATTTTGTTATTATGTGCCTTAATTATCATCTCTTAATTTTCGCAACAACTGTAAGATAACTTCAAGATATTTTTATTGAAGATTTTGTGTAAGGGGTTGGTTGCGGGAAAGTGTTTTTCAATAAGATCTAGAAATTTCTTGCCAAGTTTTGTTTTTAACATTTGATTGTATGTGGCCGTATACCAAATTATAGTTCTTTTTCTTCTATTTTTAATTTTATTATAGTTGTTGGTGTTTTGTTGCTTATATTTGATATCGATATTTTTGTACCCACTATTTTTAGGGCTGTTTCGTAAATATTGGATGACCTGTTAAATGCATTTTCATCGCTTGAGTTATTACTGAGTCTACTTACGATCGAGTTAGGAATATGTTTTATAATTGATGGTGGGTGGTTGGACTTAGGGTTTACGTAGATTGGAGTAGCGTTATCTTTTAAGTATGGTTCATATGTGTTTTTATCTAAGTTTAACGTGACGTCCAGGAAATTTGTTATTTTTATGTTAGCTGATACGTCCGCTTTTAGGCCTAATATTTTCATTTCTTTGTGTATGATTTTCTTAAAGTTTTTTTCCTTGACTTTGTTGGAGTTTTTTATTATAGCTAGTCCGTCATCTCTATATAGGCCGATGTCCGTAGTATCGAATATGCTTGTGAGGGTATATAGAATGAATAATCCCACAAGATCTGATGCCTCTGCAGAGTCTCTGGCACCCATCGCCAAATCGAATGAATTTTTCATTTTAGTTTTTACCCATTGGTTATTGTTATTTATTAGAAAAAATGTGATACACGTGCTTTGAGTTCGTCGGAACACATTCCATTAAAATACTTGAAAAACAGGCACAGGGATGCAACATTTTCAACGATAGGGCAGAGGTTGGACTTGTAGCTGTAATGCTATGAAATATAAGAATTCTTAAAAAAATACTTTCTAATCACCTTGTAGATCCGATATTCGAATATGGAAAGAAGAAGCATGGGTTGCTATATAGTCATCTTCCGCTGTGGTTTAAACGTGATACTCATGTAAACTAATTGATTTCATCCGATCACCGAAGGTAAGCAACGCTAAATCTAATCACTTCTTGAACAGGTGACCATGTTGTAATATAAAATGTCGAAATTGAATTGATCTTTTATCCTGTTATATATTATCATATTAAAGCTACTTGCTAATTTAATATAATTCAAACTAACTTGAGTGCCCAGCGTTGCTCGGGTATTTGGAGGCGTGTATTGAAAAAAAATGGTAATAGGCAGGTAAGCTCGAACCCGTACCGCGAAGGAGGAAATAACGCGAAAAAATGTAAAAAAAAAACCCTGACGTCTTTAATGTTGTGCCCATCGCCAAACCGGAAGTGACATAGGTTAAAATTAAGGCTAGACAATCGAAAAGAGGGGATAACTTTCGAAAATATCGGTGAAAAAAACGACCCCCCCTGTAGAAAAGTGCTCATTTGAGGGTGAAGAAATGAATGTTTTTAGCCAATTTTTCGATATTTGTAGTCCGAAGTGTCGGCTTCAAAACGATACCGATGTACTGAAAATCCTTCGCCTCTGTCTAAAGTTTTAGGCATACATATATACATACATTTAAACAGACAGGTGAGATTTATATTATAGACTAGCCTAAGTGGCCGGTATCGCCTGGGTATTTGAGCACAAAAAAAGTGGTAGTAAGCAGGCAGGCTCAAACCCGTACCGCGAAGGAGGCAGAGAACGTGAGAAAAAACCTTATGTCTTTGCTGTTGCGTCCCTCGCCAAACCGGAAGTGACGTAGGTTTAAAATAATAGCTTTATCGAAAAGAGGAGATAACTTTGGAAAATATCGGTGAAAAAAGCCCCCCCCCTGTAGAAATGTGTCCAGCTGAGAGTAAAGGAACTAATGTTTTTGGTCAATTTCTCGATATTTGTCGTCCGAAAGATCGAGCTTCAAAATGATATCGATCTCGTGAAAATCTATTTCCTCTGTCAAAAGTTTTAGGCAGACATTCGCCAATACATACATACATACATACATACATACATTTAAATAGGCAGGTGAGATTTATATTATAGATAATTTAATCGGAGATCAATGGATGAAACAACGGGTCACATATTTTTTTTGTATACCTGGCAATCTGCGAAGCGCACTACATCAATAATAGTGTTTCGAGTTAATATTATATGTAATCTTTGGAAGCTGATATCAATGTTAAAGTAAGAGTTATCTTATTGTTTGTCAGATATATTGCTTAGTCATTTCCTCTGTCTTGTTCAATTGCAACAAAGATAGCCTTTCGTCCTTTTATCTCGTACACATGTGCTGTGTTGTTAAATAATACGAAAATATTATACAGCGCCTCTGCTCCGGGGTTTCACTTCTTCAGGCGGGGCCATTCTTAGGCGACCATGATGATAATGATGATATCTATATCTCCTGTGACTATTATTTCGATTATTCTGACCATGTTTCTGAATTTTTTAAATGAGGGTTTCTTATTCGTATTATTTCGATTTTTCGGACTATTGTTCTCATCTGAAGTATCATTTACACAACGCTTCGGTTGATGTAAGCTCCGGACTTCTTCAGGTATATCTTATCGAACTCGGGAAATGTTTCTGTCGAATTTTTCCGTCCAAATTCCCGAGTTCGACAAGATACACTTGAAGAAGATCGGAGGTTACATCGACTGAAACTTTGTGAAAATGACACTTAAGATGAGAATAGTAGTCCGTCGAATCCAAATAATACGTATTCGGACTACTGTTCTCATTTTGAGTGATATTCACACAAAGTTTCGGCCAATGTAACCTTCGATCTTCATCAGGTATTGCTTTCACACTCGGGGATCTCTCTGTGAAACTCATGTATCTAGCCAGAATTTCAAGCAAAATCTTTATTTAATTCGCAGAGGTAGCACGCTCTCATTTCGCCAATCATGATTGAGTAGAAATATTAATTCGCAATTGTATTTTTAGTATTGCCCGCACTGGGTATTGAACCTTTAATCTGCAGACGGATGTTAGTTAGAACTGAATTTTACCTATTTCATTATCCGTTATGACACGAGTCCTTAGGGAATAATCCAAATAATACGAATTATTATTCCTCATCTCAAAAATTCCGAAAACATAATATCAAATTTGTTTAACGTTTCTTTTGATCTTTCTCAACTAGAGTATTTTTTTCAGTTATTTTCGTTTTGTGTTTTTTTAACGGACAAAACTTATAACCCGTTTACTTAGAATACGTGCTTATGCCATATTGATGGTTAAATTTGAGTTATTTTTTTTTATTTATTTAAATGATAATCTCTATTCATCTACAACTGTTCATAGAACGATAATATTTAGGTCGCTATACGTACCATAAAGAGGGTATATGCAAAACTGCAGATTTTTCCGAAAAAAAAAAACAAACAAACAAAAAACTTCCAAAGTAAATGTGATATTGTTGTGATTAATCACAATTAATCCGTATCAACTCCAAACTGTGCATTGAACGGATACCATAATGTGTAGTTCGATACATCTTATCATAATAGAGGCCCATAAAATTTTTTAGTCAGATCAATATAGTAGTTTCCGAAAAAAAACTTCTAGAGTAAATGTGGTGACTAATCCACATTAATCCCTATTATTTCTAACTGTTCATCAGATAAATATTACAACACTTAGTTCAATATACCTTATCATAATAAACGTCTACACAAAATTTCATTCAGATCGACGAATTCGTTTCTGAGAAAAAGTGGAACACACAAACTAATAGAAATAATATATATATATATATATATATATATATTCTCGCTAGGTTCAGCCACTTTGATGAGTCATAGACGACGAAACACGTCTCAGTGGATAATTATATTTTAAAAACAATGCATATGCCGGTTCCCATATGGGGGTACCAAATTGGTCAAAGCGAAAATTATTCCGAACTCGCATTTAGGTAAAATAAACTTTCGTAAATAATTGAATTCATTCAAAATGTATCGCAAAAACCAAAACAAATAACATCTCTCTCTCTCTCTCATATATATATATATACATATATATATATATATATACACATATATATATATATATATATATTTATTTACCAGTGGTGAAAAAAAACCGGACTAAAGTGCTCAATGTGTAGTCAGAGCAGTATATAGGAAATTTATTACTGTGAGTCCAGAATGAGTTTACAAATTGTTTCAACTAGAGGAAAATCCTCAAAGAGAGGAAAAATCCAACTAGCATCATCAGAATTCATAGATGGACTAAGTTATAAAGTCAAATAAAAATGGAAAGATCGTAGATAAAGGGGAGTTAGAAAAGAAGGGGGAGTGGTGGGGAGAGGACGTTGGAGTTTAAAGTAGTAGGAGTGTATTAAAAAAAGAGAGGGGTTTATAATTAAATATTAATTATGTGTAAATTCTTATATACGTGTTTTTTAACGGTTTAAACTTAAAAGACGCTACTTTTGTTGATAACGGCATAAGTAACAGTTAATTTAAAGGATCACCATGGCAACAGGTTGGAGAGTTAATGTTAGTGAAGGAACTATTACATACTTGGACCCTAATAAACCCAACAATACAAATAGGAATAACAGATCCCGCAAAGTCCTCTGGTTTAACCCTCCCTATAATAATATGATAAAAACTAAATTAGGTAAAAAATTCTTCATGCTTCTTAATCACCACTTCCCCCCTAGTAATATTCTACATAAAATTTTTAATAAGAACACTATTAAGCTTAGCTACAGTTGCACAAATAATCTAGAAAATAAAATTAAAAAACACAACAATAAAATACTAAATAACCACAACTATAATAACAATGGTCAAAATAACTGTAACTGCCTTAACAAACCCCAATGCCCGCTCCAGCAAAATTGTCTCTCAACAAATGTGGTTTACAAAGCAACTATTGCCCCTGCTGAAGACCCACAAAATTAAAAATTTTACATTGGCCTCTCAAGCACCACGTTCAAAGACAGATTTAGAGTGCATAAATGCTCCCTAAATAACCCCAACCACCCAAATAGTACTTCATTAACTAACCACTATCTACTACTTACCCGAAACAACCTCACCCCAATTATTAGCTGGGAAATTCTTAATAGAGCTAGTACCTGTAAATCACTAAACTCCCCATGTTATTTATGCTTAACTGAAAAATTACTGATTACTAATTTTAGAGATAGAGATAAACTTCTAAATAAAAAAACTGAAACCTCACTTAATTGTAAACATTATAAATCCCACCTCTTAAGCAACTTCTCACCCTTCTAATAATAACTATAACCCACCCCTAAAATCTAACACTAACGAATTACACACACCCTATTTACAACCTAAACTATATAGTCCCCCATTCATTTTAATAGAACCCCTCCACAGAACCCCCACCTATTTATCCCACCATTTTTTAGCTACATCTCTCTTTACCAAACTCATTTTTGTACCCCCCCTTTGCCTTAATCACTCCTTATGTCATTATTTAAAGGTTCTCGCCCCATAGTCTCTTATTGGCTATTTCCATAATTAGGTCTCGATTTCTATTATTTCAATTACGTACTTATCACAATTGGTATCCTTCGACTTGCCTCTCGGTCTATTATCTACTTGTTAACAACTAATCATTTACTTACCTTCTATTTTAATTAATTATTTAATTTACCATCTACATATAACATATATAATACGCTTTTCTCTTATATTTATCTCTTACTAATTCTTTCAATAATAATTATCATATTTTTTAACACGAAGCTTATTTACATATTTTTCGTATTTGTGTTTGTACATATACTCAAGCACATGCTCCTCCCCCATTGATGTGTGTATTTTTTACATGTGTACTCATGTGTATGTATTTGTGTGTTTTTGTTATCTACTTACTATCTACATTTTATTAATAATTATATTAATTTTTATTATTTAATTAACTTACTGTTATCCTTAGTTTTTTTACTTTATTAAATAAACCTATAACGTATAATTCACCTATTTACCCTTCTATTTCTCATTTCTTTCTTTCAACTTAACGCCCGACAATTCAAAAAACTATAAATAATAAATTAAAAACAAAAAATTAATTTTTTCAATCTCTCCCTGCCCAGCTAATTTATATATATATATATATATATGTATATATATGTGCACATATATATATATATATATATGTGTGTGTGTGCGTGTGTATATGTGTGTGTTTGTATATGTATGTATATGTGTGTGTATGTATGTATTTATATGTGTGTATATATATATGTGTGTGTATATGTATGTATATATATGTATTTGTGTTTGTGCGTATCTTCTACATGTGTGTATATGTATGTGTTTTTTTATATATATTTGTATTTGGTTACGTATCTTCTACATGTATATTTGTGTGTGTGTTTTTCTGTGTGTATGTGTTTTATTCACTTATTATAAATATCTCCCTAATAATTTTATGAATTTTATTATTTGATTAACTTACTGATATTCTTACCTATTTCTATATTAGTAAAATAAACTTGTAACTTATAATTCATTAATTTATATTTTTCTCTTTCTCTCTTTCCTTCAACTACAACGCCTGAAAATTTAAAAATTATTTATAAAATATTTTTCAATTCCACCCCCCCTCCCAGCTAATTTATATTTATATGTATATATATGTATGTATATGTATATGTATATATATATGTATGTGTAAGTGTTTGCATCTGGATGTATGTGTATTTGCATATATGTTTATATATGTATATATGCGTGTATTTTTACGTATCTGTGTATGTGTACATATATATATGTGTTTGTATATGTATGTTTGTGTATATATATATATATATATATATATATATATATATATATATATGTATGTGTGATCACGCATGTGCTTTTCCCCATTTACGTATGTGCATTTGCTGTACATATTTATGCGTGTGCTTATATTTGTGTGTTACTTATTAAAAATGTTTTTTTCTATTATTTAAGTTACTTACTTAAGCTTTCACCTATTTTATTTTATTTCACTAAAATAAACCTGTAACGTATAATTTCTACCTGCCCGGCTAATTTATTTATATATATATTATATTTAATTATATATATCATTACACTATCAAAATAAACCTGTAAAGTATAATTCATTAACTTATTTTTCCTTTTCTTTTTCTTTCCATTTTATAAACAATAAATATCTTTCAATCTCTCCCCGCCCGGCTAAATTACTTTAAACCCCATTTTCAACCCGTTCCTTCACTAACATTAACTCTCCAACCTGTTGCCATGGTGATCCTTTAAATTAACTGTTACTTATGCCGTTATCAACAAAAGTAGCGTCTTTTAAGTTTAAACCGTTAAAAAACACGTATATAAGAATTTACACATAATTAATATTTAATTATAAACCCCTCTCTTTTTTTAATACACTCCTACTACTTTAAACTCCAACGTCCTCTCCCCACCACTCCCCCTTCTTTTCTAACTCCCCTTTATCTACGATCTTTCCATTTTTATTTGACTTTATAACTTAGTCCATCTATGAATTCTGATGATGCTAGTTGGATTTTTCCTCTCTTTGAGGATTTTCCTCTAGTTGAAACAATTTGTAAACTCATTCTGGACTCACAGTAATAAATTTCCTATATATATATATATATATATATATATATATATATATATAATTTTCCACATACACTACTGTTTCGCAGCTCATGAGTGCGGCTAGACAGGCAACTACCTCAAGCTAGGATCGAAACCCGACCGCCTGTACGACAGTCAAGGCTCATAATCATTACGTTGATTGGCGACTGCTGTGCGAGTCGTAAATTAACGATGTTTTGACATCGTCCGAAATACCTAAGCTCGATTCGTTTACACAAAGAGCATCGCTTTATATGCTAATGGTAATTCGTGTATCTCAACTCTCTGTGTGTCTTTCTCTCTCTCCCTCTCTCTCTCTCTATATATATATATATATATATGTATATATATGAAAGTGACCAGTACATCTTGAAGAAATATGAACCCATTTCCTCATGCTTTTCATCCTCCCCCTAATTATAACTATGACTAAAATAGTAGGGTTGTCCAGAAAAGTACAGTGTCTCACTAACAATATATTAAAGCACCGACATCTTTTTGGATGTATAGTAAGTTTCAGCAGGAATGTCTTCTATTAGGGACTAGTATATCAGTAACACTGTTTCACCAAAATCCTTTCTTTTAACTTGCACAATGTAATCCAATGTATAATAACTAGGGCTATGACAACAACATATTCTTTTCATTGTTTTGCACTCTCGAGTATATATCTGACACAGACACAGTTAATCAACCGAGAACCACATCACTTTATATAAAAGCATTTAAGATATCAAGGGATACACACTTGAGAGTCAAAACAATGAAAAGAATATGCTGTTGTCCTAACACTAATCATAACATTATATAATATTTATAAAAGTAATATTAAACGTTAATTGTATTCATGGTGGAAGCGGCGAAGAAAAAAATGTACAAAAAATATTAATACTGTAAATTAAAAAAAAAAAAAAATACTGACGTATTTTTAATTAATGGCGGTAGGATAAACTCTTATATTTATTTAATACTGAGCTTTTATAAGAAACTTTGCATAATTATGCAGTGAAAAATTAATAATAGCATATTTTCTTTCTATAACACATTTCCTGGTAGCTAACATTATCTTTCTTGAAAAAGAAATAGCAACAACAGCAGCAGGGAAATAACGGTGACTGAATGGTTAACGGCACGGTCTGGCAATTTGAGTGTGCCAAGTTCGAACCCAATTCGTTACACAGAAATACTTTGATTTAAAGATGTTGGTAATCTTCGTTTTGTTATTCTCATAAGAAATAATTCTAACTAGAAAGATATCAGGGGAATGAATGCTAACTAAAATCATTTGATTCATACTAAATTAATAAATTATGCTAAACCCCAACAGCATGGGGGTGACGGGTTCTCAGTGGTTAACGAAAACTTAGGTGTGCCACGATTAAATTCAAGTATAACGTTGTAAGTGGACCAAAACGTTGTAGGCTCAGTCGCAAAGTTGACAAAGAATCGAAAAAAAAAGCTTCACATTTTTTCCTGTACAACGACATTTATTTCCGCATTTTCTCGTTAGTGTTGTTATGTTCTTAACGTAATCGTCTGCTCGAGGGTCATTCATGTCTCTAACGTGATCTGGAACGTTAGTCTCGTCTCCAACGTGATTTCTTTTTTCCCTACTGGTAACGTCATTTCGCATGGTGACGTTCGTGCTATGTTACAGAATTCGTTCCATAAAAACACTTTCACTTAGGGATGTTGGCAACCTTCAGGTGGTTCTCTCCCATCCTTCTAGAAAGAATTCTTAACAGAAAGATTTTGGGGAAACGACGAATGTCAACAATAAGCATAAGGAATACTGCACTAGAAACAAACAAACAAACAAACAAACAAACAACAGCAGTGTCGGTCGCAGTAACAGTAGGGCGATGGTAACATAGTTGTGTCTAAGCTAACATGATTTTAGTGAAAATCCAGAAGGGGTCGGCATCAGAATCCGTTTTAGCTTCTCTGCGTGGCAAGCAAAGGCGTGTCGGGCACACAGCTGGGTCAAACTTTTCGATCTTCGAATGAAACCTCTAGATCTTG
This sequence comes from Euprymna scolopes, assembly GCF_053919585.1. Classification (NCBI taxonomy): domain Eukaryota; kingdom Metazoa; phylum Mollusca; class Cephalopoda; order Sepiida; family Sepiolidae; genus Euprymna; species Euprymna scolopes. The sequence goes on from NC_136498.1 coordinate 22,983,177, forward strand.
CTGGTCTCGTTAACGATGATAAAACCCTTAAATCTTGCAGGTTAACGAATAGCTGCGACCAACGAAGAAGACTTCATGTAGACCAACTGATACTGATGTATTAACATGATGTACTAAGCAGAAGTTCAAAAGTGACGATGGCTATGTAGTTAAGTACACGGACTGACAAGGTTGGTGTGTCCAGTTCGTTCTACAGAAGGATTTTCACTTAGGGATATTCGCAACCTACATTTGATCACTCCCGCACGTACCCGATGTTATTCTAGAAAGGATTCTAACTAGAAACATACCGGGAAAACGAATGTCAATAATTATCATCTGATCAAATACAAAATGAATGAATGATGCGCGATTGTTAAATAACAACAACATCAGAAACAAGTAAAATAAATCATTGTTCAGAAGTCTGGATAGTTTAAACGCATAATATAAAAGTTCAAAAGTCATGCGTGATGTATTAAATTAAACTATATAAAATTAGGAATATTAAAACTTGGTGGAGGCGTACACTCTTACGCGTGCCACTATTTTTTTTATTGCTACTTAATTTAATCGACAATTAAAAAAATGGGTTGAATAGTCAACTGCATTTTATGGGAATAATATAACCAAAGAAGCGAGTATTTAGTTTTCGAGACTGGAAATAAGCAAAGATACTACAAAGTTAATTCTGATGTTACCAGACCAGCTGGCCGAAGATACTAACCTAAAAATGCACCAAGCAATTATGTTGTTGTTATTTCATTTTTTTTTCAAATCTCAATCATGTTCTGTAAAAAAAAAAAATAACAAAAACCAAAACAGAAAAAAACAACAAAATAAACAAAAACAGAAACTACAAATTTACCTCACAAGATAATCAATTACAAACACAATCAATAAATATACGAATATATAAAAACTTGAAGAAAAACGTATTTTTATCAAATAACTGAATTCACTATTGAATAACCCAAAAAGGCTTGATATGCCGTAAAAAACAACTGAACAAAGTTAAAATTGTGACTCATACACGTCTTTTTTAAATAAAAAATGTGGTATTGTTACTTCTAGTCCTGTGAGCTAAATCAAACACTAGCATAAAAGTGCAGATTAATGCAAAATGTCCTCTATACCGTCGGAAACTTGTCTAGCTAAATAATTTTCATTTATTTCTCTGTGTATTTTAAACTTAATGGAATTTCTATGAGCAAAGTTTTTTTATTTACAAAAAAGTAACTGCTTCTAGAACACGATGCTACGGACCTATTTCCGAGCTTACTAAAACATGGTAATTTTCACACTCACTGGCTACAAATTATTGTTGAACTGTCGTCTATAATAAGTCAATTTCTGCACAGTTTACAGCATCAACATATATTCTCAAGGGGTTGTCTCAAAGCATACTCAAAAATTCATTAACTCTTGTCTCCGAGTCGCCTTTCGATCATGATCAACGGTGTTACATCATTGCATAAAAATTCAATGCTAACAATTCTTAAATAAGATTATGACATACATATATGGCGGAGTGATTCCCTACAAAACAAAATTGCATACGAAGACTTCAGAAAAAACCCCAACCAAACAAAACTCAGAAACTATGTATCCACCATAGAACAAGACATATGCAATCTTTTTTATCAAGAAATAAACTATATTACATAATGCATAACAATACTACATAATGCATAACAATATTACACAATGCATAACAATATTACACAATGCATAACAATATTACACAATGCATAACAATATTACATAATGCATAACAATATTACACAATGCATAACAATATTACATAATGCATAACAATATTACATAATGCATAACAATATTACATAATTTACCACGAGGTAAAATACCAGGTTGAGAAACAGGCGCTGTCTATCCTTCTCTCAAGGGTAGATGAGACACTCTTAAGCCGTGGTAGGCACCCTGTCTAGTGATGGCATCACTATGAAAAATACCCTTGATAACCCTGACGAAACATCATGTATTCAGAAACCAACAAGATTTACATTATAGTACAAATTTGTGTAGTGAGTTCAATCTCGGCTACGGCCGCGCTGGATGGATGATGACCTATCATCAAAGAATGGCAACCGAGAGATGGAAGAATTCATAAAAGTAGGAAGACCCCTAACATCTATAGGAAGTGAGTCGGTTTTCACCGTTGAACACCTACTTATTGTCGGTAAAAATCCCCAACAAACAAGACAAAATACTATGAAATAGAAACACGAATGATACGTTTAATAACGTTTATGTAGATAATATAGTAAATTTTCTTAAAGCCACAATGTAACGTAATCGCAAGACAGTCGCAAGGAAACAAAGACAAGGAAAGAATTCGACTCAGACTCATTTTTTTCAACTGAGACAACAGATATTTATTTGCAGGTACCTTTAGAATAATGCCTTGTCTGTTGTTCAAACGTATTTTCCTACTCCGATGTGCTTAACAAGACTCCGTTGTGTCGAACATGTGATACTCTGTTTTTGTCTGACCATGTTTAAGACACGCCTTTCCCTGTCGCTCTTGGATTAGGTGTGCAACACTCCTACTTTTGCTCTCTCCTATCTTGAATCCTCTACGTTTTGAATGCGTCTTTTCTAAAGACTTTGTCCTTTTTAGTTTTGCTGCCAAATCGTGCTTCCGGCTTTGTCAGTTGCATATAGCCGCTGCTGTTTACCCACCGTCAGCGGTTCTGTTGCAACAAAACTATATATGTAAATAAAAACAAAAAAATTATTTACTAACCACGCACTTATTTTTACCACTATACGTTTAAAAAACAATAGGCCCCAATATTAATGCAAATAACATACATAAAAGGATCTATGGTAAATAACATTTTATGCTATTAGAAATAACTAATCAACCAAGCGATAAGAAAGGGAATGTGTGATATATTATATTTCTCTGCAGCGATCTACAATAAAAAAAGACAAAATAATATCAAATCTCTATATCTACTATTATATAAAAGTCACTTTGTGAATGTGAGTGTGAGTGTGAGTTCTTTCCTTATGGGTTCCGAAACAGCTGAGCCTATCTTTTGCAAATTTCACACAAAGGTAATTTATATGTCTGGCAGCGTTCTTAGATATGTTTTGTACAGAAATTCATACGATAAAAATAAAAAAGTCCGTCCCTAACTTAGTTTTTCTTTCTTATAAGAGAATTTTTATAGGAAAAATTTAGGTTGCATGCGGCAAAGGCGATAATAAAATCTTAAAATAATTTCTTGGTATAACCCCCCCCCCCAGATTTGTTGACATCTGAAAACATAGCTCAGTGGTAAAGCATTCGCCTACAGACCGAATGATCCCAGGTGTACCTCGCCATTTTATTTTATTTTTTTCTTATTAATGAATTCAATTTATATAAAAGGAGAGGTACGATTGAAAATCGTACCTAAAATCATTTCTTTGCTTGCATATTTTTAAACTAAACATTAATCAGAAGGGAGTTTCCAAATCATTCATTGTCAAGCCCAAATATTAGCTGACGTGATATTGTAAACAAACATGGACGAAATTTGATGAACTACATTATCATTATTATTATTTTTTTTTTTTTTTTATTTTGCGAATCAGACAACCGGGCAAATTATTCCTCAGAATAAATAATAATCAATACAGGATTTATTCCATAATAATACATACGAAATCTGCATAAATTAAAATATCATGCTTAAGCGTACTGTACGCATAGACAACGCCGGGCGTCCAGCTAGTAGACAATATGAAGGCTATGTTAAAGAAGGTTTATGCAGGCTGTATATTTAATTTTCTAACAAGACTTTACCAACAGATTTGGAAAACACAAACACCACCTCTTTATTACCACTATACGCTAAAGAAAAAGAAGCAGATATGATTCAATACTATTGCAAATAACCTACATATGAGAACTTACAATAAATAACCCTTTATGGCATTAAATGATTTAACAAGAATGATATGCCGTTAAATACCAACCAAATAAACTTTTACTCAACTTCATTTTTAATTGCGAACGCTTCTCCAATCCAAAAATACATATAATATCAAGGGTTTTAAAATGTAACTGGATATTTTATAACTATTTTAAGAATCTTCAAACGGTTTGGGTGCCTTTGTTTGGTAATTCTCTTTAAACCGGGTCGAGAGATTGGTGCAACGGTAATCCTTTGCAAAAAGTAAAAAGAACCTGCAGGGAACGTTTTTCTTTTATCGAATTACTACGTTTAAATTATGCGAAGAAAATAGTCTGTGTCGAGCGTTAATTTCTATTGTGGCAGAAGACAGATAATTAAGAAAAAAAACAAACCTTAAGAGACATTTATATTTATTTAACCTATAAGATGAGAACTGATTTCTTTTCGTACCATCTAAATAGATCATTGAGGTTTTTACATACACAACTTGAACAATAGATGGGCATCGCATTTGTGAAAATAACCTCTTTCTCACAGAAGAGATGTTGCGAGTTTGTCTCTGCTTTATCGTTATTTTCATGGCAAGTGGACGACTGAGCTGCAATCGCAAAACTTTCACAAGAAACACTTGTCAAGCTGAAAACACTATCAATAATTCCTCCCACTTTTTGTATGTGCCTAAACCTAAACGTATATTCCACGAACAAAGCTTCTTTCTTGTCTTTACAGCTAACTACAATATGGTTGCCTTCAAGTCCAACGTAAACAAGTTCTTGATGAACCTTTCCACTTTAACAACTTTACGGAATTTCCACTACTAACGATTACTATATTGTCCAATTGACTACTGTACACTCTTTAACACTTATCCTCGAGTGACCTCGGGGCCTTGATAAGTGGTGATGCTTATGTAAAAAAATAATTATAGATGTAGGCTGGCGTATTGAATACAAATGCGAAATAGTGTCCAAACGAGTTCGAATATGAATCGATGCTTTTTAGTTAATGTCTATTACGCTATAACTTCGGAATTTATCCAGAATCTGGCCTAAGGTCGCCTCCGTATCTTTCAGAAGTTTATGATAAGTTACCGGAAAAAGCAACCGGAAAATGCTGACGCAATTAACCAATCAACAACCAAATACCAGCAGACGATGTTTTCATTAATTAAAAAGAAACAACATTTTTCTGATACTTTCCTTGAAAAAAAAATGTTTTTAATCACAGTTATTTCCATGACAACAACAAAAAATGTTTATTATATTGAAATTGTTCTTGCAACAACAAAAAAGAACTTCAATGCTTTCTATGAAAAGAAGAAAAATGATTTTCATTCATGATTGTTTCCACATTGTCGGTTCTGGATATGACCTTAAACTATATCCGATGGTGAGGCCACGCTTGCGGGTTTTGGGGAGTGTGGAGCCACCCTTTTATTGCCATTGCTCCACAGTTCCACTCTGACCCGGTGTGGTAGTACTTGTTAGGGTCCCAACTATGGGTTAAATAAAAACTGACTGAAAAAAAAACAAAAAAACAAAAAAACAAACAAAAACATATATATTGTATTAAAAAACTTTTCTTCAAAATCACTAGATTCGGCATTGATATGCCGTAAAACAAAAACAACCAACCAACAATCCCTGTTGTCGCCTTTGAAACATTTGTGGAAAACAAATTAATATATTGTTCTTGAAAAAATAAAAATACCTTTTTCATTTAATTAAACTGACGGCAACACTTCTAGTATTAAAGTTTTGTTTTTATCGTTTTAAATTTATCATCTAGCAGTATTCGCATCAGTTTTTACTGATAAATTTTCCGGTTGTTTACCGTAAATAACCGGAGGATGCGGACGTGACCTTATGCCAGGTTCTGGATCAGTGCTGACACCCATTACATACATTTCCTCTCCTTTGCGTGTACTTTAAATATGCGGTTATGTGACAGTATCATACTATTTTACACAGTCTTTTGTATAATGGTAATTAAAAAAAATATTTACTTTTTTTATACTTTGTTTGAATGTGTTTATTAAACAATTGATATAGATGCAGAGATATATGTGTAGACTACTCTTTAAGTATGTAAGTAAACAGTTAAATTTTTTGAAAATTGTGTATAAGCGGTGATTATACTCTATGTGGCGGTGATTATACTCTCTAGGTGCGCATAAACATTAGGCTGGCCTGCTATTTTTTTTGCAGTATAACTATGTACGCGTACGTATGATGAGACGGAAGTAGTTATATACTTTCTTCCACTGCAGGAAGATGTGACACAAGGTTGGAAGGTGTGGAGATTCATACCAGCGCTCCTAAAGAAGGAGTATTCTGGCTTAGCAAAATTTATCAGGACAAACACGTCGGCATTCCCACATAAGGGCGCCTCAGGCAGTAAGCAATAAACTTACATCTCCCGAACGCCTGAAGACAATACCTGGGAAGATGGAACTCCTAGGTACTAACCATGACGAATATCTCAGTCTGATAGGTAAAACGCCATGCGAATACCCAGACCCTGTCGCGCTGATCGTCGGAACCTCAAGTGGGATTACTACCCAAGTCTTCTAGTCACCGAAGCAGTAAAACAATTATGAAAGAGGAAGTAAGAGGATGTTGAAGGACTAAAAAAATCTTAAAAATTACATGCAATTTAAATGTATACGTTCTTAGTAATTGTTTTGGGTCAGTGGAATAGCAATGAAATCAGGGAAAAATAAATGACATCTTTAAGTAGGTTAACTCGTTTTTCGGTTGTATATATTTTCTGCTCAGTTAAGTGAACAATTTTATATTGAGTTTATTTTCTGCTTGCGTGATTTATTTTGGAACCACGTCGTATTATTATTGTACGTAACAAGATCCTCCGAACTAGCTAGAAAAGTCGGACAATGCAATTTTGTATCGAATGGTTTGCAAAGAAAATGAAATAGTTTTAGAAAGAAATAGTCATGATATGAAGAAATGCCTTCCGCTATGAATAGCTGTACAAGTAAAGCTGAACGTGGGAATTCCTCCAACATGCATGAGACAGCACGTTAGGAAAAAAACGATCGACTTGGAAAACATTAAGTTTTATTGATTTTCTGTTTTGGTGGAGATTTGTTTGTTTTGTTTTACGACATGTTAACATTTTTCGTTTATTAAATGGTTATTTTGGTAAAATACTTTATGCTCCTGTTATTAAAAATTTGAAAATATTTATTCATAGTGTTTGAGGTCTTTGTTTTCATTTAAGACATGCAAGCGATTTTCGGTATATCTAATGCTATGACACATGAAATAATAATAATAATAATAATAATAATAATAATAATAATATTAATGATGATAATAATAATAATAAATCAAAGTGACTAATAAAAATAATAAGAATATATATTTACATATACACAAACAGCTCTACCTACGTATTGAGCACTTTGAAGTAATTACTTAAAGTTTACGAATAAATCTATACTTTAGTATATTAATTTTATGTGAGTAAATTAAGAATATATATATATATATATATATATTTATATATATATATATAATTTAAAGAAAGGTTCCATCAGTCTTGACAGGCTATATATACCCACTGTAAGGGACCTGCGCGTGAATTCTTGTAGCAAGAGTTGCGCAATCTTCAACCAGTCAACACTGTAGAATACCAGTGAAAAGTGGAGGTTCACGATGACTGGAAACAATGCCAAGAAAAACGGAAAGCACACACAGCGCCTAAAATTTCCAAATGTTCACTCATCTGGTACTAGTTAGGCTCAATGTTGCTTAACTTCTGCGATCTGACGAGAACTGGTGTGTCAACCTGATTATGCCGTACAATACATACATTATATATATATATATATATATACATACAAACATATATGACGTCATACATACATACATACATACATACATGTATATACACATATATGAATATATATATATATATACATACATATGCATACATATATAAAACCACATATGCTTGTATATATGATTAAATATATACATACATATATGCATATAAACATACATATATGTACAGATATATACATACATATATATAAGAATATATACATATATATACACACATATATGCAGACATATATATAAAAGCAAATATACATACATATATAACCACATATATGCATACATATACAAATATATGCATACATATAAGCATATATAGATATAAACACATACAGACATATGTATACACACATATACATACATATGTATACACACATATACATACATATGCATACACACATATACATATGTATACACACATATAAATACATATCTATGCACATATATACATACATATGTATACGAATATATAAATACATATGTATACGCATATATAAATACATATGTATACGCATATATACATACATATGTATACGCATATATGCATACATATGTATACGCATATATACATACATATGCATACATACATACATATGCATACGCATGTATACATACATATGCATACGCATGTATACATACATATGCATACGCATATATACATACATATGCATACACATATATACATACATATGCATACACATATATACATACATATGCATACACATATACATACATATGCATACACATATACATACATATGCATACACATATACATACATATGCATACACATATACATACATATGCATACACATATACATACATATGCATACACATATACATACATATGCATACACATATACATACATATGCATACACATATACATACATACACATATACATACATATGCATACACATATACATACATATGCATACACACACATATATATATATATATATATACAAATATATACATACATATGCATACATATATACATACATATATATGTACAAATATATACATACATATATGATGGCAGCAAATTCTCTTTTCGAAAAATGTATATAGAAACACGAAAACATTCAGTGATGGGCCGCACGAATGTGGCTTTTAAGCCCTTCTAAATTCTGGTATTCTTTGGCACATATTGTACAGACATGTGCACCACTAGCAGTACGTTCTTGATGTTCTTTTTTATGCAGGATCAAATGCCGTTTCAAACCGCCTGCCGTTTTGTACGTCCGCCCGCAGTCGACAAAGGTTAACTCAGGCAACTCAAGACTGCTTTTTGGCCCACTGCGCTGATGAGTAGGCTGGTGGCTCATCAGCCCAGCTCTGCTCAGACATATTCTTCCGCACACCTCACATTCCAGACCAATTTGGCGTCCCCTCCCATCCACGGCTTCTTTCACCCTCCCTTTCCGGATATCGCGCTTCAGCCGCTCGTACTGGGTTCGATCCGCCTCAAACTTGCCCACACTTCCCCGCAAGGTCCTTCTGCACCCTCCGCGATCCAAAGCAAGACTCTCCCGGGTTCTTTTAACAATCTCACATTTTTTAAGGTGAATCTTAAACAATCCTTGAATCTCAATTTAGCTTTTTGAGCCAGACGTCTTCCCTCGGCGAGCTCGCCACAAAGGAGTTGTTTGGGAATGTTACATGATAAGGGCTGTCCCCTTTTCATGTAAGTATGAAAATAGAGAGATTTAGTTAAAATAAAAATGAAATAGCATAGACGGAACTCGAACCTCGTAATTTAGGTTTAGAAATAGATTACGAGAGAGAATTAGCGAATGGAATGTGAAAACAAACAATTGTTTAGCTTAGAAATAAAATAGTTTCAAGAAAAGAATGTGCGTTGTCAATTCTGTTATGAAAATTCAATTGAGGAATGCAACTATACAAGATAATTTAATAAAGATGTTTTTAACATATTGAAAATATAGGTTACTGGGAATATAGGTTAAAATTCCTTTTGTAAATAAAGGAAAAAGTTTTGGACACGCATTTCCAGAACACGTGAAAGACGACACATGTTTTAACATATGTATGACATCATGGAAAACAGGAAGTTCTCGATATAGTTAGAAACTTTAGAGAAACTGAGGGAGACGGAGAGAGTTTGAGGACGAGAGACGATAATCTGCAGTTGAGATTCGAACATCTAGAAGCGAGACGGCCACTTTTGAAACTTAGAATGTTAAGCTTTGAATTCTTGACTCAGCAAACCACGACCGGTCGGGAGAAGAAATAAACCCATCATGTGTTTTTATAAACGTCGTCTTTGTGTTGTAATTCTACCAAAAGGTAAAGTGAAAATTGTTATTATATGTCTTGTATATCATGGGGTTTAAAATGTCTTTACATACACATCTTACAAATAAATATGAAAACTAAGACTGCCTCAACACCATCTCCTCACTCAAAGAGATTCAATTACACTTCTAAGTATGAACATTTTAATATAACACGAACGCAGAAAGCAATATTCCCCCTCTCTCTCTCTCTCTCAACCAAAGACATCTCTCTCTCCTCTCTCTCCCTCTAAGACTCTAAGACTCACTCTTAATTAGACTCACTTTTAACAAAGAACAATAACAACGAATAATAACAACAAAAACAATAATAATAAGATTATTATAACAGAAAGACGACTGTCTAACATCCTAAACACATGTCCACTCCATCTCAATCTATGCTTGATAACGTAAGCTTCAATGCTAAGGCAATGGGTCCATCAAAACACCCTCACATCACTGACATACATCTGCCAACCCACACCTAAGATTCGCTGGAGGCACTTCTGGTGAAACCGCCCGAGACGTCTCAAATGCGCCCGGTATGTTGTCCAAGTCTCACAAACATAGAGAAGAGTAGAAAGAACGCATGCAGCATAAACATTCATCTTAGTTGGCAGCAAGATCCCATGATATATGCGTACATATATACATATGCATACATATATATACATATGCATAAATATATATATATATATATATATATGTATACGTATATATACATATGAATAAATATATATATATGTATATGTATACATATATATACATATGCATAAATATATATATATGTATACATATATATACATACGCATAAATATATATATATATATATGTATACATATATATATACATACGCATAAATATATATATATATGTATACATATAAATACATATGCATAAATATATATATATGTACACATATATATACATATGCATGAATATATATATGTATACATATATATATATACATATGCATACATATATACATATGCATACATACATACATATGCATACATACATACATATGCATACATACATACATTAATATATATACATATATATGCATATGCATGCATATACATGCACATATATACATATATATGCATATGCCTACATATATACATGCACATATATACATATATATGCATATGCATACATATATACATGCATATATATACATATATATGCATATGCATACATATATACATGCATATATATACATATATATGGATATGCATACATATATACATGCATATATATACATATATATGGATATGCATACAAATATACATGCATATATATACATATATATGCATATGCATACATATATACATGCATATATATACATATATATGGATATGCATACATATATCTATGCATATATATATATATATATATGGATATGCATACATATATACATGCATATATATACATATATATGGATATGCATACATATATACATGCATATATATACATATATATGCATATATATGCATATATATACATATATATGCATATGCATATACATGCATATATATGCATATGCATATATATATGCATATATATATACATATATATACATATTTATACATATGCATATATATATATATATAAATATGCATATATACATATGCATACATATATACATATGCATACATATATACATATGCATACATATATACCTGCATATATACATATGCATACACATATACCTGCATATATATATGCATATATATACATATGCATATATATACCTGCATATATATATATATGCATATATATACATATGCACATATATACATATGCATATATATATACCTGCATATATACATGCATATAGATACATATGCATATATATACATATGCATATATATACATATGCACATATATACATATGCACATATATACATATGCACATATATATATATACATATGCATACATATATACCTGAATATATATATATATTGATATATATATATATATATACATATACATACATATATACATATACATACATAGATACATATGCATACACATATAATTAAATATGCATACATATATATATATATGCATACATATATTATTAAATATGCATACATATATATATGACTACATATATAATTAAATATGCATACATGTAAATATTTATATGAATACATCTATATACACATATGAATGCATATATATACATATAAAATATGAATACATGTATATATATACATATGAATACATATATATACACATATGAATACATATATACACATATGAATACATATATACACATATGAATACATATATACACATATGAATACATATATATACATATGAATACATTTATATATACACATGAATACATATATATATACACATGAATACATATATATATACACATGAATACATATATATACATATGAATACATATATATATACATATGAATACATATATATATATACATATTAATACATATATATACATATCAATACATATATATACATATGAATACATATATATACATATTAATACATATATATATACATATGAATACATATATATACATATGAATACATATATATATACATATGAATACATATATATATATATATATATGAATACATATATATATACATATGAATACATATATATATATATATGAATACATATATATATGAATACATATATATATATATGAATACATATATATATGAATACATATATATATATGAATACATATATATATATGAATACATATATATATGAATACATATATATATGAATACATATATATATGAATACATATATATATGAATACATATATATATATATATGAATACATATATATGAATACATATATATATAAATACATATATATATATATATATATATGAATACATATATATATATATGAATACATATATATATATGAATACATATATATATGAATACATATATATATGAATACATATATATATGAATACATATATATATATATATATGAATACATATATATACGAATACATATATATATATATATATATGAATACATATATATATATGAATACATATATATATATATATATATGAATACATATATATATGAATACATATATATATATATATATGACTACATATGTATATATATACATATAAAATTTGAATGCATGTATATATATACATATAAAACATGAATGCATGTATTTATATACACATGAATGCATATATATATATATGAATACATATATATATATACATATAATGCTCGGCCATTGTTTGTGCCTACGTATCGAAGGGGGGAAATGTTGGGAAATTCTCATCTCCAAACGCTGAATAGTATGTCCCACGTAGTCAGCCTCACACTGACCATGAAATCTGTATACTACCATATTATATTCTTTTCGAAAGGAGGGAAAGCATTTCTAGTCCCAAACACTGTTCGAACCTTCGTTGCAAAATAACAACGAGAAACAGCTGTACTAACTCTATGTGAAAACTCTTGGCTTTTAGTGCCAATCGATACGTAGGCACAATCAATGGCCAACATCCGGGCGTTTACATACTCATAGTTCGGCCATTGGTGAGCACTTATTAAAGTGTCAAGTCTGCACTGAAGGCTATTCGGATGGAGCATTCCCCATTTTACACAGAGCCCGCTCGAGAATACACTTGATAATTCTCGAAGCGGCTATAATTATTCTACGGAAGCCAACACTGTGTAGGCAAAAAGAACACACACATAATCTTGAACTTATGGGTGTGGTTAGAGAATGCTTCTCTGTTTCTCCAATCCTCATTAATTTAACCCCCTAATTCGCTAATTTTAGTCTTTAGACCTCGATATATATATATATATAAATATATATATATATATATATATATACACATATATATATATATATATATATATATATATATTTTTTTTTTTGGTCTCAAATTGCCGATGTTACTGTTGAAAAGGATCGGCCGAAAGACGTCTTCCGTTTATTTAATTCTTTTTAGCCACCCCTTTTTTAATACGTTTTTTCCTCCTTCATTCAGTTTAAATAATTTTGAACTACATGTTTTGGAGATTGATTTTAGACTTTGTAGTGTTTCTTGATTAAACGTCAAAAAAGTCCTCAATTTTAATAATGGCATTTGCCCCAGTGCTATTTACATCCGTTATAAAATTTTGTACCCATATAAATCTTTTTACATATATATATGCATACATATCAATATATATACATATATATATGCATACACATACATATATATATGCATATATATACATATATATACATATATATATATGATTACATATACATATATATACATATATATATGCATATATACACATATATATACATAAATATATACATACGGATACATATATATATACACACATATATAGATGCATACGTATACATATATATATATATATACATACATATATATATGCATACGTATACATATATATACATATATATATGCATACGTATACATATATATACATATATATATGCATACGTCACATATATATACATATGTATATATGCATACGTATACATATATATATATACATATATATATATGTAGGTATGTGAAAATGCCAAGGCTTTTGCGAGGGTTAAGTGGCATTGATAACTTGAGTAAGCCGTAATTCTGTGCACTGAGGTATGTGTCGTAAATTTGCCCCTACCACCTATATCCGGGGGGTTAACTACACCGCAGGGATACTGATGAGGTAGCACACATGTTTCGCTACATGCTGGTATTTGAATTATTTTCATACGTTCAGTAGAAGTGTAAAAATTTTTGAAGTGAAGTTTTGTGTCATTTAAATCATCATTATTAGACCTGAAGGTAAGTTGTAATAGTTTTGAAACTATATATATTCGTTAATATAGATATTAAACATTATTTGTGCGAAATATGAAGCCTATATGACTTTACCTTCATTGGTTTTGAGTTTACCTAAAATGTGAAGCCGTTACGAAAATTTTCAAAATTTCACTAACGCCATATCGTTAACCTACGCACTTTGTTTACAAATATTTTCCAACAACGGCAATGACGCCAAACTACGACTGGCTAAAAAAATTCTTTTAAATTATTAAAATTTATTTCAGCATAATGAACTTTTAGGATTTAAATTATTTTACTTTCTTTAAACCAAAACATTTCTCCCCGGCAAAATATTTTATCATTTTATCGAGCTGCTTTTTTTTTTCTTCCATTTTGTTACTTTGCTTTTTTTTCTATAATAAACTAATAAACAAATTTACAATTAAAAAAAATACAAGAGTTATTTTTAAAATTAAAAAATAAAACTTTCATGAATATATTTTTTATTATGCACATTTTGCAAACTTTAAATTCTAAAAGTTTTAATGATTTAAAAGAAATTTTGGGTTTGTATTACTGTACACATTCGAAAAAGTTGTCAAAAAACAAATATATAACAAATAAATATTATCAAAGGCAAGATAAGTTACTTTTCTACCAAACTGGATACATTTTTTGTTTTTATTCAATGTAACATGTTTATTCAGCTCGAAAAACATGCGGTGCTTACCGTTGTATCGGAAAATTCAAAATGGCGGCCACTCTCTCTTAAACACGGTAAGTTTGGGAAAAGGTGTTATAAATAATAAACTAGACAAAATACTATTAAAAAAACACCGAATATATGCCAACTTATGTCACGGTAACATATAATGAGCGAATTTCTAACAGTATTTTGTCTAGTTTATTATTTATAACATCTTTTCTTGAACTTACCGTGTTAAAGAGAGTGTCGGGCGCCATTTTGAATTTTCCAATACATCGATAAACACTGTATTCGAGCTGAATAAAAACACGAAACATATATCCAGTTAGGTAGAAAAGTAACTTATCTTGCCTTTGATAACATTTATTTGTTATATATTTGTTTTTTTGACAACTTTTTCGAATCTATGTGTACAGTAGTAATACAAACCCGAAATTTTAATTTATATGCTAAAAGAAATTTTAATAATTTATATGCTAAAAGTTCATGAGAAATGTAAAAAAAAAAAAAAAAAAATTATATCTATTGGTGTTTCTGCGGTTTATTTTGACATAAAAAATCAGCATTAGCAGCACTACTTCATATGCGGGGATGTAATATTGCCTTAAGTAATTGACTACATCTTCTGCCCCAGCATCCCCCTTCACCTCTTAATCTTGTAAATAATTCATTAATAAACTTTCAAAATATATTTTTCTTGTTCTCCATTCAATAAGCTCTCCAGTGATATTTGTCTTTTTGAAATCGGACAAGAAATAAGAAAGTTATGACAAAATAACTGTGAAAAATCTTGATATCGGTCACAACTTTGTTAAGGAAATCCATTGATTCTATTGTCAAAAATTAGCCTCAAATTTCAGCTTTAGAATTGTTGTAACTTTCTTATTATTTGTCCTACAGAGATAGTTCAAGTATCATTAGAATGGTCTCTGCATACTCTTTCTGCTGAGCTGTTCCATTTTGAGATATGTTAACTTTGAATTTTTCTTTCACGTACCTAATATATGCATACGTATACATATATATATATGCATACGTATACATACATATATATGCATACGTATACATATATATACATATGTATATGCATACGTATACATATATATACATGCATACGTATACATACATATATATATGCCTACGTATACATATATACATGCATACGTATATTTATATATATGCATACGTATACATATATATATATACATATATATATGCATACGTATACATATATATATATATACATATATAAATGCATACGTATACATATATATACATATATATATGCACACATATACATATATATACATATATATATGCACACATATACATATATATACATATATATATGCACACATATACATATATATACATATATATATACATACATATACACATATATACATATATATATGCTTACATTTACATATATATATACATATATGCATACATATACATATATATACATACATATATGCATACATATACATATATATACATATATATATGCTTACATTTACATATATATATACATATACATATATGCATACATATACATATATATACATATATATATGCATACATATACATATATATACATATATATATGCATACATATACATATATATGTAAATGTATATATGCATACATATACATATATATATATAAATGTATATATGCATACATATACATATATATATAAATATATATGCATACATATACATATTTATATAAATATATATATGCATACATATACATATATATATATAAATGTATATATGCATACATATACATATATATATATAAATGTATATATGCATACATATACATATATATATAAATATATATGCATACATATACATATATATATATAAATATATATGCATACATATACATATATGTATAAATATATATATGCATACATATAAATATATATACATATATATATTCACACATATAAATATATATACATATATATATGCATACATATAAATATATATATACATATATATATGCATACATATAAATATATATATACATATATATATGCCTCCGTATACGTATATATACATATGTATGCATGCATATACATGTATAAACATACATATACATATATATATAGATATATATATGCATACATATACAAATATACACATATATATGGATACACATATATATGCATATATTTATATGCATAAATATACATATATATACATATATATGGATACATATATATATGCATATATTTATATGCATACATATACATATATATGCATACATATACATATATATATATATACATATATATACATGCATAAATATACATATATATACATATATATATATGCATAAATATACATATATAATTACATATATATATGCATAAATATACATATATATATACATATATATATATGCATAAATATACATATATATATACATATATATATATGCATAAATATACATATATATACATACATATGAATATATATATACATATATTTATGAATACATATATATATATATGCATATATTTATATGCATACATATACATATATATACATATATATATATGCATACATATACATATACATGCATATATATATATGCATACATATACATATACATGCATATATGTATATGCATACAAATATATACATATACATATGCACACATACACAAATATATACATATATATATGCATACATATACATATACATACATATATATATTCATACATATACATATACACACATATATATTCATACATATACATAGATATATGATCACATACACATATATATACATATATATATGCATACATATACATATATATATGCATACATATACATATATATACATATATATATGCATACATATACATATATATATGCATACATATACATATATATACATATATATATGCATACATATACATATATATATGCATACATATACATATATATATGCATACATATACATATATATATGCATACATATACATATATATATGCATACATATACATATATATATGCATACATATACATATATATATGCATACATATACATATATATATGCATACATATACATATATATATATGCATACATATACATATATATATATGCATACATATACATAAATATGCATATATATGCATACATATACATATATATATATGCATACATATACATATATATATATGCATACATATACATAAATATGCATATATATGATTACATATACATAAATATGCATATATATGCATACATATACATATATATGCATACATATACATATATATGCATACATTTACATATATATACATATATATATATGCATACATATACATATATATACATATATATATATGCATACATATACATATATATATCCATACATATACATATATATATCAATACATATATACATGCATACATATGCATATATATACATATACATATATACATATGTATATATGCATACATATACATATATATATACTTATATATATATGCATACATATACATATATATATATACATATATATATATGCATACATATACATACATATACATATATATATGCATACATATACATACATATACATATATATATGCATACATATACATATATATACATATATATATGCATACATATACATATATATATACATGTATATATATGCATACATATACATATATATATACATATATATATGCATACATATACATATATATATATACATGTATATATATCCATACATATACATATATATATACATGTATATATATGCATACATATACATATATATATACATGTATATATATGCATACATATACATATATATACATGTATATATATGCATACATATACATATATATATACATGTATATATATGCATACATATACATATATATATACATGTATATATATGCATACATATACATATATATACATGTATATATATGCATACAAATACATATATATATACATGTATATATATGCATACATATACATATATATACATGTATATATATGCATACATATACATATATATACATGTATATATATGCATACATATACATATATATACATGTATATATATGCATGCATATACATATATATATACATGTATATATATGACTACATATACATATATATATACATGTATATATATGCATACATATACATGTATATATATGCATACATATACATATATATATATGCATACATATACATATATATATACATGTATATATATGCATACATATACATATATATACATGTATATATATGAATACATATACATATATATATACATGTATATATATGCATACATATACATATATATATACATGTATATATATGCATACATATACATATATATACATATATATATATGCATACATATACATATATATATACATATATATATATATGCATACATATACATATATATACATATATATATGCATACATATACATATATATATACATATATATATATATGCATACATATACATATATATACATATATATATGCATACATATACATATATATATACATATATATATATGCATACATATACATATATATACATATATATATATGCATACATATACATATATATACATATATATATATGCATACATATACATATATATACATATATATAAATATATACATATATATAAGCCTACATAAACATATATATACATATATATATGCATACATATACATATATATACATATATATACATGTATATATGCATACATGTACATATATATACATATATACATGCATACATATACATATATATATACGTATATACATACAAATACATATATATATGCATACATATACTTATATATATACATATACATATATATACATATATATATGCATACATATACATATATATACGTATATACCTACAAATACATATATATATGCATACATATACTTATATATATACATATACATATATATATACATATATATATGCATACATATACATATGTATATATATGCATACATATACATATATATACATATATATATGCATACTTATACATATTTATATATATATATGCATACATATACATATATATACACATATATATGAATACATATATATATACATATATGCAGACAAATACATATATATATATACATATGCATACATATCTATATATACATATATATATGCAGACAAATACATATATATACATATATATATGCATACATATACATATATGCATACATATACATATATATACATATATACATATACATATATATGCATACATATACATATATATACATATATACATATACATATATATGCATACATATACATATATATACATATATACATATACATACATATATACATATACATATATATGCATACATATACATATATATACATATATACATATACATATATATGCATACATATACATATATATACATATATACATATACATATATATGCATACATATACATATATATACATATATACATATACATACATATATACATATACATATATATGCATACATATACATATATATACATATATACATATATATATATGCATACATATACATATATATACATATATATATGCATACAGATACATATATATACATATATATATGCATACATATACATATATATACATATATATATGCATACATATACATATATATACATATATATATGCATACATATACATATATATACATATATATATGCATACATATACATATATATATGCATACATCTACATATATATACATATATATATATGCATACATATACATATATATATACATATATATATGCATACATATACATATATATATGCATACCTATACATATATATACATATATATATATGCATACATATACATATATATACATATATATATGCATACATATACATATATATACATATATATATATGCATACATATACATATATATACATATATATATGCATACATATACATATATATACATATATATATATGCATACATATACATATAAATACATATATATATATGCATACATATACATATATATACATATATATATATGCATACATATACATATATATACATACATATATATATATATGCATACATATACATATATATACATATATATATATATGCATACATATACATTTATATACATATATGTATATGCATACATATACATATATATACATATATATATGCATACATATACATATATATACATATATATATGCATACATATACATATATATACATATATATATATATGCATACATATACATATATATACATATATATATATGCATACATATACATATATATACATATATATATATGCATACATATACATATATATACATATATATATATGCATACATATACATATATATACATATATATATATGCATAAATATACATATATATACATATATATATATATATGCATACATATACATAAATATACATATATATATGCATAAATATACATATATATATACATATATATATATATGCATACATATACATAAATATACATATATATATGCATACATATACATATATATACATATCTATATGCATACATATACATATATATATGCATACATATACATATATATATGCATACATATACATATATATATGCATACATATACATATATATATGCATACATATACATATATATATGCATACATATACATATATATATGCATACAGATACATATATATATGCATACATATACATATATATACATATATATATGCATACATATACATATATATATGCATACATATACATATATATATGCATACATATACATATATATATGCATACATATACATATATATATGCATACATATACATATATACATATATATATGCATACATATACATATATACACATATATATGCATACATATACATATATACATATATATATATGCATACATATACATATATACATATATATATGCATACATATACATATATACAAATATATATATGCATACATATACATATATACAAATATATATATGCATACATATACATATATATATATATGCATACATATACATATATACAAATATATATATGAATACATATACATATATATACATATATATATGCATACATATACATATGCATACATATACATATATATGCATATGCATACATATACATATATAGTCATATGCATACATATACATATATACATATATATATGCATACATATACATATATATATACATATATATATGCATACATATACATATATATATACATATATATATGCATACATATACATATATATACATATATATATGCATACATATACATATATATACATATATATATGCATACATATACATATATATACACACATTTATGCATACATATACATATATATACACACATATATGCATACATATACATATATATATATGCATATATATATGCATACATATACATATATATACATATATATATGCATACATATACATATATATACACATAGATATGCATACATATACATATATATATACATATATATATGCATACATATACATATATATACATATATATATGCATACATATACATATATATACACATAGATATGCATACATATACATATATATATACATATATATATGCATACATATACATATATATATACATATATATATGCATACATATACATATATATACATATATATATGCATACATATACATATATATACATATATATATGCATACATATATATATGCATACATATACATATATATATGCATACATATACATATATATATGCATACATATACATATATATGCATACATATACATATATATATGCATACATATACATATATATATACATATATATATGCATACATATACATATATATATGCATATATGCATACATATACATATATATAAATATATATGCATACATATACATATATATACATATATATGCACACATATACATATATATACATATATATGCATACATATACATATATATACATACATATATATATGCATACATATACATATATATACATATGCATACATATACATATATATACATATATATATATGCATACATATACATATGCATACATATACATATATACATATATATATATATTTATGCATACATATACATATGCATACATATACATATATATACGTATATACATATAGGCATACATATACATATATACACACATATATATATATATATATGCATACATATACATATATATACATATATATATGCATACATGTACATATATATACATATATATATGCATACGTATACATATAACTACATATATATATATGCATACATATACATATAAATACATATATATATGCATACATATACATATAAATACATATATATATGCATACATATACATATATATACATATATATATGCATACATATACATATATATACATATATATGTGCAGACATATACATATATATATACATATATATAAGCGTACGTATACATATATATACATATATATATGCATACATATACATATATATATGCACACATATACATATATATACATATGTATTTAAGCATACATATACATATGCATACATATACATATATATACATATATATATATGCATACGTATACATATATATACATATATATATGCATACATATACATATATATATACATATATATGCATACATATACATATATATATGCATACATATACATATATATACATATATATATGCATACATATACATATATATATACATATATATGCATACATATACATATATATGCATACATATACATACATATATACATATATTTATATGCATACATATACATATATATGCATACATATACATATATATATACATATATATATGCATACATATACATATATATGCATACATATACATATATATATACATATATATATGCATACATATACATATATATATACATATATATATGCATACATGTACATATATATATACATACATATACACATATATATATGCACACATATACATATATATATGCACACATATACATATATATACATATATATATGCATACATATACACATAAATATGCATACATATACGTATATATACATATATATATATACATACATATACATATATATATACATGCATATATATACATATATATATACGTATATATATATGCATACATATACATATATATATGCATACATATACGTATATATACATATATATATACATACATATACATATATATATACATGCATACATATATATATATACGTATATATATATGCATACATATACATATATATATGCATACATATACGTATATATACATATATATATACATACATATACATATATATATACATGCATACATATATATATATACGTATATATATATGCATACATATACATATATATATACGTATATATATATGCATACATATACATATATGTATGCATACATATACATATATATACATATATATATGCATACATATACATATATATACATATATATATGCATACATATACATATATATACACAAATAGATATATGCATACATATACATGTATATATGCATACATATACATATATATATGCATACATATACATATATATACATATATATATGCATACATATACATATATATACATATATAGATATATGCATACATATTCATATATATACACATATATATGCATACATATATATATACATATATATGCATACATATATATACATATATACATGCATACATATACACATATATATATGCATACATATGCATATATATATACATATGTATGTGCATACATATACATATATACACATATATATGCATACATATACATATATAAAAATATATATATGCATACATATACATATATGTAAATATATATATGCATACATATACTTATATATAAATATATATATGCATACATATACATATATATAAATATATATATGCATACATATACATATATATTAATATATATATGCATACATAAACATATATGTTAATATATATATGCAAACATATACATATATTTATAAATATATATATGCATACATATACAATAGAAAATATATATGCGTACATATACATACATATATATATGCATACATATACATATATATACATATATATTCATACATATACATATATACATATATATTCATACATATACATATATATAGATATATATTCATACATATACATATATATACATATATATTCATACATATACATATATATACATATATATTCATACATATACATATATATACATATATATTCATACATATACATATATATACATATATATTCATACATATACATATATATACATATATATTCATACATATACATATATATACATATATATATTCATACATATACATATATATACATATATATATATTCATACATATACATATATATACATATATATATTCATACATATACATATATATACATATATATATATGCATACATATACATATATATACATATATATATTCATACATATACATATATATACATATATATATATGCATACATATACATATATATACATATATATATTCATACATATACATATATATACATATATATATTCATACATATACATATATATACATATATATATTCATACATATACATATATATACATATATATATATGCATACATATACATATATATACATATATATGCATACATATATATACATATATATGCATACATATACATATTTATATACATATATATGCATACATATACATAGATATACATACATATACTCATATATATGCATACATATACATATATGTACATAACTATACATATATATGCATACATATACATATATATACGTATATATGCATACATATACATATATATATACATATATATGCATACATATACATATATATGAATACATATACATATAGATGCATACATATACATATATATATACGTATATATGCATACATATACATATATATACATAGATATGCATACATATACATACATATGCATACATATACATACATATATACATATATATATATATATGCATACATATACATATATATATATGCATACATATACATACATATACATATATATGCATACATATACATACATATATACATATATATATGCATACATATACATACATATATACATATATATATATACATACATAAATACATATATATATATACATACATATATATATGCATACATATACATACATATATACATATATATATGCATACATATACATACATATATACATATATATATGCATACATATACATACATATATACATATATATATGCATACATATACATACATA